>NW_024039153.1:995000-1562198 GCF_016077235.1 Cyprinodon tularosa | reverse complement strand
TTCGGATTATATATCAGGGGTAATTATACAAAAGTTCCTATTTTTAAACCATTATAAAAGTGACATTTATTTGCTATTAAAATTGGTACAATAGTCCCCTTCACAAGTATATATAGATGTAGCATGTTGAAATCCCCACCTACACTACTGTGATGGTATACACATGGAAGACAGAGATTTAAAAAATGACCCAAAAAACATAGCTTGGCTAATGCCCTTTGAAAAGGACGGTTTTATTGAGCTTCTGTATAATGTACAAGTGAGCGTTGTCCACAAGGCCATCAAAGCGGACAGGAAGGTAGCTGTGGTCATGTACTAGTGCAGGAATGTCAGCAAACGGGGATGGAAGATCTTCTCCTCCTGCTTACACATTATATAACCTGCAGAAACAAAAACAAAATTGACCAACAACAATTCACAGTGTATAAGATTGGTATATCAATATGTGATTAAATTTCAATGATACACATGCCCTTTGAAGATGAGCTGGAAAGTTGAAAATGTTTGGCACAACACCATCTTTAAGTTGTCCAAATGAAACTAATACAAACTTATAAAAGCTTTGAGTCAACAACAGTCTTGTAATACTATTATGTCATAGCAAAAGTCTGGCTTCTTCCTTTTAATAAACCCAGCAAATTCCTGTAACATAATGTAAGATGTTTTGACAAACCAAATCGATTGGAAATCATGTTCAATTCTGCCTCTTCCACTGATGTAAAGTTGCTGGTTAACGTTAGCAGCTAGCTAAACTGTAACGTTAGCTGCTAACTTACTAACGTTAGGTCTCACTTTGCAGCTTCTTGTTATTAGCCAGCTAACGTTAGGCTAATAATGAAAATACAACAACACTCAGATTATTGTTATTGCCCAACTAATAACTACAACCACATCCACAAATATTGTAATTTACACCAAAGATTAATTGTCATACAATCGTTATTGGTGTCAGTAAAACCTATATAATTGACTAACAGTCTCAGCCTTGATAACTTGCGCAAGTAGCCGTGATGCACAACTATGCTGCATGATTAAGTAATTTTTCGACAAGAAAATCTGCAATTTCGACATGTTCAAGCATCTAGAATTATAGCCACGTTCATAATGTTTGTAAGAAACCAAACTGTTTGTAAATCCGTCAAGAATTCAGTGAGATAAGAGTATTTGTGTTCGTGCTGATCACTCGCCTTCATTAGGTACCACAGAGCACAACAGAAAGCCTGCCTGAGGTAAGATGGCCGCCGGTGATGACGTTTGAGACTCCGCCGTAAGACATCTAGCCTTTATTATGGATATCTATGGTGATGACGGCGCGGCGGATGACGCATTAATCGCGCGACACAACTAATCGATGATGAAATTCGTTGCCAACGCTTTTAAAAGTCGATTTTTATCGATTCGTTGTTGCAGCCCTAATTAGAATAAGAAACTTAATGTTTGTTTTTTTTTTTTGCTGCAAAATTATCCAAATTACAAATGAGAGAGCATGTCCTTGAGATCATGCAGACTTAAAATAAATATATATCTGTTATTAGTTTGTGTTCTAAAACTGATTTCTCAATTTCTTTTCAGTGTGTGAAGACGGGGGTGGAACAGGGCCCAATTGCTGGATACTTGGCAGAGTCTCAGGTAAAGTTTATTTTCCTCGCTTCCTGGCACCTATAGGGCTTACGTCTTTGTTTGCTGATCGTTCGATTTATTTTCTTTTTTTATACAGAATTTCGGCCAGTTGGCGAAAACTTCAGAATCGGCCGCCCTAATTGGTCTGTATCACGGTCAAGTAGCATGCAAGAAGAATCGATTTGGAACCCCAGAGAGAGAAGTGAAGTAAGCGTTTTTTGTGCTTTGGTTTGATGCATTGTCTGCCACAGTTATCGGCTCACTTGTTTTCTGTTTTCTTTTCCCCAGAACTCTTGCCATTTTGGGAGCAGGGCTAATGGGAGCGGGTGTCGCCCAGGTGACTGTGGACAAAGGCATCCATACCATCCTTAAGGACACCACTGTGGAAGGTTTGTCCAGAGGAGAGCAGCAGGTTTACAAAGGGTCTGTAACTTCATGTCAGATGACACTTCTGGTTTATGCTGCAATGAAATGATCTTGAATGTTGCTTTTCTAAAGCCTTTATTCCTTTTCTTTTTAAATAGCCTTAATCACAAAACCAAAAAGAAGAGCATCACATCCTTTCAGAGGGACTCCATACTGTCCAACTTGATCAGCCAGCTAGATTACAAGGGCTTTGAAAAGGCTGACATGGTCATTGAAGCTGTGTTTGAAGATATCAAAATCAAGCATGCCGTCCTGAAAGAAGTCGAAGCTGTAAGTCTATCACTAAGCTTTTACTCTTCATTTTATAAATTTAATCAAGCAACAAAACATTTGATCTCATCCACATTTGTCTACAGGTGGTCCCTCCTCACTGTATATTTGCAAGCAACACATCTGCTCTTCCTATCAAGGACATTGCTGCTGCTAGCAAGAGACCAGACAAGGTTTGACTTTGGGTTTGTTTTACATAAATAAGCAATTGTTTTATTCACAACATTGTAAGATGACTAGTTCTCTCCACCCTCAGGTTATTGGAATGCACTACTTTTCTCCAGTGGACAAGATGCAGCTCCTTGAGATTATAACCACTGATAAGACGTCGAAGGACACTACAGCCTCGGCTGTGGCGGTCGGCCTGAAGCAGGGCAAAGTGATCATAGTTGTTGGGGTGAGCTCCAGGGTTCTGCTAAAATATTACTTAAAAACATGTCATGTGTCAATTGTGTTCACTAAAGTATCATTAAGCAGGATGAAAATTTGAAATAAGCAAGCTTTAAAAAATTAATCGGAAAGTATTTGTCCAAAATTTAAAAGCTGTATCCAGCTATATCCCTTTTTAATATTTTCTGTTTATCTATCTATACATCAAACCCTTTACAACAGGGTTCCCGCAGGTCCTTTAAAAGTCTTAAAAGGCATTGAATTCTTCAAAATAAAACTAAGGCCTTAATTGGTATTAAAATGTCTTAAATCAGTCTTTCGTAGGCATTATTTATTAAAAACATAATAAATAGGATTATTTTTATTACAATTTATTTTTGTAATCTAAATAAAACGTTAAAATTTACTCTTTTTTTTTTTTCAAAAAAAATAACGGCTCGCCATTATTGGTTCCGTCCCGATAGCGGAACCAATAAAGCGTTGTTGCGGCCGGGACATTTGGGAGATGCGCCATTAACTTTTTGTCTGGAAAATATGAGCAAGTGTAAATGTAGTGAAAATTGGCTCCAGGTAAGTGTTTTCTCCATGGCTAAAACCAGGGAACATACATGAGGCTCAGTGGATTTAGTGCAAGAAGTCATTCTGGGAATTAAGGCAGTGGAGTCGCATCCGAAGCACGAAATACAAAGCAGCAAAATGGAGTTACGGAGAAACAGCCGGTATTTCTCAGTTTAGTTCCACCCTTGTCTCTGCAACGCCTCCACTTATCACCAAATCAAACATACTAAGAAAACCATACAAAAAAAAAATAGCTGCAAAAAGACTTAGCACTGGTTATGTTGGGGCTTTAAAACTGATTAGTTTTGTTCCCTGCTAAAACAAAGTTTGTGAATTCAGTTAAATAATTGTTAAAATATATCCGTCATTTGTGTGTTTTTAGCTTTCTTCCTGAATGGGAAGCTTTTCAAAATTTGAAACATTAATGCAGTGGTTTATGTTAAAATAAACCTTTGGGTTAAGTTGTCGCAAGCGGGTTTTTCTTGTCTTTCTTGTGAATTTGGTCTTAAATTTTTATTTCAAGTGGCATTAAAAAGTCTTAAAGTCTTGAATTTAATTTGCCTTATGCTGCAGGAACCCTGTACAATCCATTTTTTCCCCCTCTGCCCATCCGTTCATATATTGCCTATCATTCATCTGCTTGTCCATCTGTTTTTATATACTTGTTTTTCCCTCCATGGAGTAGTAAACATATACAACCGTCTTTCCATCTCCTATTCTCAAGACATTTTATCATTCAATAAAAGCAGGAATGGTAGTTTCACATCCTCTGTTATTTTGGGAAATGAATCATCTTGATAATAAAAGTAATTAATGTAATATATTCAAACTTACTATTGATTTAGTTTGCAAATTCCAGAAACTGACAATGTTTTTCAGATTATAACCCAATTAGATTTTTTTTATGAAAGATTCTATTAATATAAACCAGGTAAAATATTTATATATAAAAAATATAATTGTGTTTTTTCAAGACTGAGTTTAAACAGTGACAGAGTAATATCTACTCTGTTATAGTGCTTTTAAAAAAATCGGTCCTCTGATTGTCAGTCGCCGGGCAATCCGTTTAACAGTCATCCATCTGACCGTTTATTTAGCTTTCCACCCGTTAATCAGCAGTCAGTCTGATCCATTCATCAAATTCACAGTGAACTGTTATTGAAGTTTAAACCTGAGGATGAAACGGACACAGAAATCTAGAATTTGATCAGAGAAATTTGTAATAACCCTGGTGTTTTGAGCTACGTTCGTATTACTGAAGTTTCTTCTCAGGATGGACCTGGATTCTACACCACGAGGTGTCTGGCTCCTATGTTGGCTGAAGCTGTACGAGTTCTTCAGGTTAGTTCAAGCTGCAGGTTCCTTGTTTTCTTGGATGGTCTGTCCTTTAAAACGACGCTTCAGAATTTGATGCATTGCTTCTACAAAACTGCTTTGCATGCTATCGTTTACGTGCAGGAAGGCGTAGACCCCAAGAAGCTGGATGGCCTTACAACAAGCTTCGGCTTCCCTGTGGGTGCAGCCACGCTGGCCGATGAAGTTGGTATTGATGTTGCAGCTCACGTGGCTGAGGATCTCGGCAAGGCCTTCGGCTCCCGCTTTGGTGGCGGAAATGTGGAGGTTTTAAAGACCATGGTGGATCAGGGGTTTAAAGGTGAAAGCTCCTTATTGTTTGGGTTTTGGTTTAGGAATCTGCTTTAGTCTTATTGTTTCTGATGTTTGTTATATTTGTGTTACTTTGAAGGACGTAAATCAGGAAAAGGTTGCTACATCTACCAACCAGGCCGCAAAGTCAAGGATGTGAACCCAGAGGTTGGAGACATTCTTGAGAAGTTCAGGATGACACCGAATCCTGCTGTGTAAGTCCAAATGAAAATGAAAGGAGATGCAGGAGCAGCACAACACGTGAAAAATAATATCTTTTATTTTTAACAATGCAGGGTCGAAATGATTCAGTTAAACTTTTATTTTAAAAAAACAGCTCAAGTTCTTTTGTCTGACACAGGCTCTATCACAACACTGTCAGTATTTATTTCTTAGTCTATCTCTTTTTTTTCTGAAGAATAATATTTAAATTGTATGTATATTAAGGGATAAGTTATTATTCATCTATATTCCAATTGAAATAGTTCATTATTGATATTAAATATCAAATCACTGAGATAATCACTTAACTTTGGTGTCATCCGCAAAAAGGATTAGGTTTAGTAGTTTGGGTATATTAAATATGTTGTGTAAATTAAACAAGTTTGGGCCCAATATAGATCTCTGTGGGACTCCACAAGCAATACCCAAACATCCCGATTCGAACATACCCTTCTTCACATGTTGCCGTCTATCTGCTAAATAGCTTTGCATCCAACTGAAGGCCGCTCCACTAAAACCATATCTTCCCGTTTTTTTTGAGTAAAATATCACGATTTACAGTATAAAAGGCTTTTTTCAAGTCATTTAATATTCCTGATGCATATTTTTTTCCATCTAGATTATTTGTAATTTCTTCTACTGCATCAATTACTGCCATAGATGTTGACCTTTTTAACTTTTTATTATTATTAATTATGTTTTTCTATAAATTTATGAAATGTATTGCTAAAAAAAAGTGTAGCAGAGAAATTGTCCTGTAATTGGCGAAAAATGTTTCCATTCTTACACAGTGGTATTATTTTTGCCATTTTCATATTGTTTGGAAAGGTCCCTGTTTCAAATGATAGATTAAAATATAAGTTAAGGGTTTAGAGATATTACAGGTCATTATTTTATTAGTCTCATATCAAAAACAATCAGTAGTTTATTTTCACACTTACTAACAGTCTCTATTATATCTGATTTAGTTCCGCTTAACCAGACGTGGAATTAGTGATGTTTTACTTTTGTGAAGAGGGGAGGCATCATATTTAATACTCTGTCGTCTCACCCTAATCACTAGTCGTGTATATTTAGCTGTTACTTGATTTTTCCTGATCATTATAACCAAGTTTCTATGTCAAAGGTGACAATTTGGCTGGATGGGAACTGCGGCTGAAACAATTAATTGGATTAATCAATTGTTGTAATAAAACTAATTTACTAATCCATTAATCCTAAACTGGAGTGACAGATCAACCAACCCTTGAGCAGCAATTATACCAAAATTATAAAAAGAATATATAAACATTTTGCATTTAAGATACAAAAGCTTTTTCATTTGTCAATATCCAGAACTCAAGTGGAATTGTTTTAGTTTCACCTGGTTTGATTTAGTAAAAAATCTTCTTTAAGGAACCTATTAGTATCTTTTCATTAATTGATTAATCGACAGATTAATCACTTTTAAAATAATCGTTATTGCAGCCCTAATGGGAAAACTACATGTTACCATCAGAGTGATGCTCTCAAACATCCAACCTTTTTTTTTTTTGGAACAGATAAAGCAGGCCTGTTAAAAGTTTTTTGGCTGTGTTTAAAACTGTCCTTTGCTATGAAACAGACTAATGGTTGAATCGCTCAATTAGAGTAACTAAACATCCAGGCAGAATTCAGCTGAAACATTTTTATGGCTACAAAAATCGGAGTTTATCCACAACCCAACTAGAGGTATCATAGGGGTGTGTGTATATATTTAAATCTCTGTTAAACTGTACTTACTGCTATTATTACCGTATTTTCACGACCATAAGGCGCACCGTACTAAAAGGCGCAGTCTCAGTTATGTGTGCCATTTCTGTATTTAACACACACATAAGGCGCACCGGACTATAGGGCGCGTTTTTTATATACCGGTTTATATCCTCTACTACCTTTAAATACCTCTACTTTATTTAAAAGTACAGCGGGAGCAAACTGAGTATGATTGTGCTTTATTCATGTATTTATTACAAACTATTAATCAAACCTGGGAGCTGGCGGTGAGACAGACACATTGCTGATGACACAGCGCTGTGGTCACTCCTAAATTAACTTAAAATCCTGAAACCGGAAAAATTTCGCTTTTATTACCGGTATCCTGGTGCCTGCAGTTTAAATTATTTAGATGAAAAACACCTGCCAGCCACCGCGTGAACCCGGAGGCTACCCGGCCTAGAGGCTGCTGATGAAGGGATTCCTACTGTCCGTGCACCGCTGGTATGTGGGGGTCTGAGCGCCTCCGACAGAAATAGTATAGGCAGGATGAACTGACTGCAATTATTAAGTTTTCAGGTGGACTTTCTCACTTAAAAACATATTAAAACGAAAGTTACGTATGTAACTACGGTTCTATGAATCCCGGATGACCGCCAGAGGGCGGTGCTGAAAGCACTGAATGTTCCCTTCGGGCATGCGCAGTTCGAGTAATTATACCAACAGAGTCACACCTGTGACACCGGATGACCACTCAAGCTATATAGCCTGGTGTCATCCTTTGCTCTGCTCCTACAGAATCTTCTCGCAAAAGCAAGGATCCTGAGTGACAGAGAAGCTCTGGCGGTCATCCGGGATTCATAGAACCGTAGTTACATACGTAACTTTCGTTCTATTTCATCCCTACTGACCGCCAGAGGGCGGTGCTGAAAGCACTGAATGACTAATGCCAACGATGTCACAAGGAATCCTGAGCACATACCTCACAGAGGAGGCCCAGCAGAACCTTGTAAAAGGACCTGACCCAGGGGATGAAGGGCAGCCACATTGACACTGTAGAACCTGGTGAAGGTGGTTGGGGAAGCCCATGAAGCAGCAGCACATATAGCTTCCAGCGGAACCCCTCTCAAAGCAGCCCAGGAAGCGGTGACGCTCCTGGTGGAATGTGCTCTCACACCGACTGGCAGGGAGCAGTGACCTGGAGCGTAGGCGTGGCAGATGACACTCACAATCCAATGGGACAGACGCTGTTTAGAAAGAGGACAGCCTAACCTTGGACCCCCATAGCATAGGAAAAGCTGGTCCGAGCGTCTCAGATTGGCGGTGGCTGCAATGTATGCCTCCAACGCTCTTACTGGGCACAACAACTCAGACTCATTCTCAGTTGTACCAGATTGAGGCTGAAACCGAGCCAGCCGCAATGGCTGGTTACGGTGAAAAGGAGACAACACCTTAGGCACAAACGCAGTATTAGGCCACAGGGTAACACCAGAGCCATCTGGATTCCACCTGATACACCTAGGGCTGACAGAAAGAGCATGTAGCTCGCTGACCCTCTTAGCTGAGACGATAGCCATCAGGAAAGCAGTCTTGCAGGAAAGCCACTTGAGTTCTGCTTGTGCCAAAGGCTCGAATGGAGGGTGGCACAGAGCTGTGAGAACCAACGGCAGATCCCAATCTGGGGCTCGTGGGGCTGGCTGCTGGCACAACCTACGAGCACCACGCAGAAAAAGTGAAACCAGTTCATGGCGCCCCACTGTACGGTTGTCAACAGTTCGGTGAAGACATGAAATTGCTGCAACATACACTTTAAGGGTCGAAGGAGAGCGGCCCTTATCAAGGAGAGACTGGAGGAACTCCAAAATAGTGGGCACCGAGCAGGAAACTGGGTTCTCATTGTGGGCAGAGCACCACTGAGAAAAGAGGCGCCATCTGTTAGCATACTGCAGCCGAGTGGAGGAAGCCCTAGCACTCAATACGGTGTGTCTCACGGTGTCTGAACACCCAGTCAGCCTCCCAGGGGCCATGCCCACAGCTGGAGACGTTGAGGGTTGGGGTGCCATATCTGTCCCCCCAACTGAGACAGCAGATCCCTCCTTGCTGGAAGACGCCATGGAGTACCGTGACACAGACTCCAAAGCAGCGGGAACCACGGCCGTGCTGGCCAGAACGGAGCTACCAGCAACACTCTGTGGCCCTGCTCGAGAACCCTCCGTAGAGTCGGCCAAATCAGTGAGAGGGGTGGAAAGGCATACAGGAGAACCTGCGGCCATGGATGAGCCAGTGCATCCTGGCCCAGTGCGCCCGCCATCCCGGTTAGGGAATACCATAGGGGGCAATGGGTCGACTCCTCTGTGGCGAACAGATCTACCTCTGCCTGCCCAAAGAGGTTCCAGATTATGCGCACTACGTCGCGCTGAAGAGACCACTCTCCCGGAGCAGGTGCCTGGCGGGATAGAGAGTCCGCAACCTGGTTCTGCCGTCCTGGCAGATACGCTGCGCGCAGGGTACACAGACGGAGAAACGCCCATTCCAGGAGATCCCTCGACACCTTCAAGAGACGTGCTGACCTGGTGCCACCTTGGTGGTTTATATGATAAACAACAGAGATGTTGTCTGTCCGAATCAGCACGTGCCTTCCCTCTAGGTGGGGCAGAAGGCACCTGAGGGCCATGTGCACAGCCCACAGCTCCAGTACATTTATGTGTTCGGTGCGCTCCCTTGGGTCCCAGAGACCCCGAACAGCTCTGTGTTGCCACACGGCACCCCAGCCCATGAGGCTGGCATCCGTGGTGACCACCTCCCTTCGACACACTACTAGCCCCATTGGAACACCACTGGACAAAAGGGTCCCGTCTCGCCAAGGAGCTAGGGCATGGAGGTAGCTCCTGGTCACCATTAGCCTGCGATGCCTGTGCAGCCTGGCGTCTAGGCGAAAGCTGTTGAGCCATCGCTGCAAAGGACGCAGAAGAAGCAGCCCTAAGGGCACGACACGAGTGACTGATGTCAGTTTGCCCAGCATTCGCAGGAAGATGATGTAGGGAAACTCCCTGCCCAGTCTGACTCGACGGACAAGCTGGAGTATGTCGTCCACCCTGTGAACAGATCGACGGGCCATCATGGTAGCAGAGTCCAGATGCATCCCAAGAAAGGTGGTTGTCTGAGATGGAACAAGACAACTCTTTGCCAAGTTGACTTTGAGGCCTAACAGTGACACATGAAGTAGAAGCTGGGACGTATCCCAAGAGGCAGCTACCTGAGAGGGAGCACAAAGAAGCCAATCGTCCAGGTATGGCAGAATCCTGACTCCGGAGGCCTGTAGAGGAGAAAGGGCTGCTTTCACGCATCGAGTAAACACCCTCGGGGAAAGGGAGAGCCCGAATGGGAGCACCCGGAATTGCCAATGACGCCCCCGATAGGCGAACCTGAGAAAACGGCGATGTTCTGCCGCAATAGGTACATGAAAGTAGGCGTCTGTCAGATCTACTGATGTAAACCAATCTCCCGCCACAATGGTCTGAAGGACCTCTGTTATGGTGAGCATGTGGAAGGGAAGGACCTTCAGGTACCGATTCAGTCCCCTTAGATCTAAAATGGGGCGAAAACCGCCGGTCTTCTTGGCCACAAGGAAGTATGTGGAGTAGTAGCTTCTGGGTTGCCGCGGAGGATCTACAGACTCGATTGCCCCCTTGCCCAGGAGGGCGGAAAGCTCCTGGTCTAGTGCCTGAGATTTCACCGGGTTTGTGATGACAGTCATCTTGACCCGGTGTGAGAGGGGGGGCCGCCGTCGGAACTGGAGCCTGTAGCCATTGGTTAAGGTGGCAACCACCCATGGATCTACGGCATGAGCAGCCCAGAAATTCAGCTGCTGATGGGAAAAATGTCCGACGGCTGGCCCGGTGGTATCATCTTCTATCCCCACGGCCCCTGGGGGCTCTGGGGGGAGGGCGTCCAGGATTTGAGGCCCGGGTCTGTCTAACAGGGCGGCAGACAGGCTCACGAAAGGCCCTCCTCGGTCTCTGCCGCACATCATGGGGATAGGAACCAACAGGTCTGCCATCAGTCTGAGATCGTGGCTGAACGCTGGGGGTAGTGGCAGGGCGGCCCGAACGCTGGGGAAAGGCAGGTATGCTCCTGCGAAGGCCAGAAAGCTGCTGGCTAGTCTGACGTGCTTGAGCTTTCCGTTCCAGCGCCTCCAAGGCAGCTGATCCAAACAGCTCCCCTGGTACAACCGGGACACCCCTGAGGGTCCTACGGCATGCTTCAGTCAGAGGAGACTGTGCCAACCAGACCTGTCTACGAGCTTGGACAAGGAAAGACATGACCCGTCCAAGCTCTCTGGTCATCAGCGCGAAGGCCTGCAGCGCTGCGTCACTATAACCAACCGCCGCACTTGCACCACCAGTGTCCTGAACAGATGCAGACAGGGCAAACATGAGGTGCGCCAGAGAATTGCCAAGGCGGCCAGCACGCGCTCCTGCATTGTACGCCTTACAGAGGAGGTCATCTGTAACCCGACATTGAGTCCGCGGGCACCGGACATCAGGACGCAGGGCTTCATCTGGTGACACAATCAGTGAAGCAACAGCTGGTTCAATTGCTGGCATACGGTCCAGGCCCGCCTTCACCGACTCATGCATGGCAGCTAATACACGACCATCCGATGAGAGACGCGACAGCGCTCTCGGTTCCCGCCAACAGGCGTGTAACTCCTTCAAGTACTCCTCTGATGGAGGTACAGAAAAAGGAGTAGAAGCCCTTCCACGTCTGAAAAAAGGACTGCCGGAGCTGGATGCCTCTCCTTGTCGGAGTTCCAGCTGCAGCTGCTTCAGGGCCATAGACATGACCTCCCGCATGGAACCGTCACCTGCCTCTCCAACCGCACTCTGAGATTAAAATGAACCAGCCTCAGAGGCTTGAGAGGACCCTGCCTCCTCCTCATCTCTAAAATGAGAAGCGGAAGCAGCCAGAGAGATAACGTCATCCTCTACAACCAGCTCGGGCATTGGTGGGGAAGAGAGCCCAACCACTGGGAGCGAGGGATCAGATTGCCGTGTCTGCAACAAGGACTTCATCTCTGCCAGCTCTGCTGACAACTGCTCCACCCTTGTGGACAGGCCCTGGTCAGGTTTGGCCCGCTTCCTCCGGGGGAGGGGCACAGATGCTGTGGTCCCACCACGGCGCTTAGAACGCTTGGGGGGAACCACCTGCCCTCTGGGGCAGAGGGCACACAACTGGGCCAACCGGGCCACCCTCACTGCATGGGGCATAAAGCTGCAGTTCATACAGGGGTTCTCAGACAGCGCCTCCAAAAGGTGCTCATGTCCAAGGCAGGTAGGGCACAGGTCGTGGCCATCCTCTGCCTGCAGGGCAGCCCCACAATCCATGCAGCTGTGAGAGCCATCCATGTCGAAGGCCGACAAGGCTTAAAGAACAGAAAGTTATCGAAAATCGGGAGAGGGGGCGCAAACGCAGCCGTCACCAATTACAGCAGAGAAACGAAAGAGGCTGCGAGCACAAGGCAGCCGATACTGGGAGAGGGGGCGAGAACCGCTACCGTCACCAGGTATAAAACCAATAAACCAAAAAAGCTAACAACGTTAGCTGTATGGAAACTTAAGTTGGGAGTAGGAGCGAACAACGCTGCCGTCACCAATTATAGCGGATAAAACAAGAGAGGCTGCGGACACAAGGCGGCCGATACTGGGAGAGGGGGCGAGAACCGCTACCGTCGCCAGGTATAAAAGCAATAAACAAAAAAAGCTAACAACGTTAGCTGTATGGCAACTTAAGTTGGGAGTAGGAGCGATAAACGCTGCCGTCACCATTCATAACTAAGCAGACCGATGAAGAAGGCTGCAAACAAACCAAAAAAGGCTAACAACGTTAGCCGTCTCCAACTTCGGCAAACGAAGTAGACCACACTTGGTTGGGAGAGGGGGCGAAAACCGCGGCCGTCGGTAATTATAGCAGCGCAGACCGGTGAAAAAAAGGATGCAAAAGTAGGGAATATACTGGGAGAGGGGGGCGAAAACCGCTGCCGTCACCAGGTATAACACCAACAAACTAAAGAAGCTAACTACGTTAGCCGTATATAACTTCGGCAGTGAAGTTATTCACACTGGGAGTAGGGGCGAAAACGCTGCCGTCACCAGTTCGAAACAAAACAGCACGAAGCTGTAGGTAAAAAGCTAAAGTCGTGAGCCAGGAGAGGGGGCGCGGACGCTACCATCACCAGCAAACAACTCACTTACCTTCCGTAATCCTCAGAATCGACCCGTTGCAGCCCTGGGAGGGCGGAGAATAACCGCAACTCCGGTCAAGAGACAGGGGCTTCAGACAACGGGGAAGTTAGCGAACCGCTTGCGAGAAGAAAAAAGGAGCAGAGCAAAGGATGACACCAGGCTATATAGCTTCTGAGTGGTCATCCGGTGTCACAGGTGTGACTCTGTTGGTATAATTTTTTTTTCAAAGATATTTTTTTTTATTAGAATTTTCTGTTAGACATACAAAAACAAACATACACACACGCTGAAACATGAAAAATAAAGCAAAATAGACTAAAAAAAAAAAAAAAAAAAACAGAGCAAGGTGCATTCCCTCCCCCCACCCAAAAAGAACACTAAACCCCAGGGCTCACTCTATCTACACACTCAAAAAACGAGGAAAAAATAGCTTTACATGTCACAGTATTTTATAAGATGTAGGAAGGGAAACCAAATATCCTTAAAGTCTTCAAGCTTTCCTTTTGTTATATATGTCAGCTTTTCCATTGCCAGGTTGTTGGTCAATAGTTTAATCCATTCATTTATCTTTGGTCTTTCTGTGTTCTTCCACTTCAGAGCAATCAAATGTTTAGCCTGCAAAAGGCAAAAACTCAAAAGCTTCCCTCTCTTCATAAGTCCTTTAAGTCCATCTGGAAAAATTTGCAATAAGCAAAGTTTACTGTCCATTGGAACATCCTGTTCGATCAAACGGGAGATGAACATGGTAACCTCCTTCCAGAAAGTTTGAATCTCTATACATTGCCACATACAATGGAAAAGAGTGCCCTTATTTATATTACATTTAACACAGATATCAGGAATATTTGAATTAAAATGGTGAAGTTTTACAGGAGTGATATACGTTCTAAATAACCATTTGTATTGTAATAGTCTAAACCTTGTGTTAATAGTTTGCGTTTGCGCCAATAGACATGAGTTATTCCATTCATCCTCAGGGATTTCAGTTTGCAGATCAGCTTTCCAAGCTTGTAAATATGCAAGACTATTTTCTTTTGAAGCCAAAAGTAAAATATTATAAAATTTGGAAAGTAGGCCTCTACTCTGATTATGGTGAAAGGCTATATTCTCTATGGTTGTGAGTGGAGGTTCAGACGTAGATTTCAGTGAGGCGAAGACAAAACTTCTAATCTGTAAATACTTAAAAAAATGCTTTTGGGGCAGACTATACTTATTTACCAGTTGTTCAAAAGTCATCAACACTCCTTCACTATAAAGGTCCACTATTTTATTTAAGCCTCTATACATCCATATTTTAAACCCCCTGTCTGCTCTTCCTGGTTTGAAATTATTTTTTCCCCAAAGGTGACAGATATGAGATTTTGGATACCTCATCTAAATCCTTATGGGAGTGGTGCCAAACTGATATGGTGTTTTTGAGAAAAGGATTTTTGGTGTTTTTTAATAAATATTTAAGTTCCGCTGAGTAAAAATAGGATGACAGAGGTAATGTTACAGAGTTGTTTTCTATTTGTACCCAACAAGGTATGTCACCGGTTGAAAAATAACAGGAAGCAGCACAGAGTTGCGCAGCACGATAGTACAATTTAATGTTTGGCACTCTAAGCCCACCTCGATCATAGGGCAGATATAGAAGAGAGAGTCGCAATCTGCAGCGCTTATTGTTCCATATAAATTTGTTAAAAGCTTTATTCATAGAAGAAAAGAAAGAAGCTGGAATGTGTAAAGGAATTGACTGGAAAAGGTATAAGAACTTTGGAAGAATGGACATTTTAATAATATTAATACGACCTATCATTGAGACTGGCATTTCGTTCCATCTTTCTAGGGAATCTAATATTTTCTGCACTAAAGGATCATAATTTATAGAAACCATTTTCTCCAAATCTCTGTCAATCTTAATTCCTAGGTAAGTAAAGCCCTCTTCGGTACATGCAAATTGTGTTTGTATTGGAGGGTTATTTCTGTTCAGCATTAATAAGGAGCTTTTCTTTTGGTTAACTTTATATCCTGAGAATTCTCCAAATTCCTTCAGTAGTTTATCAACAGCTTGAACAGATTCTTCCAAATTAGCTAAATACAAAACAATGTCATCTGCAAAGAGAGACAACCGGTGCTCTACATCCCCAATTTGAATGCCAGTGATCTCGGGGGATTTACGTATTGCCATGGCAAGCGGTTCAATGGCAAACAAGAAAAGAAGAGGGGACAATGGGCATCCCTGTCGTGTCGACCTACAGAGGTTTATACATCTTGACAATTGATTGTTTGTGGCAACTTTAGCCACTGGCTCAGTGTACAGTAACTGAATCCATTTTAAATATTTTCCTCCTAGGCCGAATCTCTTAAGCATATGAAAGAGGTAACTCCATTCAATCCTGTCAAAAGCTTTTTCAGCATCTAATGACAAAAAGGCATGGTCCATAGCAAACTGTTTTTCATACAATATATTAAGTAATCGGCGGGTATTATGAAAGGCTTGGCGTCCAATTAAAAATCCATTTTGGTCATTTGAGATTAAATTGGGGATGTGTGTTTCAATCCTTCGAGCCAAAGCTTTGCACAAGATTTTTGTGTCACAGGACATTAAAGAAATGGGTCTATATGAGTCCATTTCTGTTGGGGGTTTACCTGGCTTCAACAAAAGAGAAATAGTTGCCAATCGTAAGGATGGGGGTAGGGTGCCTTTTTCATAAGATTCATTGAACGATTCGAGTAGAGAGGGCAGTAATTTATCTGGGAATTTCTTGTAAAGTTCAATTGGTAGGCCATCGGGGCCGGGAGCTTTACCAGAATTCATGTGGCTTAGAGCCACTTTGAGTTCTTCAACACTTAATTTTTCATCCAAATCTTTCCTACTCTCTTCTGACAGGGTTGGAAATTGAAGTTGGTCTAGAAAATGCTTTTGTTTATTTGTATTATCTGGATATTGTGATGTATATAAATTTTCATAATATTTTGCAAATGCCTCATTTATACTTACTGGATCCACCAGATTCTCACCATTATTTAATTTGATTAAATTTATGGCCCGATTTGTCTAACTTTTTGAGCCTCCAAGCTAGGAGTTTTCCTGCCTTCTCACCCTGATCGTAATATGATTGTTTTAACCACAATAGATTTGTCGCTGTTTTGCTGGTAGTGAGCTCGTTATATTCTGATTTTAATAAAAGAAGTCTCCTATATTTGTCAGTATCATTGCAATAATACATCTGTTCCTGCAAGTCTTTGATTCGCTTTTCAATGTTTTTTAGTTTATTTAGATGCATTCTTGATTTATGCCTAGTATAGCTCATTATTTCCCCCCTTATATAAGCTTTAAATGCTTCCCATTTTATTGATGCACTGGTTTGGTTTGTATTAAAATTAAAATACTCAGTTATTTTCCCTTCAAGAAATTCCTCAAACCCTTCAGACCTAAACCATTTAGCTTGAAATTGAAATGGGATTGAAGACCGACAATAATTTGGTAATTTTATTGATAGAATAACTGGAGCGTGGTCAGAGAGTAGAATAGCTTCATACCAACATTTTTGAACAGTAGATAATAGACCAGAAGAGACTAGAAAAAAGTCTATTCGCGAGTAAGTTTTAAAGGTGCTTGAAAAGCAAGAGTACTCTGTTTTATTTGGAAAAAGTTGTCTCCAAACCTCCACTAAATTCAGATCTTTCATATATTTCTTGATAGTTTTCCTAGCTTGTTGGTGGGACAAGACAGAAGTGTTTGAACGGTCTACTGCAGAATTTAAAACACAATTGAAATCTCCACCAATTATAAATGGACCGTTATAAGCTGCCATGGTTAAAAACAAATTTTGGTAAAAAGCAGGATCATCACCATTAGGGGCATATAGACACACAAAGTTGACCATTGTAGAGACTATAGTTCCACTAAGAATGATAAATCTCCCTGATGGGTCGAAGTATTTATTTTTTAGTTCAAATGGAATTGATTTGTGAATCAGTATTATGACTCCCCTGGCATGAGTTGTAAAACTAGAGGAGAATACCTGGCCAGGCCACCTAGCTCTAATTTTATTCACATCTTTTCCCGTCAAATGTGTCTCTTGCAAAAAGCATATTGTAGTTTTCATCTGTTTGATTCTGCCCATCACTTGTTTAAGCTTGACAATTTTGTTCAGACCTCTGACATTCCAACTAGATATATTAATTACAGGACAAACAGACATAAGTTGTGTAATTGGAGATGTAAACAGATGAAGTACATTGGTCCCTTCCTATTCTCTCATTCAAGTAGTGTAAAGTCCACAAAAAAACAGTGTCCAGAGAGAGCCCTATAACCCAAATCTCCACATATTTCCCCAAATGAAATGTGGCGGTAACCCCTTCTGAATATTGAACTTGGGTTATATGAAATGTTGCAGCCACCAAGTGGGTAACGTAAAAAACTGCACGCATAACGATGGTCATGTATAAGTTGGCTGGCATAAACAAAAAGTGCTCTGACCAAAATAACAGTAATTAAGGCAAGATTTGCTAACATTGCAAAGGAGTAATAGAAAAATATTAACAGTGTTCATGCTTCCCTTTTTTAAGACAAAACGTTATTTTTAGGAACCATGTCAGAAAAAGAGTAGCGAATACATACTAAGTCTTGGAATTGTCCTCAGCCTGCGAGCCTATTCCGTCAATATACTTTTCGGCTTCTTCCACGGATTTGAAGATCCGGCGTTTGTCATTATGTGTGATGATCAAGTGGGCTGGGTACAGAATGCCATACCGAATTTTAAGGGAACGAAGCCGGATCTTCACTCCATCAAAGCGCGTTTGCAGCTTGCGAGTCTCGGCCGAGAGATCAGGGAAGAAGGTGACGCGGTGGTTCTCATAGCGCACCTCCTTCATTTTCCTGACGGCTTTCAGAGTTGCTTCCCGGTCCCGGTAGCTCAGAAACTTAATTAAAATAACCCTTGGAGCCACAGGACTGGAGGTAAGGGGCCCGATCCTATTGGCTCTCTCCACGCAGCGGGACAAAGTGAAGTCCTCACCTAGCGTCTCTCGGAGCCACTTCTCCAAGAAGCCACACAGGTCCGATGCCTCGGATTTTTCGGGGAGCCCGACCAACCTCAGGTTACAGCGTCTGCTCCTGTCCTCTTGCTCCGCCACTTTGTCACAAAGCACCTCCACTGTCTTCTCCAATGATTTAACTCTGTTTTGAAGGGAAGCAACATCGTCCTCTGCTTGCGAGACCCGCGCCTCTGCTTCCCCAATTCTTTCAGTGAGCGATTGTATATCCCCTTTAATATCCTTAATTGCTTTCAGCATATCAGCAGAATGCTTATTCATATCCTCCTTCAACAAACTAATTGCTCCGAGAATATCACGGTTGGTTGGCGCATCCTGAGCCTCATCCAGGTGAAGCGGCGCTGCCACGTTAGCATTTGCCATAATAGCCGCATGTGCTACGTTAGCCGCACTCACTTGTGGAGCCGTTTTAGTCGGTTGTTGGACCGGCTTGGCATTTTTCGGTGGCATAATCCCCAGCAAGCGTTTACCCGTTAGCAAAACAGGCGAAATTGTCAATATTGGTCTATCTTACGGATTAGTTTAAAGGATTCAGTAGCGAGCCATCCGCACATGCACCGTTCACTGAGACGCCATAACCGGAAGTCCCCCTGTTGGTATAATTACTCGAACTGCGCATGCCCGAAGGGAACATTCAGTGCTTTCAGCACCGCCCTCTGGCGGTCAGTAGGGATGAAATAGAACTACTTTATTCCCACTGATCACAGCAAATATAGCTGCAAGATTTAGATTATTTAGATGAAAAAACACCTGCCAGCCGCCGCGGTGAAGAGGAGGAGACCCGGCCCAGAGGCTGCTGTTGAATTAAGTTTTCAGGTAGAAAAATAGAGCGGGAGCAAAACTGAGTATGATTGTGCTTTATTCATGTATTTATTACAAAGTATTAATCAAACCCATCAAAGTCATCATCCTCTGTTTCTGAATTAAACAGCTGCGCTAAATCAGACATGCCAATTTCCCTTCTTCGCTGTCAGAGTCACTTTCCGTGCAGCGCAGCTCCTCAGAAATAATGCCGGCTTTTGCGAAAGCTTGAACAACAGAGCCAGCAGACACTAGTCCAAGCATCAACAATCCATCCCCAAACGGTGGCGTAACTTGCCCGGCGGTGCCTTCCACTTATCCTGAAACTGTGGTCTCCGTCTGTCATCCATCGCTCCCACGCCGCTCGCAGCCTTACTTTGAACGGCCGGTTCACACCGATGTCGAGCGGTGGAAGTTCCTTTGTCAGACCCCCCGGGATAACGGCGAGCACAGCGTTCATTTGATTCACCTTTTTTTTCACATCAGCTGTGAGATGGGCACGCATGGAGTCACAGATTAACAGCGATGGTGATGAGTGGAAAAAAACCACCTGGTCTCCTTACATACACCTCCCTCAGCCACGCTTTCATCATCTCCTCATCCATCCAGCCTTTTTCATTTGCCTTAATATCATGTGTCATCAGAGCGATGTCTGTCTCGCTGTCAGCTCCCAGATCAGCTTCTCTGATTGGTTGATGCAGCGCGTCTAGCAGCAAAAACAATTTTTCCATCTCGAGCAGCAGCAGCGCGTTGGCGGCGCGTCAGATGCTTAAACGCTCCCGACGCGCTGCGCCTGCTGCTCAAAACGCGCTGCGGGACCTTTTGCTGCGTCTAACGCGTCAACCGTTGACTTTGCATGTAAACTCGCTGCTTCTGCTGCTCCTGCTGCGTCCGGTTTACACCGATGTCGAGCGGTTGAACAGCGAGCACAGCGTTAATTTGTTTCACCATGTTTTTCACATCGGCTGTGAGGCATGGAGTCACAGACTAACAGCGATGGTGATGAGTGGAAAAAAAAAACACCTGGTCTCCTTACATACACCTGCCTCAGCCACGCTTTCATCATCATTGAGGAGTTTCTCCTCAATGAGGTGGTCTCAAAAGTCGCAGTTACAACACACATAGGGCGCACCGCACATTTTGAGCAAAAAAAAAGATGTTTATGTGCACCTTATAGTCGTGAAAATACGGTATGTAAAGTGTTTGAGGTTCTATACCGCTGACTAAATAAGAACAGTAGCTCTTTACTACTTAACGTCCAGATATTCTCTGTAGGTACTTTAACTTTAATGTTGATGTTTCGTTATTCTTTGCTGATTCAGATTGTCTTTCTTGTGAATATCTTGCAGTTCATCAGACTCCGATGTGCAGTACAGGCTGGTTTCACGATTCGTCAACGAGGCGGTGCTGTGTCTGCAAGAGGGCGTCCTGAACAACCCGTTGGAAGGAGACATCGGGGCCGTGTTTGGGCTGGGATTCCCCCCCTACCTCGGAGGTCAGATAACCTGCATTGTCGGTGAAAGCCGTGATAAAATTCGTCCCTTCTCACCACTTTTTAACATGCCTCTTTGTTTATTACCTCCAGGACCTTTCCGCTTCGTAGACAACTTCGGCGCCGACAAACTTGTGGAGAAGATGAGGAAATTTGAAGCTGTATACGGGAACCAGTTCACTCCATGCCAACTCCTACTGGATCACGCTAAAGATTCCAGCAAGAAATTTCACAAGTGACCAACTCGCCGGTGCTGCCAGTAGCTCCTAATAAACTCAAGTTTGTCACTAAACATGTGCCTAACATCGATTAATGGGGAGGGTCAACATGCTGACTGTACACGTTGACCGTTTATCAGGTACAAATAACCTCAAGTGGAGCTGTATGATGGGTAATTAGTGCTGATTTATTTTTTTTTCTTAAAAGGGGGGAAAATTAAAGTTAATGATCATTTCTGGAGTTTTTATTGCAGTACCTGACCTGTGCTCACTGGTTTTTAACAATGAGGAGCAGCTTCTATAGCTTTGAAAATTATCATGAGCTTGATTCAGCACTAGACTGTATGGACAGAGGTGAAATAATACAAACCGTTTTATTTCAGGTGTTGTACCTAATAAACTGGCAAGTGTGTGCAGGTGGAAAGCTGTTTTAATTTTTTTTACATGAATGTTCACTTGATGTATAGATAAAAGGGTGTATTGACATGAGTTATTTACACATTGCATCTGTAAAGACATTTTTTCTGCTGCCAAATAACTTTTAACACAATGAATGTTAAGATACATCATGGTTCAGCAAGTGTCTTGATTTATTTGTACATTAAGGGTTTGCCTTGCTTGGTATGGAGAAAAATGTAAATGTGAAACTTCAATAAAAAGGTTGATTAATTTTTGCTTTTCTATGGAAGATTTCTAACTAAAATGTGATTTTGCAAACCTAAACATGGTTGCTTTGGGTACAGAAGTAAAAGTCTTTCTTTGATCTAGGGATGAATAAAAGGCTACTTGCAAAACAGATCTTTAATTACAGTCACGTTTTATAATTTGAACATTACAAGCTGGGATGTTTTACATATTAAAACCAACAATTCCAGGTATTTTACAAATTAGTATGACCTGAGAATGGCCATTAATGATGCAGAGATCTTTACAGGGGGCTTCAGGAACTTAAATTGAAATATTTTAAAACTAAACATGGGAAATATTTTAGTAATTCAGTTGGAATGGACTATACTTACAAATATTGTGTCCAAATGTTAAGATGTATGTAATTTATAACATAAATTCTCATGCATTCGGTTTTAAAATAATTTTAGCACACACCTATTGGTTTGGTGGTGCAGTGGTTAGGGCACACGACCCATGTATGGAGGCTTACTCCTTGATGCAGGCGACCTGGGTTCAAATCAGGCCTGTGGTCCTTTCCAAAAAAGAAGTTTGTTTGGGTCTTAACATTCAGGTTGGTCGACCTGCTGCAAGGTCTACGCCACAAGTATTTTATAGCCTTATATGGTAAGGCAAGTTTATTCTATAGCAGATTTTAGTGGCAAGGTAGTTCAAAAAGCCGCAGGGTTGCAACAAATTAAATCAAGAAAAACATTTGCTTCATGTTTGCAATAATGAGCTAATGTTGGTTTTTCACATACAATCCAAATAAAACAAACTGAAGTATCTGGTTGGAATTTTAGAAAATGGTGAGAAATGTTTAGGCTACTCTAGCAAAGAACTGTTAGGACTAGAATATGAGAAGAAAATGATTGCTTACATCTGCCACCATGTCAATCAGACTCTTGTCGCAGTTGCCCCTTTCCTGTCAGCATACTGTTCATAAAAAAAAACTACTAAATCTTATATGATGCATATTTTTATAAGGCAACTTATTTAAAATGTTCAGGTTTGTGTATTTAGTCTTAAAGTGTACTCAAACTTAATACTAATTTATTTCAATTACATAACGTTTATTGTTTAATGGCATAACCTTTATATCAAACAATAAACCTTATGTAATGCATGACCATCATATAAGGTTTATTTAGTAGGTTTGTGTTAAAAAAAAAAAAGTAAATGGGTATTTGTAATTTAATAAAATCTTAAAACTTGGGTAACATATTTGATAGTGTATACACACTTGCATAAAAGTGTTTATTTTTGTAAATTTTAACTGTCACTTTAATTTAAAAGTCTATTAAAATTTTACATAAGTCTGAAAAAAATAAAGCATCAAACCAGCAGACTCTTAGCAATAAGCATGCATGCATGGTGGTTATTAGTGGTTATCAGTCCCATAGAATGCCTTCAGATTGTGCCAATAGGCTCAGTAGGCTGTTATCACCAAGTGAATCCTAATCCTAACCCTACAGTAATTCCTTTTCCCCCGCGGAATTAATTAATCTAAGTGTAATCTGAAAATTATTTCAGTAGTTCTTCATGTACTGTAAAAAAAAAAATTAATAAATATGAAATGATCCGCATCTCGCTCAAATTAAACAAACTAAAAACAAATAAATCTCATATCCTGTCAACTGAGTTGTAGAATCCTCTCCCTATAAATATTTAGTTATGGTGAACCCAGTGAAGGACTTTTTTTGTTGTTTTATGTACAACGCTAGGTGACAAAATCGGGAAATAAAACAGCATGATTAGAGACAGAGGTACCATCCTGTAACTTTGATGTATCTCTTCTCCTTTCTTTCTTCTTTCTTTCTTTCTTCTTGTTTAATGGCGGTTGACAAGCAACTTATTGGTGTGCATTACCGCCACCTACTGGTAAGGAGTGTGGATCAGGACGCAACTTAAAAAAAAAAAAAAAAAACTAAATCCTTTCTATCAGTTTAGTTTTCTTAAGAAATCTTAATAAATGACGTAAATATTCAGAAGAGGAGCAAAATCCCAACATATCTGATATTTTTAATTGTAACTTATTCTTTAGAAGTCGATATTCTAATTTCCTTCTCTCCTCAGAGTACTTTGGACAAAACAACAAAACATGTTCTACTGTCTCTTCTTGAAAACAAAATTCACAATTTCCTGATGGATGTCTTCCCATTATAAATAATGTACCGTTTAAGCCTGTATGACCAAAACGTAACCTGGATATGATATTATCTTCTTTTCTACTTCTTCCTGTTCCCCTCATTACCCCAACTTTCCTTTGAATGCTATAAAGCAATCTACCAGTTCTTTCCTCCTCCCACTGCTTCTGCCATCTTTCCCTAACCTTTTGTTTTATAATAGATTTTATCCCCTCTTTACTAAATGGAATCAGTATCTCAATGTAACTGTTTTTTGAAGCTTGTTTTGCATATCTGTCTGCCAATTCATTTCCTATTACTCCTATATGAGATGGAACCCATGTAAAAATGACAATTAATCCCATGGTCTGAATTCTATAAAGTATTAACTGAATCTCCAATAGAAGGTCTGGTCTACTATTGGAATAATTATTTTTAATTGAATATAATGATGAGCTTGAATCAGAGCAAATTAAACTTCTTAAAGGACGAACATCTTCAATCCAACTCAAAGCCAAAATATTCCCATCATTTCCCCTGTAAACACTGATACGTCATCAGAAATCCTCTTACATTTTTTAATATTAAATTCTGGGACGATAAATGACACCCCATTGTTGCTACTTAGGCTTTTAGATGCATCTGTATACACTTGAACATAACAAAAATATTTATTTTCTATATATGATTGGACTGAGCAAGATTCTGAAAAATTTCCTTTTTCCCTCTTCTTCAACAATGATAAGTCCACAATGATTTCATTAAATAGAGACGGATGAACCAGGGACAGAGGAACTGTTTCACTCATTTTTATGGATGATAACTGAAAATTTTTAACATCACTTTCTATCTCCCAACCAAAGGATTTTAAAGTCTTTTTCCCTTTTTCCCAACTAGGTTTTAAAATTTCTTGACATGGATGGTTTTTATAATGACCCTTTAAATAACTCCAGTCAGATAATCTTAACTGTAATCTTCTAAGGTAAAGTGGTATTTCCCCCATTTCAACTACCAAAGCTGAGATCGGAGTTGTTCTGATGGCTCCTGTACACAACCTCAAGGCTTGAAACTGAATAATATCTAATTTTTTAAGAAGTGTTTCTGATGCTGATCCAAATGCCAGACTGCCATAATCTAATACAGATCTTATTAAACCCGTATATATTGATTTTAACGCTTTCCTCTCAGCGCCCCACTCTCTCCCCACCAAACACCTCATAACATTTAAAACTCTCTTACACTTGTCCACTACTTTTTGAATATGACTACTCTAGGTCAGTTTTTCATCCATCCACAAACCCAGAAACTTAAACTCCTTTACTCTTTCTAAATCATGTTTATACAAATACAATTTTAAATCACTAGATACTTTCTTCCTAGTGAAAAATAAAGTCTTTGTCTTATCTATTGAAATTTTAAAACCCCAATTATATGACCACTCTTCTATACTATGAATTGCTTCTTGTCATTTTTCTGCACCTTTCACTATAATTTTTATTTTTTCTGTTTTCTGTTTTACTTGATCAGTACAGTTGATTACATATGCCATGAATAATATTAATTTATCCATTGTGATCTCCATTCCAGATTTTGAAGTTTGGCTGGGGTCAGCACTTGTGCTAGACATTACTTGTTGACTTTTCTGAACCATTCTTTTCTCTTGAACACTTTTTGCTGCCTCTGCATAAGTGATGTTTTTAATTGTTCTCAGCTGTTGAATTTCTGCTGCCCTTTTCCTTGCCTCACAACCTCCATATGCCACATTATGTTGACCCCCACAGTTACAGCATTTCATTTGTACATCCACTCCACATTCATCATATCGATGATCTCCTCCACATTTGGCACATCTTTGTTTCCCCTTACATACTGCTGCGATATGACCATACCTTTGGCATTTAAAACAGCGCAAAGGGGGGGGGGGACATATGGTCTTACAGGAAAACTCATAAATCCAATTTTAATTTTATCAGGAAGGACCTCTCCTTGAAACTCCAAAAGAATCGATAAGCTCTCTATTTTTTCTCCATTTATATGCTTTTGCAATCTTTCCAATCTCCGAACTTCTCCCCACTGTATATTCTTTTTGAGTCTTTCTAAATCCTCCTCCAGCGGAATACCAGTGATAACACCACGTGACACTCTATTTTCTCCAACAATTAATTTCTCACTAACAACTTTTTTGCAAATGTTGTCAATCTGCATGCATTTATTCTTTTGATCTTCAGATTTGCATTTTATCAATATGTTTCCATCTCGTAATGTTTTAACAAATTCCACTTCCCCTAGTTTCTTTTTTATTTCCCTTGAGACTTGAATCGGGCTCAGTTTAACATTTATATCTTCGTTCCTGAATTTAAGTATTACCTTAAATTCTTCGTTTGTTACTTTTTCCTGACTGCTCTGTTTTCTTCATCAGAGCTGTACTCTTCCAAACTTCGTTTACTGTTCTGGCTACCAATTACTCTATCCTCTTTCAGAACCTTCGCCTTCCCTCTACCTCTTCCTCTTCCTACCGATGTCCACTCATCAAAATCCATATCATCCTCACCACCCCCATCTGACTTTGTTGCCATCCCGATCCAGTCACAAACCAGTTTATGTCAACCGCCTTCTCTCCGCTTCGTATCAACCGCTCGTACACCTGGCGTGCTACCATCCATGTGTCCCAAACAGCCCATCCGTATCTCTTCTCTAGGACATCTGAATCTAAAGCTTCAATCCCCTCATTTAGCTCAGCAGAGGCATGGTAACGAGCCACTCATTTGATTCAGGTGTGTTAAAAATGGTTGCATCAAATAGTTGCAGGATAGTAGCTCTTGAGGACTTGACTTGAGCACCCCTGATGTAATGCATTTTACTAAGTATATGCTGGCCTGAGGCAGTAGCTGAGCTGACAGAACACCTGCTATGGTTCAGATCCACCTCAGATTCTGTCTGGGATTTAGGTTTATGGAGTTAGCTGGCGTTCTAAGCACAGTTATTCTGCGTTCGTTAAAGCAGATATTCGTACTTATGGCTGTGTGGTAAGGTGTGGACTGCTGCCAGAAAATAATCTCTTCATACACCTTGTCAGCAGGGGAAATAATTATGTTATCTAATGTTTTGTGGTAGAGGAGTGCTCCAACCCGCTACACTAATACCAGCAGATGATTCGCCAAACAATCAGGCTGTATTCTGTGACTTTGGATATATATATACATATATATATATATATATATATGTATATGTTTATGTTTTGATTTCAACACCCTTGTTAATAGATGTTCGAGATCAGCCTGTTTTTCGGTGTAGTCCTGTCTCTGACTGTGACTGGCTGGATGTGCTCTCTTCATGACATGGGAGCTAGTCTGCTTCGCTGTGTGTTTCCTGGATGGCGCCGCATTTTACAGTTGCCTGTTGTATCTCTGCTTCTGTCTCCTTGAACCCCAGTGGGCCTCAGCAGATGGCCACTCACACTGAGCCTGGTTCTGCTGGAGGTTTCTTCCTGTTAAAAGGGAGTTTTTCCTCTCCACTGTCACTACAAGCATGCTTGATGTGAGAGATTGCCTTAGAGTCAATGAGTCGATGCAATCAACTGGTTTTCCTTAGATAGAAAACTTTGAATCAATCTAACTGGATGATCTGGTTGAATTGTAAAGTACCTTAAGATGACATGTGTTGAGAATTGAATTATTCATATATATAGCTATACATTTCAAATCCCAACGCATTTCATCTGTAAGACGTAGAAGCAAAAAATAGATAAAATATGTAAAGAGATAGGCCTATATACTGTAATTTGTAACGAATGTAAAAAAATAAAATTTCTCAAATAAATGTTTTGTTAAATTTTAATGATTTTAATTTATCTAAATATAACTACATAACTTAAAGCACTTCTTCACACAGTTTATAGAGGGACAAAATAAAGAGTTTGGTTATTAATAAGGATCTTGTTGTTGTTATTCTCCTAAAGGTGTAGTCGCCATGTGATCGTGAGGAAATTGAGCTGTGATCCAATTCGCTGCTCAGGTCACATGTCTGATCTCCATTGTCCGCAGAGCAGGGTGTGTACCGGGGGGCCGCTGTGTGGGCTGGGTCGGTGTTTTTCTCTCAGCAGCATCAGCAGCATCATCCTGCTGTATCTTCTTCCATCGCCTCCTTCCCGGAAAGATGCTGTGGACTGAAAGGAAGCAGCGGAGGCGCTGAGAAGCGGCGCGCATTGACTGAAACGGGGCGCGCCTCTCTGGTCCTGCTGCTGTCATCGCTGGCGCACCTGCATGGAAGTGACTCAGCTCGGAACGGCCTCCTAACCGGCTGAGGATATCAGTGACCGACGGCTGAATGACAGAAAAGCATGTCTGCAGGGAAACAGTGCGAGGCGGTCAGGGTGGTGGTCCGCTGCAGGCCGTTTAACAGGAGGGAGGAGACAGCAGGATGTGAGAACATCCTGGAGGTGGATGACAAACTGGGGCAGATCACCATCAGGAACCCAAAGGCGCCACCTGATGAGCCCATGAAAGTCTTCACCTTTGACTCGGTGTATGGCTGGAACTCAAAGCAAAGGGACATTTATGACGATGCTGTGAGACCTTTGGTGGAGTCTGTGCTCCATGGCTTTAATGGCACCATATTTGCTTATGGACAAACTGGGACAGGGAAAACACACACCATGCAGGGGCAGTCAAAGGACCCGGAGAAGAGGGGCGTCATCCCCAATTCATTCGAGCACATTTTCACCCTGATATCCAGAAGCCAGAACCAGAAGTATCTAGTGAGGTCTTCTTATCTTGAGATCTACCAGGAGGAGATCAGAGATCTTCTGTGCAAAGATAACAACAAGAAGCTAGAGCTCAAAGAGAGTCCCGACTGCGGGATTTACGTGAAAGACTTGTCCTCAGTGGTGACAAAGAATGCCACTGAGATCGAGCATGTGATGAACATTGGAAACCAGTCCAGATCTGTGGGATTCACCAACATGAACGAGCGCAGCTCCAGGTCCCACGCCATTTTCCTGGTGACCGTAGAGTGCAGCGAAAGAGGTCCAGATGGTGAGGACCACATACGCGTTGGGAAGCTGAACATGGTGGATCTGGCTGGAAGCGAGCGGCAGAGCAAGACGGGTGCAAAGGGGAAGCGCCTGAAGGAGGCGGCTAAGATCAACCTGTCCCTCTCTGCGTTGGGGAACGTCATTTCAGCACTGGTGGACGGGAAGAGCACCCACGTCCCGTACAGAGACTCCAAGCTGACCCGCCTGCTGCAGGACTCTCTGGGCGGCAACGCTAAGACTGTCATGATTGCAACAGTGGGGCCAGCTCACAAGAACTTCGACGAAACCCTGGCAACCCTGAGGTACGCCAGCAGAGCCAAGAAGATAAAGAACAAACCTCGGATTAATGAGGACCCCAAAGATGCACTTCTTAGGGAATTCCAGCAGGAGATTGCACGCCTGAAAGCTCAGCTAGAGGAGCGAGGGATACTGGCGAAAGAGAGGAGGAAGAGGAGGAGAGACAGTAAGAGACTGAGCAAAACCATGGCTGGTATGGAGGAGGAGATCCTGTGCGAGAAGGATGGAGATGTATGGAAGACGGCGGAGGAGGCAGAAGGTGGGAGGTGTTGCCTGATTGAGGGAGGTGACAGTGCAAATTTCCTGACCTGCCAGGGAAGCAGCGAAAAACTGAAGAACCTAAATCTTAATAGAAGGAGTCTGATGGACATGCAGTGGGATCAAGATGCCGTGGAGAAGATCATAGAGAAATACAAGGTGGTTTATTAAGCATGATAAATGAGACGCCAGTTAAACAAAAGAACCGGCGTGAATAATTTATTGTGTCTTTGTTCACAGACTATGGAGAGCAAACTGTTGGTTGGTGGAAAGACTATAATTGATCACACTAATGAGCAGCAGAAAATGCTGGAGCAGAAAAGACAGGAAATCGCTGAACAGGTGAAAATTGCAAAAATGAAAAAAGTTACATTGAGCCTTTTGTTGAAGCCCTTTTTTTGTTGTTTTGAATTAAAATTAAAGGTTTCAATCTAATTTGAATTTCTTGGCTCGCAGATAAGAAGAGAGAGAGAAATCCAGCAGCAGATGATGTTACAAGATGAGGAGACCTTAGAAATCAAAGAGACGTTCTCCTCCCTGCAGCAGGAGGTGGAACATAAGACAAAGAAGCTAAGGAGGGTGGGGTGACTCATTTCACTAGCACCCTGGTGGCATAATCTCTAAAGAAGTTCCTGTTTATTTTTATAGAAATAGGCATTAAAACATCTGTTGTGGCGGAACTCAGTTCAGATGTGCATCTTGTTTGTTTTGCCTGCTGATAAGTATAATTTGCTGGTTATTGTTTGCAGTTGTATGCTAAGCTCCAGCTGCTGAGGGGAGAGATGAAAGATGTCTTTGATGAACATGTCACAACCAGACAGGAACTTGAAGAAACGCAAGAAGAGCTAACCAGAGAGCTCAAGTACAAGTAAGTAATGAGAATCTTGAAAAGGTATTGCAACCTCTTAAACCTTTTTTTTTCTTAATATTAATCGTGATTAATTGATTATTGAAATAATGGTCAACTATTTTAGTAATTGATTAATCGATAACTAGAGTATAGAGACTTCTAACACATGCCTTTAACTGCCAAAGCAATTTACGTAGAGCAGTAATTATATACATTTTTTTTAAAGGCACACTATGCAACATTTTTCAGTTAATTAATGTGTTCCATAACGTTTTGGATGATTAAATGAGTCATTTCAGGTTGAACAAAGGTATTCTCGGCCGCCCTGGTGGTCTGTGGGGGAAATACCGCACTTGCAATTGCAGGAGCACCGATCCGCACCCACAGTCTCAGAAGTCTCGCGAGAGTCGGTCTTGCTTTACGGCGAGAACTGCTACACGCCCCCAGTTAAAAGCATGCTCTTTGCTAGCACAGTGGCGATCTTTGTGCAGCGCTGCTTTCACACCGGACGCAGCAAAAGCAGCAAAATCGCGTCTGCTGCTTCATTTTTGCTGCTTGTACCAGTTCTGTTGGCGGCTGAAGCAGCTTTGCTGCTCTGGCTGCGCGGTGCAAAAGTGTGTCTGACGTGCTTTGGGCGGAGCTTCACTATCCTTTCTCTGCCTTGCAGCTATATTTGCTGTGATCAGTGGGAATAAAGTAGTTTTAATATGTTTTTAAGTGAGAAAATACACCTGAAAACGTAATCAGTGCCGTCAGTTCCTCCAGATTACAATCCTGCCTTCCAATATTTTTTCTGTCGGAGCCGCTCAGACCCCCACATAGCAGCGGTGCGCCGAAAGTAGGAATCCCTTCATCAGCAGCCTCTGGCCGGGTCGCCTCCTCGCGGTTCACCGCGGCGGCTGGTAGGTGTTTTTCATCTAAATAATCCAAACTGCAGGCAGCAGGATAATAAAAGCGAACATATTCTGTCGGCAGATTTCTGCATTTTAAGTTGATTTAGGCGTCAATAAACTGTTTAAGAGGAGTGATCATAGCGCTCTGATCATCAGCGCTGTGTCTCTCTCCCTGCCAGCTCCCAGATCAACTTCTCTGATTGGTTGAGGCGGCGCGTCGAGCAGCAAAAATAAAATTTTTCCATCTCGAGCAGCAGCGCGTTTGCGGCGCGTCACACCCGTCAGATGCTTAAACGCGCCCGACGCGCTTCTTTAGCTGCTCAGACGCGCTGCGCCTGCTGCTCAAAATGCGCCGCGGGACCTTTTGCTGCGCCTTGACGCGCGTCAACCATTGACTTTGCATGTAAACTCGCTGCTTCTGTCGCGCCAGCTGCGTTCGCCTGTCTGCTAAGCTCAAAACAACCGCGTCTGGCTTGACGGAGAAACCAGGAGAACAGCTGAGCATATTTACGACAGTGCACTTTTACTTTCGCCCTCTGGGGGGAGCCTCGCTGGAAAATCAACACCGGTTGCATAGTATACCTTTAAAATCTATAAATATTTAGCATTTAAAATAAAAAAAAAACTTTTTTTCTGTCAAGATGTTCGATCCAGAACTCCTCGAGTTGAAAAGTTTTAGTTACACCTGGTTTGATTTTGTAAAAAGTCTTCTTTAAGGAACCGTTGGCTATCTGATTATTAATCGATTAATAAAAAAAAATAATTGACAGATTAAAACAATCGTTAGTTTATATATACAGGTGCTGGTCATAAAATTAGAATATCATGAAAAAGTAGATTGATTTCAGTAATTCCATTTAAAAAGTGAAACTTGTATATTATATTCATACATTACATACAAACTCATATATTTCAGATGTTTATTTTGTTTAATTTTGATGATTACAAATGACAACAAATGAAAATCTCAAATTCATCATATCAGAAAATTAGAATATTACTGAAGACCAATAAAAACAAAGGATTTATAGAAATGTTGGCCAACTGAAAAGTATGAACATGAAAAGTATGAGCATGTACAGCACTCAGTATTTAGTTGGGCCTCCTTTGGCCTGTATTACTGCAGCAATGCGGCGTGGCATGGAGTCGATCAGTCTGTGGCACTGCTCAGGTGTTATGATAGCCCAGGTTGCTCTAATAGTGGCTTTTAGCTCTTCTGAATTGTTGGGTCTGGTGTATTGCATCTTCTTCTTCACAATACCCCATAGATTTTCTATGGGGTTAAGGTCAGGAGAGTTTGCTGGCCAATTAAGAACAGGGATACCATGGTCCTTCAACCAGGTACTGGTAGCTTTGGCACTGTGTGCAGGTGCCAAGTCCTGTTGGAAAATGAAATCTGCATCTCCAAAAAGTTGGTCAGCTGCAGGAAGCATGAAGTGCTCTAAAACTTCCTGGTATGTGGCTGCGTTGACCCTGGACCTCAGAAAACACAATGGACCAACACCAGCAGATGACATGGCACCCCAAACCATCACTGACTGTGGAAACTTTACACTGGACTTCAAGCAACGTGGATGAAGTGCCTCTCTTCTTTTCCTCCAGACTCTGGGACCTTGATTTCCAAAGGAAATGCAAAATTTACTTTCATCAGAGAACATGACTTTGGACCACTCACCAGCAGTCCAGTCCTGTTTCTCTTTAGCCCAGGCAAGACGCTTCTGACGCTGTCTGTGGTTCAAGAGTGGCTTGACACAAGGAATGCGACAGCAGAAACCCATGTCTTTCATACGTCTGTGTGTGGTGGTTCTTGAAGCACTCACTCCAGCTGCAGTCCACTCTTTGTGAATCTCCCCCACATTTTTGAAGGGGTTTTGTTTCACAATCCTCTCCAGGGTGCGGTTATCTCTCTTGCTTGTACACTTTTTTCGACCACATCTTTTCCTTCCCTTCGCCTCTCTATTAATGTGCTTGGACACTGAGCTCTGTGAACAGCCAGCCTCTTTAGCGATGACCTTTTGTGTCTTGCCCTCCTTGTGCAAGGTGTCGATGGTCGTCTTTTGGACAACTGTCAAGTCAGCAGTCTTCCCCATGATTGTGTAGCCTATAGAACTAGACTGAAAGACCATTTAAAGGCTTTTGCAGGTGGTTTGAGTTAATTAGCTGATTAGAGTGTGGCACCAGGGGCCATCAATTTTGAACCTTTTCACAATATTCTAATTTTCTGATATGATGAATTTGAGATTTTCATTTGTTGTCATTTGTAATCATCAAAATTAAACAAAATAAACATCTGAAATATATGAGTTTGTATGTAATGTATGAATATAATATACAAGTTTCACTTTTTAAATGGAATTACTGAAATCAATCTACTTTTTCATGATATTCTAATTTTATGACCAGCACCTGTATATATATATATATATACACTATATTGCCAAAAGTATTTGCTCACCCATCCAAATTATTGGAATCAGGTGTTCCAATCACTTCCATGGCCACAGGTGTATAAATTCAAGCACCTAGGCATGCAGACTGTTTTTACAAACATTTGTGAAAGAATGGGTCGCTCTCAGGAGCTCAGTGAATTCCAGCGTGGAACTGTGATAGGATGCCACCTGTGCAACAAATCCAGTCGTGAAATTTCCTCGCTCCTAAATATTCCACAGTCAACTGTCAGCTGTATTATAAGAAAATGGAAGTGTTTGGGAACGACAGCAACTCAGCCACGAAGTGGTAGGCCACGTAAACTGACGGAGCGGGGTCAGCGGATGCTGACGCGCATAGTGCGAAGAGGTCGCCAACTTTCTGCAGAGTCAATCACTACAGACCTCCAAACTTCATGTGGCCTTCAGATTAGCTCAAGAACAGTGCGCAGAGAGCTTCATGGAATGGGTTTCCATGGTCGAGCAGCTGCATCCAAGCCATACATCACCAAGTGCAATGCAAAGCGTCGGATGCGGTGGTGTAAAGCACGCCGCCACTGGACTCTAGAGCAGTGGAGACGCGTTCTCTGGAGTGACGAATCGCGCTTCTCCATCTGGCAATCTGATGGACGGGTCTGGGTTTGGCGGTTGCCAGGAGAACGGTACTTGTCTGACTGCATTGTGCCAAGTGTAAAGTTTGGTGGAGGGGGGATTATGGTGTGGGGTTGTTTTTCAGGAGCTGGGCTTGGCCCCTTAGTTCCAGTGAAAGGAACTCTGAATGCTTCAGCATACCAAGACATTTTGGACAATTCCATGCTCCCAACTTTGTGGGAACAGTTTGGAGCTGGCCCCTTCCTCTTCCAACATGACTGTGCACCAGTGCACAAAGCAAGGTCCATAAAGACATGGATGACAGAGTCTGGTGTGGATGAACTTGACTGGCCTGCACAGAGTCCTGACCTCAACCCGATAGAACACCTTTGGGATGAATTAGAGCGGAGACTGAGAGCCAGGCCTTCTCGTCCAACATCAGTGTGCGACCTCACAAATGCGCTTCTGGAAGAATGGTCAAAAATTCCCATAAACACACTCCTAAACCTTGTGGACAGCCTTCCCAGAAGAGTTGAAGCTGTTCTAGCTGCAAAGGGTGGACCGACGTCATATTGAACCCTATGGATTAGGAACGGGATGTCACTTAAGCTCATATGTGAGTCAAGGCAGGTGAGCAAATACTTTTGGCAATATAGTGTATATATATATATATATATATATATATATATATATATATATATATATATATATATATATATATATATATATATACACACATTAGGGCTGCATATATATATAACACAAAATCCAGTCTTGCAGAAAATCCGAATTAGTTTGGATTTTCAAATTATAGTTCGGTTATCAGTAAAAATGCATCGGAATTTGTTTGATATAATTACGTCAGAAACCAAGGTAGTCACTTCCTAGTCAGCTAAGTAACTCCAACTCTGAGTCTCTGAAGGGTTTCTCTCAGTCTGGGTCAGCATGTTATAGAATCATGGACTGGATCGATGTCCCCAAATGAATTCTACTCATGAGCTACAAGACATCCTGGAAGAAATGTAATGTAGCATAAAGTGAATCAATTTGCATTTGATAAAAACAATATAATACTTTTACTTTTGACACATTTATTTTGCTTTTTGAGTTTGAAGTTGCATAATACAATAAAAATCCCCTTTTCTGTTTAACCCATCTTCATTTTCAACTTATGTGAATTTACAATAAATAAATACACTTTGAGTTATGCGCTGCAGGTAAGTTAGCTATATAATATAATTAAATGAGATCTTACCTTAGAAAATCCATTAAAGCTACAGTGTGTAACTTTTAGCGACATCTAGCGGTCAGACTGCAGACTGCAGCAACATGAACATCTCCCCCCACCGCTTCTCCCCCCCAACAGTACGGTGAGCATTACGGGACAAAATGTCTTCCACGACGTCCGCATCACCTACCTTCTGTGATGAGGTTTGTTTACATAGATAATTTTACAGATAGTATTTCTTTAGTCTGTGTAGGGTATAGATTTTTATGTAGACTTAAGATAATAAATATACCCGTTATTTTTTCTACATCGTTGTGACATTTTGGCGATCTCGCAATCGCTAGTTTGTTGGCTCTGCGCTGCCGTAGCGCAAAGATGTCTGCCTCCATGGCTGCGAGACCCGCTCCTATGTAATTATAAATAACCAATTCTAAGGCAACGCAAATATTAAGGTTAAGAGGCTGAGCTCGTAGATGATGATAAATAACATAGTTATGTATAATATATTACATTTCTGACTGTATATCCCTGTAATTATTACACACTGTAGCTTTAAGATGCTCTAATTAATGTCTATTGCAATAACTCAATTTGTTTGCATTAAGTTTAGACTCTTTGTGTTTCAACTACCCATCTTTATTTTAAAGACTGCATTTACATAATAAAATTTATATAACCATCTATTATACATACTTTCATGAAATGTTGAGCCCTGGTGTTAAATTTTTTTTTTTTTGGTTGTTTGTTTATTTGTATTTTTTTAGATGCTTTAAACAATTTAGACGTTTAAGTGAACTTTTATATTGCATTTTGCAGATATCTCCTGATTGAGAATTTTATTCCTCCTGAGGAAAAGAACAAAATTATGAACCGGCTGCAGTTTGACAGTGAGGAGGATCAGTGGTGGTTGCAACCAGTTATTCCTTCAGACAGGTCAGTAAATCAATTTCACATCATCCTCATCATGAACTATTTGCACGTGAGCACTGAATAATGTAGGATGTAGATGTGTATTACCTAGTATGATCGAAGTCTGAATAAGCAGAGTACCATCTATTGCCAGAATAACGCTATGGCGACAGGGTCAGTGGATCTGCGAATCAATGGGCCTCCAAATGGTTAAATGAGGGCAAAGGTTAGTTAGAAAAATGCAGCTCGTTAGGAGCTCCCTAACGAGCCAATTTATCCTCCTAAAAAAGCAGTGTAATATATCTCCTGAAAACATAAGACTGTTTCAGTTTTACATTTTCAGTACAAATTTTATCTTTAAATTCACAAGGTATTTGCAAAAACACCAACTGATTTCTATTTTTTCACAATCAGAGTTCCATGATGTCAATATTAGGTTCTCTTTTGTTTCCAGAGAATATTTATTTAAATCTAGGCCATCCTGTCTAATGTATTTTTTCCAGCACATCCACTCTGGTCAAGAGAAGGCCTCTTTCCGCTGTGGGATACAAGAGGCCAATCAGCCAATATGCACAGATGGCCGTTGCCACCGCTACCAGGACCCCGTTTAGATACCAGGTCAGTGCTCAGACAGCACAACACAAGGCCAGAAGGAGCAATCCAGTGGGTCTATTTCTAATATCATGTAGCCCTGTTTAGGACATATGAAGGTGATTGTAGCCGTGAAAATGTAGGTTTGTTTTCCGCCTACATTGTTGTGATGCATCGTAATGGATTCCAGTCCAACAAACTGCTTTCAGAACTTTTGTTTATTCAAATAAAATTTAGCCTCAACACGGGAATCCTCACTGCAAAACATTATGGTGGCTAGCATCATGCTGTGGGGATTGTTTTCCCCAGCAAGAAGAAGGAAATTTGACTAATTGGATGGGAGGACTGTCAATATTTTACTAAAGTTCAGACCCAAATGCAGAAGACCAAACAGGGAGACCAGGAGAAAAGGTTTAACAGGTTTAATCGAAGAGATAATGCTGAGAGAAGTGTTGCTCTAAACACTGCTCAACTGGAACTGAAAAGTGAGGGGAAGACACAGCGATTAGTTCAGGCTCAGTGGGAAAATTGGTTTGTGAACTTGGAGAAGAGGATTTAGTTGCTGACTCACGTTTCCAGAGAAGTTGTTGAATGTTTGACTCCAATCTGTATGCTGTAGTTCCAGTGTTTGTCTGATTCTGGAGGGCGGAACAGGATTTTCCCAGAATTCAGTTGTTTGTAGGTGAACGGAGAAGCTGACTGCCACTCAGATTTCCTGCGGTACTTGAACGGATCGTAGTGGATATGAATTCCTTTCTCAGTGTGAAGCACAAACAATCTCTTGGGGAAAGTGGATCCAAACCTCCTGTTTGTAACCCCAGCTCAGCTTGAGGCTCTGTTGATCCTTCCAGGGAGAGAAGGTCCGAAAAATCCAGTTTGCAGGATGACTTCCTGCCGAGAGGCAAAGACAAAAACAATGTTAAAACTCAGGTTGACAAGAACTCAGTTTGACTCAGCAAAACTCAGCTTGGCTAGAGTACGCCAAACTGGCAAACACTCTGGCATCAAGGTAGGGGCAGTCAGCAGTTTAAGAACACTCTGTTAACGAGGAAACCATCAGCGGGTGTGTGAGGAGGCGGACCAGAACCAGGCGCCTCCTGGTGGAGGAAGGGAGACAAACACAGAACACAAACACACAGACAGGAGTCCTGACAAGGATGGGCATAGATAAATGAGATTGGGACCGTAAGTTGACCTTCCAAAAAGAAAACAACTTTAAAGACTAGAACTAGAGCTTCAGTTGAATGACTTATATCGAGGTATAGCCATGTGGTTGAATAGGCTCTCTCAAAGTCTGGGACTTAGTTAAACTCAGTTATGGTAGCAACAGATAAAAAACAATATTAATTTACCATTCATGCAGACTGACTGATATATAGTATGAGGTTGAGGAGAAACTGACTGTTGCAAGAGATTGATCAAATGTATTTAACTTCCTCAGACGGACAGATAGAGCTCTGACTGAGGCAAGCTCAGTACATACATTTATACTAGGGATGCACGATATAATCGCCCCCCTACCGGTATCGGCCTTAAAACTGAATATCGGACATCGGCCACCCCACCGATATTTAACCCGATATTTGATCAGCTTCTGAGTTTCTAAAATCTAAAAAAAAAATAAAAAATACTACTACTTCTTCCTCAAAAACTTCTTTTTTACAGACTTAAAAACTTCTAAAGACGAGGGAAAAAATATTGATACATTAAAATATCACAATATCTTCATATGCTGATATATTGCCATTTAAAAACACCATATCAATCTCTTTTACTAATGAAATATATTTCTATATGTCATCGTTATGCTACGAAATCCCCCGAAAATTCACGAAATGTTGCCATATTTTTATATGTTGATATATTGACGCGGTATCGATCTATTTTACTAACAAAATCTCACAAGAATTTGCAAAATATCACGAGAGTTTGTAACAGAACAATGAAATTTCACGAGATTTTGAAAGTAAAATAGATCGATACCGCATTTTTAAAAATCAATTTGATATCAGCATATGAAAATATATTTGAGTATATTATTTTTCAAAGTGTCAGAAATGGATAACAAAACTGCTATTTTCAATGACTACTTATTTTTGTCCAGCTTTAACATCGGTATCGATATCGGTTATCGGCTACATGAGTTTTAAAATATCGGCATATCGGATATCGGCCAAAATCCCAATATCGTGCATCCCTAATTTATACCTTACAAAATCCCAACACTCTCTCTCTCCCATGGAACCATCCCACCCCTGCACAAAGAACTTTCTCACACTTAAACATCTGGAGGAAGACAACTTCAGTTCATCTTGAACTTTTCCTGTTAGGTTCATATAAATTTCACTGGCCAGCTGGATCTTCTCAAAACAGCAGTCCTCCTATTCATGCCATGAAGGAGGCTGTGTGAACTCATTCTTATCTCTCATGACCTTCGTTTGGAGCCTGTGAGGCTAAGAACAGACATACCTCAACATTTTTTACTCCACAATAGCTATATCTCAAGCATAAAACTTGTCTTGGGATGTTTAATGTTGATAAAGATATAAAGAAAACTTAAAGCATCATTAAACTCAAAGGTGGCCTTGCAACGTATTGACTCAGGAGGTCAGAATACAAATGCATGCCACACTTTTCAATTCATCCATAGTTTCCTTTGCACTTCTTAGTTGTCTGTGCGTATCATAAATCCCTAAATACTAAGGTCTGCAGTTGTAATGTGATAAGATGTTAAAAGGTCTAAGGGAAATGTTTGCAAGACAATTTAAATAATTCAGGTAATTGACCATTATCCTGTACCTCAACATGATTGAAGACCATTTGAATTGTTTAGGACTCTGCTTTTATAACAAGTTTATTATCTCTTCTTACAGGCAGAAAATATCATGCTGTTGGAGTTGGATATGTCCCCGCCAACCATGTTCACTCTGAACTTAAACGGTGAATGCTTAGAGAGAGCCTTCACCCCCAGGCTGATGCCGGATCTATCACTAAACGTGCACGCAAGAGGTGCTTCATCCTTGCGGGTCAGGAAATCCCAGTCCTGGTAAGAGAATAACAGATAAATATTTCATTTTAAATACTTATATGGCCCTTTTTAAAATAATAACACACAGGATAGCTAAAAGTGTTTTACTTTTCAATTTTTATAACTCCTTTACATGTCTTTAAAACTATTAAACTATATTGTATTGATGTCGGAGTTGCAGCTAAAAATGGTTTTGTTGTCAATGGATGCAGGTATCAAGCACCGCACCCAGCATCTGTCACATCCTCCTCATCCTCCACTATTTTGACATCAGAACTTCAGAGCTGCTCCCCCTCTCAGAGACAAAGACCATCCTCTGCCACATATCTTTCTTTGGAAGGACCACATCAGACGAGCCCCTGATGGGTTTTCTGTTGCAAAGAGATGTGGGGGAAAAAACGCATCTATTAATTCATTTTAAAATACATAAGATTTCATGAGAAAACATCTTTTGATCTGGATGATAACTAAAAGTGGTATTAATTAATTTGAAACATTCTGCATTCTCTCTCTCTTTTAGATTTGTTTTAGTTGATTAAGTTTTATTTATGTAGCACCTCTTACAGTTATGGTAAAAATGTAAGTGCTTTTATGCTAAACTTATCTCAGCTCGACAAGATCTCTTTGCTTTGCATTTTTGGTCTAAACTAACTTTTTTGTTTAAACAGACTTTTTCTAAGTCTGAAATAATGCAGTTAATTGCAGGATATCTTAGAATTATCTTATAAATTATCTTTCAAATTAGACCTGACAGGGTTATGTCTTTCAACACATTGATTGTTTAGAAAGATTTTCCATAATCTCCAAATAATACTCGATATCAAAAAAAGTGTTTTTATGACTCTAATTAAAAACTGTTTTGCAGCAGGAGGTCACCAAGAGGCAGTCAGATGTCAGAATAGGCTGATATAAACAGTGTTCAGAAGCCCAATCAATTGAAACAGAATGAAATATAAAGTTTTGATTGAATCACAAAGAATCAAATTATGTTGATGAAATTATAGTTGAGATATTTGCATTTTTATAAACATATTCTCCATTGTAAAACTAAATATAAACTGAATAACTACAATGCAAAATTAAACGGATTTCCCATAGTTTCAATGGATTGAAATAATATTTATTTGCTGGTAAAAAGATACAGTACAAAGGTGAGTCGGGCTACATATTGGAGAAAGATGCATAACTATGGCTTTCTGCTTTTTGATAAGTAAACATTGGCCAAAAAGCATATTTAATGCACAAAGAACCAAGGAGATCTTTGAGTGCTTCATTATGAAATATGAAGACAGATAATAAACAAATGCTGCTAATTTAAGCCAACTAAAAAACTTCTTAACTGACAGCTGAAGTCCTCTATTGGTCAGAAATGTTAGTCATTCTTAGTAGTTAGGTTTTTGAATCACAGTATTGTTTCTTTGGATCTAAGAAAGGTACAATGACATAACCCTGCTAAATAATAATAATTCATACATCTACAAAACATCTAAAATGGCCCCAAAACAGTGTGAATGTGTCTAGTGGATGTATAAGCACTTTTAAGCATGGCGGTGGAGAGGTGGTGATCTTGGCTTGCTTGTTGACATTAACTGAACATAGTTGCGTGTCTGTAAAATCCACTAAACAGATCAATTTCTATTCTTGCTTTACTTCCTCTCCCAAAACATGTACCTTTCAGTCTTAAAGGAAACCTAAACAGCTCTTTGTTGCAAAGGATTTAACCAATACATGACTCTTCTGCATTCTTTTTTTTTAAAGCCTTTTTTTTATAGATGGTTGCAGACAAACGGAACAAATGTCTTTGCCAAAAACTTTTAGGCTTGTTGAATGATAGATCATCCTGGTATAGCCTATTTGCCAAATAATGTTTTGCTACAGTTTCCGGTTAATGTGATTGTGAACCAAAAGTGTGAAGAAAGCTTGCACTGCTGTCTTGATTAGCTGCCTTACTTTTTCATGATTGTGAAAAGTCAACTTGCCTACTTATCAAATAAACACTAAATAGTCTTAAAACTGTCTGTTTTTTTTCTTTTCTTTCAAAGATTATTATTGCAATCCTGAAATGACTTTTAAAGTGATCCGGATGATTTATATCAGTTTCTCATCCAGTGCTGCACGGTGTAGCAGTGGGTAACGCTGTTGCAAGAAGCTTCCGGGTTCGATTCCTTGCATGGGTTATTTCTGCATGGAGTTTGCATGTTCTCCCTGTGCATGCGTGGGGTCTCTCCAGGTACTCCGGCTTCCTCCCACAGTCCAAAAACAATTCTATTAGGTTAATTGGCCTCTCTACATTGTCCTTAGGAGTGAGTGTGTGTGTCTCTGTGTTGCCCTGCGACAAACTGGCGACCTGCCAAGGGAGTACCCCGTCTCTCACGGCCGGAGATAGGCACCGGCCTCACCATGACCCTGACGAGGACTTATGCGGGAGAAGATTGATAGATGGAAGGTTTCTTTGATTGATTTATTGGTTGGTTGATTGACTTTATTGATCTCACGGTGGAGAAATGTAGTCGTTACATCGGCTCAAATAGTCAAAGGAGAAGAAGAAGGTGCCAAAGGAAGAAAAATGTGCATGGGATATATATATATATATATCGATAGATACATTTATATACAGTGTGTCCAGGGAGTTTACATGGGTTCATGGATATTTACATTCATATATATAGTTATTGCACTGGGTGTCAAATAGTAATTGCACATTTTTACAAGGGTGTAAAAGTATTTCACTAAAAGAGCCGCTCAGAAGATGTTGTCCATGATGGATGTAAGCTTGGACAACACCCTCCTGTCAGCCACGTCCTCCACTGAGTCCAGGGAGAAGCCCAGGACAGAAACGGCCTTCCTCACCAGTTTGTTCAGTCTCTTCCTGTCCCACTCTGCGCTGCCCGGGGCCCAGCATATAACAGCGCCGATGCCATTTCAGAGTCATAGAAGGATTTAAGCAGGAGCCTGGTCACTCCTAATGACCTCAGCCCCCTCAGGAGGTGGAGGCGGCTCTGGCCCCTCTAATACAGGGCGGGGATGTTATAAGTCCGGTCCAGTTTAGTATTGATGCACACACCCAGATATTTGAAACATCCACAGATTTCATGGTCTGCATAGACTATTCCTTTGTTTTTTAAAGATGTTTAATCAAGGTTAAAGCTGTTCTCCCAAAGGACATACCTCCCAATCAGAGCTTTTTTTTTTTTTATGATAATGCCTTTTTTACACCCTGCTTTTAATGAAATCCCTCTTTAAAGGTTTTTGCTTGTGAACCATCAAGCTGCAGAATGTTTGAAACAGTATATAAGAATACTGTATGGGTAAGATTTAACATGAAATCACATGGAAATTCAAAGTTGATTTTGTATTAAATAATTAAAAAAACAAAAATATATAGAGAAGAATTGACAATTGACAGTTGAAGAAATGTCATACAACAGCAGTCTTGTCAGACGTAAATGTACAATTTCTTTTCGGCAACCCTCCATAATTTGTTGTATGTAGCATTATTTATATTGTCTGTACAGTAGGAAAATATATTGTATTAATGTGATATTGTTGATTTACTCTCATCTTATGAATAATTTCCAAAAAATCATTGTACATAATAACCAACCAGCTAGTTTTTTTTTTTGTATTAATTATTTTTCCTTCAACAACTGAAATTCAAACTTCAAGTTTTCAAATCCCAGCTCAGACAGTTTAGACATTAATAATGCATCTATTTCCAATTCTGGCAGGATTACATTTCTAACTAGTGATTCATTGAAAACTTTACAGTTTCCTAAAATTATTTAAAGAATATTTTTAATATTATTTAATGTCAGTACACACAATTTCTGTAAATTTTGTAAAATCCTGCAGTAAAATCCCTACTTCCATATGCAAATATGATTTACCTGCAGGAAATTTTTTTATTTTTTTTACTTGGTAGAAAAAACTACTCCAGAGAGCCTCTTTAAATGCGGGAATCTTGAGGATTTGGATTTGTGTTTTTTTATTGAAAAGATTTTACAAACAAACAATTATACAGAAGAACATTAAATTCTAAAATAAAATAAAATTAGAAACAATTAAAAGGAGTGTAAATACATTATTCTTTGAAAAATCTCTCAAAAATATCCTTGGAAGTATTGCTCTACTGTAAGGGATTTCTTGTTCTATTTTAATTCGTGCAAGAAACATGTGAAGTTGGGGGAATCTTGAGGATTTGGAATGACAGCCACTTACAGTACACGGGTGACGTTTCCATGTCACGTGACGCTTTACAGTAAGTCCAACATGGCAGATAGAGTAGGTCTTGCACGGTGACTAAAGCAACATTTCATTAGAAACGGTCGCTCCAAACTCCACAGGGCCACGGGACGTCCACGATGAGGGAGAGACAGAAGAAAAAGAAGGGGAGGACGTGGGCGGAAGCCGCTAAAACGGTGAGGGTGTGTGTGGGGGGGTTATCTTCCGTTTGTTGTGGTTGTTTTCCTTGAACGCTCCCACTTGTACAACTGTGTTGACGAGTTCATGACCCGCTGGTGGAAATGTTGCGTACACCGCAAGGCCTGTTTTGACGGTCCTGCCGCTGCTGTCACAAGCAGGGAGCTCACTTTCTCTCTCCTCCGAGAGGAAACGCAACTTTGTTGAGATGGCGTATGTGCACCAAAGCATGCCTCTGAACCCAACGTTCGTGTTTCATGCTTATAGCAGGACTGACAAATCCTAATCGGTCCAATTCGGATAGAATAAACACCAAGGGATCACGTCAAGGCTGCGTTAGCATCAGCGGCTAGCTCGTGCTAAGTCCGCTTACGAGTTGAATTACTTTCCAGTGGACTAGAATTTTAAGTATATTTTCTTAACCTTTTAGTTTTACTACTATCTTTCCACATGCGTTTGTTTTTAAATGTCAAGGTTATTTCACTCCATGTCAACAGGTGTATTGAATCGTGTTAGCTTTAATGCTAATTGAACTAGCTTAGCATGCTAAGAAGTACTTAATGAAAACTCCTAGAAGTAGGCGAATGTCAAAACAGAAACATTTTACTTAGTTGCAGGAATATTAGCGGCCCACAGACAAATGGCTTAATGCACTAGTTAGATTAATTACAACTTAAAGATAAGTGACAGTAAATATCTGATCGTTTTCAAATGGGTTACATTTCATGTCACAGCTGGCTGAAAGTAGGAAAGGAACTTCAATGTTCGATGGTGAAGCCATATTAGGAAAATAGGCGCAGTTTTTCTACACTGAGAAAAAAGTATCATCCCAATGAACATTTCACATTTACTCACAAGTATGTGTATTTCAGTATGAGTTGGATGATATTCTGAAAATTAATTGGGGATTTCTAAAAGTCATTTTTTTTATTTTAAATAGTTTAAATCAGGCATCCCCAAACTCGGTCCTCAAGGCCCCCTGTGCTGCAGGTTTTAGAGGTTTCTCTGCTTCAGCACAGCTGGTTATAATGATTGCAGTAGACCAAAAGCCTGTTAATCAGCTTTCAATTAAAATCACCTGTGCTGGAGCAAGGAAACCTCTAAAACCTGCAGGACAGGGGGCCTTGAGGACCGAGTTTGGGGATGCCTGGTTTAAATAATTTGTTTGCTTGTTTTTTCAAATAAAAATGGTTAGAACTATAGCTGTGCACAAAAGTCTGCCCTAATCACTATATAGGGCAGGGATCTGTAACCTGCGGCTCGAGAGCCACATGTGGCTCTTTGGACCCTCTACAGTGGCTCTTAATAGAGGCTAAAATGTACAGGAAGAGCTAAATAATGTACTATAATAAATACCAGTCTTTAAAGCTTTAGTGGGTTTTATAAGATGGAAAGGAATGACATTAAAAGAACCAGAAATCTTTTTAGAGACATTTTTCTTTTGTAAATTATGAGATTTAACATTATTTTAAAAGTTAAAAATACATAAATTGTTGGTTGTTATATTAATATGGCAACTAATTTCCTTTACGAGATGATAAAAAAAAAATGGGTTATTCTCTGTGGCTCTAAACAACTTTTAGTTGGGCAGACTCAGGGCAAAAAGGCTCTTTGGATATGAAAGGTTGCAGACCCCTGATATAGGGGGATTATATAGTGGCTATGCCATTTTAGATGAGTGTCCAAAAACATCTAGTGGATGAAAAAGATGTGGACTGGAAATTTCCCAGAATGCACCTTGGAAAGTAGAGATTGTTTCACTACCCTATCCGACCCGGAAGCACGGTCCGTACCATCAGCTCATTTGGGCATGCGCAACCAAATATACATCCAGGTTTCCATAATTCATGTAATTATGGTACTAAAATTACTTATTTCTATCCTTTACTCACCAAAGAATAATAATAATACACACCATTAAAAAATGAGACAGTTTTGATGCTTTTTTTCATATTCTCTGTTAAACTGCGTGTGTGACGTCATCATCGGACATGCTCTGAGTAGTCTGGCAAAATATGATTAAACCATGTTTATCTGTGTTTTAGTTGTTTAGATTTCAAACTATACGGTTAACACGAAAAGGGAAAAGACCTAAAAGACTAGATTTATGTTTACCGGTAAATCCAAAGCCAAAAAAGTTAGCTCCCGGAGGTAGCGTTGGATCTAATTTCCGGTGCAGATCGGGGACAGATAAGTGATAAAACAGAAAGGATTTTAATGCATTTATTTTCTCAGGAAATACATTATTAACCTTTAACACATTATAGTTTAGTAGGCTTACTATTTTTGGGGAGGGAAAAACGTAATTTAGGTCTTTTTTACAAAATAAAATCGAGCCAGACCCGGATGTATATCTGGATAAGCATGCGCAAATGAGTAGATGGTGAGGAGAGCATTCCTTGCAAAGCATTATGGGATTTGTTGTTTCAGAGGGCCACTGTCAGGTTTTGACAAATGACAAAGATGGCGCAGGCATCGTGGAGGGAGGCAGAGTCACTTGACCAATGGTCAGGGAAAAGTAGTGATCACTGTCAGAATGGTCAGTTAATGGCATACTGTGTAACTTTTGGCCACTAGGGGCGCTAGTCCTGAAATTGCCCGTATTTTGCTTCTAGTAAACATCTGTCATGGGCCCTTGCTTTCTGACTTGCATGCAGAACACATTTAGTAGACAGGTAAGGCAGATTTAAGATTGTTTATTTAAAACAAAACAAGGAGGCTTTCATTTTTCCACCCTTGAACATCCGTGAACATGTTTACAAACTACATTTATTCATTTATTTATGTATATATATATAAATATATATATATTAGGGCTGGAACGGTTCACAAAATCCACGGTTCGCTTCGATTGAAGGTTTCGTGGTCACTTCCTTCGGTTCGGTTCGGTACATGTTGATTGTTACTAGGGGTGTAAATAATAATCGTTTTGTATCGATGCATCGATCCAAAAGCCGACGATCCGATGCATCGACACGTCCGCAAGATAATCGATTCATGTTTTTTTTCTTCCTCCGGTCTATTTTTATCCATTTGCTCCTGGGCGTAATTCTCCCTCCCGTGCTGCGGTGCCGCTAAACTTATTTTGCCCTCCTACCGCGCTTCCTGGTTATACTCTTACAGCAGTTTGTTGCAGCAAGCTTCACACAGACATTTTTAAATTATGCTCAGTATTGAAGCGTGGTCTGGGCTACACGCTGTGGGTCTAGATACGGCCGAGGCGGAGAGGAAGTGGGGGCGAGTTTAGTCCGACGACGAAGGGACAATGGGGCAAAAAGAGCGGAGATTCAGCTGGAAAAAGGGTCCCAGCGTTCTCGCGCACCTCGCTCATCTAGCGGGTCAAACTTCACGAGTTGTTTTCCGCAATTTCGGTCATAAAAACAAAACAAGCCGGCCTCCTGTCTGGTGCACTGTTTGCAATCAGCTACAATCTGGGAGAGGTGCAGCGGAGCGTCTCTCAAGGGGGCGGTGACGCAACACTCTGGAGCCTTCTTCTTCTTTTTTTTAATGGCGGTTGGCAAACAACTTATAGGTGCATTACCGCCACCTTCCAGAATGGAGTATGGACCAGACAAACTATTATATTCTCCCTAAAATACCCGTTCTTTCTAGAAAATTAAAAATACTACCAAAAACTACATCCCCAGATGACCTTTGAAACAATTTCCTTATATGTAGTTTATTTTTATTCCTGTCTAACTCTCTACGCAACATCTCTCTTTCCTGAGTATATTTATTACATTCTAAAAAAATATGTTGGACAGTTTCTCTGGAGCCGAGGTATTGCATTGAACTCATTACACTGATATTGTGCAGTATTCTTGCAGTATTTTTTGATGCAACTTTTCTACTTCTGTTATTTGCTGTTGTTTCTAAAGAAAATGCATAATGATATTACAGCTTTCATTGATTTATTTCAAACTTGAAACTTTGTTTAGCCTGTAAGGTGTAAAAAAAATAATAATAATAATAAAAAAAAATTAATCGATTAATCGAATCGAATCGAATCGTGGTGTATTCTTGAGTATCGAAAATAATCGAATCGTTGGGTCAGAAAAATCGATACTGAATCGAATCGCCATGATGGATGTGATCTACACCCCTAATTGTTACACCGAAATCCCATAAAAATTTATGAAATTAATGAAAAAATCCCCCAAAAAATAATGGATTGTTATTATTTTAAATGATCCGCGGAAACCCTGGATCATTTCCGCATGTTTTGCTGCTTTGAATTTAATCATCTCGCGCATGCTCTCTACGATCTCCAAGGGACTCAGAGGGGAGCGGACGGGAGCCACAGTGGAGGCTGTAGGCTTTGCTTTGAGCAGCCGGTCTGGAGCGCAGCGGGGCGGAGCGCTGACGGAGTATGAGGGATTTCGGGGTTAGCATGACATGTTGGTCATGTTGCTGTTAGCATAAACAAAACGTGTTGCACAATGCTTGCACACTGTTGCACTTTTATCCACAACTTTCTTTCCGCCGTCATCGTAGGTCACTCTAAATGCAAAGTGGTCCCATACAGCAGACCTATAAAGTGCTGCTGGCGCATCTTCCAACTCCTGTTCTTTCCCAATCGCACAACTGATTTTTTTCCCTGCTACACCCGGCTACACTGCTGCGCTTCTTCTTCTTGTTTACTACTGGTGGTTGGCTTTGGTCGAAGTACCGCCACCTTCTGCTCTGGAGTGTACACGCTTCCCCTATGAGGAAAAAGGAGCAGCGCATGAACCGAACGAAACACACGCGAATCGAACCGAGACAGTCGAACCGAACGGTTTTGACGGTTTTTATAAACTGTTCCATCCCTAATGGAGCAGGACTGGTGAGAGGTATTTGGAGGGACAAAACAGTGAATCAATAAAGCACAATTTTTGCACCCAGGCTTCCAAACATGTTGCTCTCCATTGTTTACTTTCTCAACTTCTGTTGCACTGGTGACATCAAAGCTAACCCAGCATGATGGTGGCCACAGAGCTTGCCAGTGAGAGGTTAGAAACAGCTTTTTTTGCCAGTGGAAATGGAGCCAAATGCTGTTTGTTTGCGGGTTTGAATAACCCAGTTTAATGTGCTATTTTCAGTGGGAAAGAGGCTTTAGAAAAAGAAGCTAAAGGTAACTGTTAACTAGCTCCACAGGTGGCCCATTGTGGAAAAGATAATAAAAAAAAAACAGGCAGACGTGCTCCGAACCAGCTCTCATGTCAGAGAACAAAAGAGAGCACATACATTTAGTCACAGTAAGAGAAACATGACTACTTTTTTCTCTGGGATGGTTTCACAGTCACACTGGAACAGACAAGATGAAGCTACTTTGACAAGAAAGAGCAGAAAGCACGTATCCTTATCGGTGGAACTTAACAAATACTGCAGAATAGAGGATGAAACTGAATGATGAAAATGGTCCCTATGTCCTCCAGCAGTCTAAGCCCTTAGCAGCATAACTTAAGAGATAGCTAAGGATAACCTGAGCCACTCTAACTATAAGCTTTATCAAAAAATTTTAGGCCTTGCCTTAAAAGTAGACAGGGTGTTTACCTCATGGACTAAAACTGGTAGTTGGTTCAATAAGAGAAGAGCCTGATAACTAAAAGATCTGCCTCCCATTCTAGGAACCACTAGAAAACCTGCAGATTGAGAATAAAGTGCACTGTTAGGAACATAAGAGGTGATCAGATCTCTAGTATAAGATGGAGCTTGGCGATTTAAGGATTTATGTGTGAAAAGGAGGATTTTTAAATTCTAATCTGGATTTAACAGGAAGCTATGCTAATATAAATATGATCTCTGCTTTAAATTTTCATCAGACTTTCTTACTAGATTAGATTACTAGATTAAAAGGTTACAATCGTTTAAGAGCTTTCATTTATAAGCAAACCGATTACAGTATGAAATATGTTTCAAAACTAAATTTGCGAATACCTTTATATTTTAAAATTGTCCATTGATTAATGTTTTTGGGCAGATAAGTGTTATTATGAAACAGCAATGTTTATTCAAAGGTAATCAGATCCTGTATTCTCTAAATAATGTTAAAATAACACATTATTACCCATTTGTTGTGATCTGTTGGGGCTAACTCTTATTACATAAGATTAATGAGAAATTTCCTGATTTAAAAAGCTGTAATTTATTTATCTTTGTATTTATTTATTTTTTTTGTATGCTTTATTATATTAGGTTTTGGAAAAGTACCCTAATACGCCTATGAGCCATAAAGAGATCTTGCAGGTGATCCAAAGAGAGAGGCTTAAAGAAATAAGGTAAACACACATTTTTACATGAAAGCCAGCACTGTACCTGTCTCTCTCTCTTAAATGTTTATTTCATGTGTTGTCTTCTCATTCACTATTAGTTTACTCAATAACCGTTGGGTTTCTTTTTGTTTCATTGTCACTGTTTTCATCCAGAAGGTAAGAGAAAGTAGGCCTCCCCCACCCACCATCCTGTCTTGATAACCTCACCTCATTCCCATATTGGTTCAGATTTAAATTTGCATGTTAAAAATAACATGTAGTAGATTCAATTGCAAAGCGAGAACCCATTACTCACCACATTTATAGTTTTAGTTTGGCACCCTGTATCTTCCTGCTGCATACATGTATGTTTCCATTTCCTCCCATACACATTAAAATAGCCCCTTTTTCATTGAAGGGGGCTCTCAGCCATTACCCAGGATGTGAAAAGCATTCTGGGCATTTCAGTTGAGCTTGAGTGGAGTAATCTCAGATTCATGGGGCCACACTTTCGGGGTAAAAGGTCCTGTTAGGTATAGGACTTTAAGATTACCGCAGTGGCAGAAGAGAGGGGCAAAAACTGATTAAAGTTTGATATATTACAATTTCTATGACAAAATAAACATTTACAATTGTTTAGGGAAGAATAAATTGCTTAAAACTTGGCTATCTGAAGGGTTTATTAAAGTATTGCTTAAATATAAAAGGACTACTGTGTTTTTAATGATGTGTACCCTGCTGCTCTTACAGCCAGCCCTCTTCATTCCAAGGTTTCTTAAAGGAGTATATACACCCAAAACATGATTAGCCTTCATTTTCTACTCACCCCCATGCTGAACAACACCCTGGAGTACTTTTTTGATATCTCAAATGCATCTGGAGATCTGGGAGGCTTCTTGCTGTCTGCTGACATTCAAATAATGGAGGTCTATGGTGCCCGAGACAGAAAGGTCCATAAAAGTCCACAAAAAACGTGTCAATATTCCTCCATACTGCTCGTCCAATGTATTCCAAGTGTCCTGAGTGGGTAGCATCCAGAATTTACTCGAAACGAAGTCATTTAGAATGTTTTTAGAGCATAAACAGTAGTGTATAGGATTTCCTGAAAGCGCGCACATGCGCGATCACGACGCTACGGAAGCCGGCAGACCAAACCAGATGAAAGTACGCATTCAGCGTCTGCTCTGCCGATAATGCAAGCGTAGAAGAAGAAATGTGCCGTTTACCTGTGCAAAGAAAGAAACAACGAAAGAAAAATGTCTGAGGACTTCAGTGTTGAGGAAGAGCATGAGTTCTTTGCCGAGCTGAATGCGCTGGTTTGGTTTGGTCTTCGAGTAAATTCTGGATGCTACCCACTCAGGACACTTGGAATACATTGGACGAGCAGTATGGAGGAATATTGACACGTTTTTTGTGGACTTTTATGGACCTTTCTGTCTCGGGCACCATAGACCTCCATTATTTGAATGTCAGCAGACAGCAAGAAGCCTCCCAGATCTCCAGATGCATTTGAGATATCAAAAAAGTACTCCAGAGTGTTGTTCAGCATGGGGGTGAGTAGAAAATGAAGGCTAATCATGTTTTGGGTGTACTATTCCTTTAATACTGGTCCTCAGGGCCCATTGTCTTACATGTTTTAGGTGTGTATCTGCTTCCCCACACCTAACCTAAATAAAAAGATCATAAACGGGCTTTTGCAGCATACGATGGCTGCCGAATACGGTATTTTCACGACTATAAGGCGCACATAAACGTCTTTTTTTTTCCCTCAAAATGTGCGGTGCGCCCTATGGTGCGGTGCGCCCTATGTGTGTTTCAACTGCGACTTTTGAGACCACCTCATTGAGGAGATGATAAAAGAGTGGCTGAATGTAAGGAGACCAGGTGTTTTTTTTTTCCACTCATCACCATCGCTGTTAATCTGACTCCATGCGTGCCCATCTCACAGCTGATGTGAAAAACATGGTGAAACAAATTAATGCTGTCCTCGCTGTGAACCGGACGCAGCAGGTGCAGCAGAAGCAGCGAGTTTACATGCAAAGTCAACTGTTGACGAGCGTATAGACGCAGCAAAAGGTCCCGCAGCGCGTTTTGAGCAGCAGGCACAGCGCGTCAGGAGCGCGCCGCCAACGCGCTGCTGCTCGAGATGGAAAAATTGAAGTTTTGCTGCTGGAAGCGCCGCTGACAGCGAGACAGACACATCGCTCTGATGACATATGATTTTAAAGCAAATTAAAGGGCTGGATGGATGAGGAGATGATGAAAGCGTGGCTGAGGGAGGTGTAGGCTATGTGAGGAGACCAGGTGGTTTTTTTCCATGCATCACCATCGCTTTTAATATGTGACTCCATGCTTGCCCATCTCACAGCTGATGTGAAAAACATGGTGAAAAAAAATAAACGCTGTGCTCGCCGTTATCTCGGGGGTCTGACAAAGGAACTTCAACCGCTCGACATCGGTGTGAAGCGGCCGTTCAAATTAAGGCTGTGAGCGGCGTGGGAGCGATGGATGACAGACGGAGACCACAGTTTCAGGATAAGTGGAAGGCAGCGCCGGGCAAGTTACGCCACCGTTAGCGGATGGATTGTAGATGCTTGGACTAGTGTCTGCTGGCTCTGTTGTTCAAGCTTTCGCAAAAGCCGGCATTATTTCTGAGGAGCCGCGCTGCACGGAAAGTGACTCTGACAGCGAAGAAGGGGAAACTGGCATGTCTGATTTAGTGCAGCTGTTTAATTCAGAAACAGAGGATGATGACTTTGATGGGTTTGATTAATACTTTGTAATAAATACATGAATAAAGCACAGTCATACTCAGTTTTGCCCCCGCTGTATTTTTAAATACGCAGTAGAGGTATTTAAAGGTAGTAGAGGACATGTACCGGTATATAAAAAACGCGCCCTATAGTCCGGTGCGCCTTATGTGTGTGTTAAATACAGAAATGGGACACATAACTGAGACTGCGCCTTTTAGTACGGTGCGCCTTATGGTCGTGAAAATACGGTAGGTAATTCAGTCTTTTAAATCCGGTGTGCTTGAGTAGAAAAACATCTGAAACATGAAGGATGGAGGCTCCTAAGGACCAGGGGTTAAGAGACCCTGGGCTAGGCTTTATATACTCAGAGAGAAAGTCTGATTTCCAGCACATCATTTTCAAACTCCTGTTGGCTTTCACCAGTAGCAAGCAACCTTGGTTAATTGGAAATCAAAAGTCCCTGGACACTAAATAGTATGATCCGAACATGACTTCCTCTACAGAACCCAATGGATGGTACACTGACTCCAATTGGATGGGTGATCAGCCAAAAACCCCTCTATCTTTCAGAATTAAATGGACCAAATCAGATTAGAATCTTCAGTATGACATATTTACATGAAACTTTGGCCGTTTCTCAATTCACGAGAACGCGAGTACGTACTCGTGTTCTCGTCAAGTCCGTTCTTGGCGAGAACGCAGGAAGATCGGACTTGACGAGAACGCAAGCACGTATGTGTATTGGAACAGAAGCGTACTCGTGACGTCAACACATGCAACGTTCTTTAGCATTTCTTTAACAGTCAAAACTATTTATTCCCTACACAAAACATTTTGAAAACAATATTTTTAATTTCTAAAGCTTAAAAAACATAAAAAGAAATTACCGAACCGCAAAAAACTGCCATCAGAACGAGCGGTAGTTCACACATAACTAGACCGAGAGAAGTGCACTACAGACGGGGTAAATTTAGCCCTGGCTGCGGTTACCCTCGGAGGTCTGCTGGTCACTCTGGTCCGCTCAACGTCGGACTTTTTTTTTTTAATTTCGCACTAACTCTGTAAACAGGCCACACAGGGAGGCTTAAATGTATAATGTTATCGCCTCAAACGATTTCAAAACGTACTTTTGAAGAACAACAGCAGCAGAAAAGGGAATGTTTAACTTACCACTGTGAGCGCTGTCTCGAATCAAGCTGCGGCCGCGGGGCATTCTGGGGAAGCGGTCAGTCTGAAGAACGCACAAGTCTGCTCTGATGCATGCTCGATAAAGAGGGCGGGGCAAGAACAACATCCAGGGATTTGATGCGTTCTCGATCTGGCGTTCTCGAGAATTGGAACGGTACTCGGGCTGAGGCTGATGACGTGTCACGAGTACACGAGCACACAAGAATGCTCAAGAACGCATATTGAGAAACGGCCATTTTTGATCTGATCAGGCCTTCAATCCAATTATTTGTGTCCATGTAAACTTAACTAATAAAATAAAGTTATTGGCAGATATATTTCAGTTAGACGAAAAACTACAGATTCTGGTTATTGCCAGTGTTTTCTCACCTGTCTTGACTTGCATATAAACTTAAGTGATGTCCCGTTCTCAATCTGTGGGTTCAAGATGACTTTTTACCACCTTTTGCAGCTACAGGTGCTGGTCATAAAATTAGAATATCATGAAAAAGTAGATTGATTTCAGTAATTCCATTTAAAAAGTGAAACTTGTATATTATATTCATACATTACATACAAACTCATATATTTCAGATGTTTATTTTGTTTAATTTTGATGATTACAAATGACAACAAATGAAAATCTCAAATTCATCATATCAGAAAATTAGAATATTACTGAAGACCAATAAAAACAAAGGATTTATAGAAATGTTGGCCAACTGAAAAGTATGAACATGAAAAGTATGAGCATGTACAGCACTCAGTATTTAGTTGGGCCTCCTTTGGCCTGTATTACTGCAGCAATGCGGCGTGGCATGGAGTCGATCAGTCTGTGGCACTGCTCAGGTGTTATGATAGCCCAGGTTGCTCTAATAGTGGCTTTTAGCTCTTCTGAATTGTTGGGTCTGGTGTATTGCATCTTCTTCTTCACAATACCCCATAGATTTTCTATGGGGTTAAGGTCAGGAGAGTTTGCTGGCCAATTAAGAACAGGGATACCATGGTCCTTCAACCAGGTACTGGTAGCTTTGGCACTGTGTGCAGGTGCCAAGTCCTGTTGGAAAATGAAATCTGCATCTCCAAAAAGTTGGTCAGCTGCAGGAAGCATGAAGTGCTCTAAAACTTCCTGGTATGTGGCTGCGTTGACCCTGGACCTCAGAAAACACAATGGACCAACACCAGCAGATGACATGGCACCCCAAACCATCACTGACTGTGGAAACTTTACACTGGACTTCAAGCAACGTGGATGAAGTGCCTCTCTTCTTTTCCTCCAGACTCTGGGACCTTGATTTCCAAAGGAAATGCAAAATTTACTTTCATCAGAGAACATGACTTTGGACCACTCACCAGCAGTCCAGTCCTGTTTCTCTTTAGCCCAGGCAAGACGCTTCTGACGCTGTCTGTGGTTCAAGAGTGGCTTGACACAAGGAATGCGACAGCAGAAACCCATGTCTTTCATACGTCTGTGTGTGGTGGTTCTTGAAGCACTCACTCCAGCTGCAGTCCACTCTTTGTGAATCTCCCCCACATTTTTGAAGGGGTTTTGTTTCACAATCCTCTCCAGGGTGCGGTTATCTCTCTTGCTTGTACACTTTTTTCGACCACATCTTTTCCTTCCCTTCGCCTCTCTATTAATGTGCTTGGACACTGAGCTCTGTGAACAGCCAGCCTCTTTAGCGATGACCTTTTGTGTCTTGCCCTCCTTGTGCAAGGTGTCGATGGTCGTCTTTTGGACAACTGTCAAGTCAGCAGTCTTCCCCATGATTGTGTAGCCTATAGAACTAGACTGAAAGACCATTTAAAGGCTTTTGCAGGTGGTTTGAGTTAATTAGCTGATTAGAGTGTGGCACCAGGGGCCATCAATTTCTAACCTTTTCACAATATTCTAATTTTCTGATATGATGAATTTGAGATTTTCATTTGTTGTCATTTGTAATCATCAAAATTAAACAAAATAAACATCTGAAATATATGAGTTTGTATGTAATGTATGAATATAATATACAAGTTTCACTTTTTAAATGGAATTACTGAAATCAATCTACTTTTTCATGATATTCTAATTTTATGACCAGCACCTGTATAACAGCTTTAGTTCTTCTGGAAAGTTTGTCCAAAAAGTTAATTTTCATGTAAAATTTTTTGACTCTTCTTCCTGAATCCTGTTGGTGAGATCATTGACTGATGTTGGATGGCAAAGCCTGGCTTTCACTTTCCATTCTAATTCAACCACACGGTGTTCTGTCAAGTTGTGGTCATAACTCCTTGCAGGCCAGTCAACCTCACCCATACCAAACTTTCTCATTCATGTCTTAATGGTCCTTAGCTTTTATACTGAAAGAGTTATGTTGGAAGAGAAAGGGGCAATCCACTAAGTGGAATTGTCCAAAATCTCTTGGGTTCTAAAGCATATAGTTCCTTTTACTTTATTAAGAGAGTAAGCTCAGCTCTGAGCTAACCCTAACCCTACCTCCATCATGCTTAACAATTACCTATTATCTGGCATCCTCTGAACTCGGACGTGTCCATATTATTCCAATAGTCCAATATTGTCACTCCAGAAAATGCTTGAGCTAATCTGAGGGCTTTGGAGGTCTGTAGTTATTGACCACAGAAAGTTGACAACTTCTTTGCAGGTCAACAAATGCTGCTCTGTCAGTTTTTGGTCCCTGCGTCTTTGTGGGTTCATTGCTTTCATTCCCAATCACCTTCACTTTAAAGGAATAGTACACCCAAAACATGATTAGCCTTCATTTTCTACTCACCCCCATGCTGAACAACACTCTGGAGTACTTTTTTGATATCTCAAATGCATCTGGAGATCTGGGAGGCTTCTTGCTGTCTGCTGACATTCAAATAATGGAGGTGCGCTGGTTTGGTCTGCCGGCTTCCGTAGCCTCGTGATCGCACATGTGCGCGCTTTCAGGAAATCCTATACACTACTGTTTATGCTCTAAAAACATTCTAAATGACTTCGTTTCGAGTAAATTCTGGATGCTACCCACTCAGGACACTTGGAATACATTGGACGAGCAGTATGGAGGAATATTGACAAGTTTTTTGTGGACTTTTATGGACCTTTCTGCCTCGGGCACTATAGACCTCCATTATTTGAATGTCAGCAGACAGCAAGAAGCCTCCCAGATCTCCAGATGCATTTGAGATATCAAAAAAGTACTCCAGGGTGTTGTTCAGCATGGGGGTGAGTAGAAAATGAAGGCTAATCATGTTTTGGGTGTACTATTCCTTTAAGACACCACTCACAGTTCTTGGTGGGATATTTAAGAGCAAAGAAATCTTACGATCTGACTTGTTGCATAAGTGGCATCCAATCACAAAACCAATCTGAAAGTCATGTAGCTCGGTAGAGCTACCAGTTATTTAGCAAATGTCTGTAAAAATAAATGAATAGATATTTGATTTTATATATCTGTGGCCATGGATCTGATTGGAACATCTGATTTCACATATTTGGATGGGTGAGCAAATATTTAATGCAATATTAATGTGTATTTGCTTTATTTCAATATTTAATTTGGTTTAGGTGAGATTAAACTCATAAGGCGATGCCTGAATTTCTCATTAGTGCTTCACGATGGACTGAAGGCATTTTGCAATTTTCTTGACACCTTCCTTCAAATGTCATTAGGATTATTTCAATTAATTACCTACCAACTTTCAGAGCATTGGAAACATAAAGCACAGAAATTATCTGAGATCCTTTTTACCTGAAGTAGAAAATTTTTTTTTCTTTGGAAAAGGGGCTATGATCCATCTTCAGCTCACCTGTTTCTATCTTCACTCTGCTTAGAGTTTTTCAGTAGTCGTAAAAGTTAGCTTTGCTAAAATGCAAGTTCAGATATAACATTTTCTTTAAATTTTTATATGATTAATTTACTCATAATGCAGTTAGTTTATATTGATGATTAACTCTTAAGTGCGATTTATACAAAGGTCCTATGTGAAATGCAGGGCAGATTTCCTACGCTCTTTGATGTGTTTCTGATCCAAACTATCTCAGCCCCTTATGCATGAAAACACTTTGTCTTCAGACGTTTGATAAGACTTCTTCAATTATTATTATTATTTTTTTTTCCGATAGCTGCTTGAGGTATTGAAGACAACACTTATGATTATATGTTCTCTCCCCTGAACCAGTGGAACCTCACCCCTGGCATGTCTGAATGCTATGCTGCACACAAACTCCCGTGGTGAGGAGGGGATCTTCTACAAAGTTCCAGGCAGAATGGGAGTCTACACATTAAAGGTTAGTTACACACCAGACGGTTTGCAGAATGTGTTCGGTCCACTTTAAAAGGACCACACCAGGGTTTCCACGGATTATTAAAAATCATTAGAAGTCATTAAATTATTCTTTTTTAAATCAAGGCCTGAATTGGCATTACATTTCATTAAATGTGATTATTGTGGCATATAATGCTTAAAAAAAAAAAAAAAAGTTTATAAAAACAATTTCGTCAGATATATCGCAATATATTTGCACAATACTGCTTCCGGTTGATCGTAAAGCCGTATGTTCGGAAAAGAAGCTCGAAGCGGAAAAAAAGCTAGAGAATGGGAAAAGGCTAATTTCAACAACAGTGGCTGGAAAACCAGGAATTTGGGACAAGGCTGCAGCCTGTCAACGGTAGAGATGATGAAGGATTTTACCGCGGGTACATATGAGAGTCATGGGTACTTGTTGATGGCATTAAAATTATTTCTAAGAGCATTAAAAAGCATTAGAGTTACTTATTCCTGTATAAACCCTGCAGACCAGACCAAACAAGCAGTGTGAGAGGATGAGAAGGGATGGTCACTGATGTGGCTCCAAACACCAAAAGCTTTTGGCTCTTTTCCCATTCGACCGAAAGGCCTGGTCTAACCCCCTGCTGGAAGGCTGCATGGCCAATGTCCGCCACCACTGCGTGTCTGATGACGGCATCGCACTGGGTGAGCGTTGCTAATGTCGACAGGTGATGGAAATCTGTGAAGTAAATAGTGGAGCGCAAAATGGACAGGATCCAGAGCTCAAACGGTGCCTGAAACCTGATGACGAATCTCCTCTTCTCCGTGGATTATAAGGAGCTCACAAATCTCTCTATCTTGCTAGTGCTGTGGCATATTTCTTGCATGCAAGCCGAGTTGTTTGGGCTTGCAATCGGTGCAATCTGTAACGTCCGTAAGTCAACCCGGGTCTGGTGTTCCCACTGCACGCTGTTCAGAGTCCAGGCGATTTTAACGCATGTCGTTTGCTGAGTCGTTTGACCCGGATAGACACTCTTCAGTGAGCTGTTCCCACGGCTACTGAAAGCCGTTTGTTCCCGGGTTTAAACGAATTTTTGGGCCAGTGTGAAAGGGGTATAAGGATGCATTCACGCCAAACGCAGTGTCTGCAGCAAAAGCAGTGGATTTACATTGTATCTCTTTGCAAACCTTGCTTCCAAGAGCAGTGAAGCTGCCAGCGTTTAATTCAGGTCACTTCTGTCTCTCTTCTTGTCGTGGCAACCAATCATGGACTGGTTGCAATCGTGACGTGGGTGGAAGAGATTATAACTGAACCAGAGAAAGTCGTGAATACTTCATGTAATATAAATGTCTATATGTTACACTTTCAGAGCAACCATTGATCTAATCGCTTCTGACATTTACTTTGAGTAGATTGTAGCTAAATGAGATATATGCTCTATTGAGCAATGTTACTCATCAGAAATTTTGGGGGGGGTATGTAAAGGTTAAGATTCAGACAATGATACAATAATCAGCTGCTGTGAATTCTTCTCTGTCTCTGTGTTTGTTAAATTACTAAACCCCTTTACAGTGTTTGCCGTCTTCAATGGTAATTCTCCTGTTCTTCTTCTGTTGGGTGACTGGATCTTCTTCTTTCTAGACACAGAAGGACATCTCAGAGGTGGTGAAAAAGCTGTCAGGGGAGGGCTCTGATGAGATCAGTGACAATCTGTCGGATTCCCGAAGCTCAGAGAACAGCAGCACCGTTCCTCCAGAAGCCAGGAGAGGCAGGTGGATGCGAAGAGGTAGCATTAAGCTAAAAGTCTACAAATGTTTTCAATATAATTTCAGTGTGCAATTTCCTCAGCATAAAATGTTCAAGCAGATCAATGAGTATCTCAGTTGCACTGAATTTAGAAGTTTACTTAAACTACACCTTTTACTTTAACTCTTGATCACATAAGAATAACAGCTTTTATTTATTATTGCTGCCCAGTTGCTGTTTTTAGAAATACACTAAGTTTTAAAATAAGCCGTGTCTGAATCATCACACAGCTCGTTATTTATCTGTTTTAGCTGATTGGACACTGAGGTCTCTCATGTCAATAGGCGTTAACGCCTCTTCTCATCTGTTAGGCTTTGTTGCTTAAACACAGGAAGCCAGCTTTTCTCAATACAAGTGGCTCCTCAAGGCAGTTAGGTTAGATCTTTTTATATTTGTCTGGAATACACTGAGCATCCAACATGATAGAAAAAGGTGGGTTTCTTTTTAACTTGAGTTGCTTATAAATTGTTCCACGTTCAGCAGCAGGTAAAACATTTACATGCATTTTAACTCCTATGTTTTTCTCTCTTTTTTTGTTGTTTTTTTTTTGCTTTTTTAGGATCTGCTTTATTGGGATATTTATGTGATTAAGAGGAATTTTAGAGATAGCCTTTTTTGTTGCTAAGTGGGGATTATTTAGTGTATTTCTACTTGAACATTTCAAGCGACTGTTGAAACAGGAAACAGAATTTTCTCAGTGTAACCCGTGATTACTTCCTCATTATGCATGAGCCTAAAGCTGCCCTGAAATGAGCTACGTTTACAGCTGAGTAGGAGATCTGATGTTTTGTTATTGAGCTAATCTAAAGAGGTCAAATGTTGAAACAGCAGGGATGAGTAGAAAAGCTGTTTACCTGTCGGACAAAGAGAGCTTAATAGAAACTGCTGAAAAGTTCAACCCATTTTTCACTAAGTGATATCTTATATAGGTAATGTAATCTCCCTCTTTGTGCAAATGATTGGTTTCAGTTTCATCAAAACAGCCCAGTTTGATTGTTTGCATACTCACCTCAGGAAATATAGGTTTGTGACGTCCTTTTTTCGCCTTTCCTGTTTTAAAGTCCCCTCCAAGCTGCAGTCACAGCCGTCATCTCCACAGCCACAGTGCTCATCGCCTCCTGTCTCCTCCAGCAAGCTCATCTCTCCCTCTCAGAAGCACAGCAAGAAGGCACTTAAACAGGTATGCTTAAGTTCTGACTTTAATTTGTTACCAAGCAATGGCTTGTTTCTTAAAAAAAACTTTCTCACCACTGTTTTACTTGTCACCGATGTGACATGAGTTTCTGCCGCACCCTGTTCTTGTTTTTTGGCCCCTAAAAATATCTTACCGACCATCCCACTGCTTTAAGCGTAAATCCACCCAGGGTAGGCATTGATATATATTTACAGCGCTAACATATGTATTGAACGTGTGACTGTTTTTCATAGTAAACATTTTTCTAATATTTCTTGACATGAAATTTCCGTAAGGTGTTGTTAACAACAATTTAAGATATTTGGATCTTCTAACAAATGAGAGCCACCCACCTCCTCTCTATCCCTTTGGATGGCAGTATGAAGAATAATCTAAGTTGTGTGTCACGACTAAAGGAGGTTTGAGTCATTTTAGAAAAGCTGTACGTATCAGTGTAGTTAAGCCAAACCTGAGTTAATGTGATGAGTAGGGGTGTAAATAATAATCGTTTTGTATCGATGCATCGATCCAACAGCCGACGAACCGATGCATCGTTATGTCCGCAAGAGTATCGATTCATGTTTTTTTTCCCCTCCGGTCTATTTTTATCCATTTGCTCCTGGGCGTAATTCTCCCTCCCATGCTGCGGTGGCGCTAAACCTATTTTGCCCTCCTACCTCGCTTCCTGGTTATACTCTTACAGCAGTGTGTTGCAGTGAGCTTGATGCAGACATTTTTGATTTATGCTCAATATTGAAGCGTGGTCTGTGCTACACACTGTGGGTCTAGATACGGCCGAGGCAGAGAGGAAGTGGGGGCGAGTTTAGTCCAACGACGGAGGGACATGAGGGCCAAAAAGAGCGGAGATCCAGGTGGAAAAAGGGTCCCAGCGTTCTCGCGCGCCTCGCTCTTCTAGCGGGTCAAACTTCACGAGTTGTTTTTCACAATTTCGGTCATAAAAACAAAACAAGCCGGCCTCCTGTCTGTGGCACTGTCTGCGGTCAGCTACAATCTGTTATTTGCTGTTGTTTCTCAAAAAAAATGTATAACGATATTACAGCTTTCATTGATTTATTTCAAATTTGAAACATTGTCTAGCCTGTAAGGTGTAAAAAAGAAAAAAGAAAAAAAAGAACCAATTAATCGAATCGAATCGTGGTGTATTCTTGATTATCGAAAATAATCTAATCGTTGTGTCAGGAAATCGGTACTGAATCGAATCGCCATGATGGGTGTGATTTACACCCCTTGTGATGAGACTGCTAGATGTAAATTCAATTATCCAATACACCTTATACATTATAGGAAACGTTTGATTTAAACATGTATACTGATGGTCTTTTTGCATTTTGTATCGTTTCTCAGTTTTATACTTTGATGCATTAAATCTGTTTCAAATACAACCTGTCTGTTCCTTGGAGGAACTTGTGCAGGAAAATAGTTTAGCTTGCTGGGAATCTCAGTGTAGGAAACAGGGTCACAACAGTCCACTAAAGAAACATTTAAAGGTTAAAAAATGTTCCCATAGTTTTTCTTTTAAGTAAATAATAATTGTGTTTGTTTGGTTAAAAAGATCTTGTAAAAAATGAGGGGACTTTATCATTTGCTCACAGGTTTGTTTGTTTTTTTTGTATTTGGTGTGTGTATATTGTTGCTATGGCAATAGGGAACTGGTTTAGAGAGAGTCTACTTTTCTGCTGCTGGCAAACTGCTTCCAGTAAGAGCTGAATAGGAAACTTCAAGTTATCTGTAAGTTTGTGAAAAGCAAAGTGAATATTTGAACGCTTTTTTATTCTCGTTGAAGTTATGTGACTGCGTATGTAATCAATAGGGCTCGGGATCCGCGTTGCATTGTGGGACGTGGTGGCCATATTGAGGGCTACGCGAACGTAAACATAGCTCTGATACAACGTTGTTGTTGAAAGAAGAGACATAGAAGTAGAGAGAAAAAAGATGTTAAAATCCCGAAAAGGATCTGGAATTTACCGGGACACATTAAATAGAGAAGCCACGGACAGGTATGTTGACAAAATCAGCATTATTAATAATTTGGATCCAAATGAAGTTCCAAACAATGAGTGGAGCACCGATGAGTGAGCGCCTATACTTCAAAACAGTTCCGAAGATACAAGTCCTTGGAGTCTCATGTGCAGTTCATGAATGGATGGGTTCAGGAGCTGCAGATCATAAAGCCAGCAAACAGTGGGGACACACTAATCCGTACGAAGGTAAGCTGTGATCAGACGGGCTCTGGAACCTGCTAGTTTAGCAACTGCTAACCGCTAATGCTAACAACCACTCACGCATGTAATGTACTTTTAACTAGCTGCTATGTATTTCAAAGGTGTAGTTAGTAACGTTAACTGCCAACCCTCCCTAAACTCTCCGGGTTTCTCACGTATTTGAGCCTTTTCCCGCTTTTTGCCGTTTTTTTTATTTTCCTGTAAAAGATCCCAACCTTGAAGGAAAGAAACAAAGTAGGCTATAAAATTAAACTGTGCATCTTTAACTTACCAGAATGAAAATGCAGGGAACACACTCTCAATGACATCGGGATACTGTGGAAAGTTATGTTCGGTCGTCTTACATCCTCGATCCAAGCTAGCCGACGACTCTTTATCTCTGACGTTTGGTCTCTGTGGTTGCTCCTCCAGGCAGGAAAGCGGTGGAAAGTTAACCCATTTTCTATGTTTTTCCCATGGCGATCATGTGTTGAGCTGTTACAGCCCACAATACAGCAACGGTTTACCATGGTTGAAATCAAGTTAAGGTGAAATTAATCAAATTAAAACACGGCTCAGAGGGAGTACAGTATGCGGTAGTCATAGGCAGTAGTATGAGCAGCGGTAAAAGAGGCATTCAAGATGGCGGCCACGCAAAGTGCTTACGTCATGACGACCAAGCCCTATATGGGACATTATCGCACCTTGGTAATATATTATTTATGTTAATGGTTTTTTTTTTGCTGTCTATAAGCATCACAGTATGATTACATTTGCTTGGCATCTTTCTGTCAGTTTTGATGACAGAAGTGGTGCATTTAAGTAGCAGTTCTGAAGAACTAAAGAAGAAAAAGTCAAAGAGCATAAGGTCTGTGCTTGGTCACGGACACTTTAAAGGAATAGTACACCCAAAACATGATTAGCCTTCATTTTCTACTCACCCTCATGCTGAACAACACTCTGGAGTACTTTTTTGATATCTCAAATGCATCTGGAGATCTGGGAGGCTTCTTGCTGTCTGCTGACATTCAAATAATGGAGGTCTATGGCGCCCGAGGCAGAAAGGTCCATAAAAGTCCACAAAAAACGTGTCAATATTCCTCCATACTGCTCGTCCAATGTATTCCAAGTGTGCTGAGTGGGTAGCATCCAGAATTTACTCGAAACTAAGTCATTTTGAATGTTTTTAGAGCATAAACAGTAGTGTATAGGATTTCCTGAAAGCGCGTTCACGAGTCTACGGAAACCGCGGCAGACCAAACCAGATGAAAGTGCGCATTCAGCGTCTGCTCTGCCGATAATGCAAGCGTAGAAGAAGAAATGTGCTGTTTACCTGTGCAAAGAAAGAAACAACGAAAGAAAAATGTCTGAGGACTTCAGTGTTGAGGAAGAGCATGAGTTCTTTGCCGAGCTGAATGCGCACTTTCATCTGGTTTGGTCTGCCGCGGTTTCTGTAGCGTCGTGAACGCGCTTTTAGGAAATCCTATACACTACTGTTTATGCTCTAAAAACATTCTAAATGACTTCGTTTCGAGTAAATTATGGACGCTACCCACTCAGGACACTTGGAATACATTGGACGAGCAGTATGGAGGAATATTGACACGTTTTTTGTGGACTTTTATGGACCTTTCTGCCTCGGGCGCCACAGACCTCCATTATTTGAATGTCAGCAGACAGCAAGAAGCCTCCCAGATCTCCAGATGCATTTGAGATATCAAAAAAGTACTCCAGAGTGTTGTTCAGCATGGGGGTGAGTAGAAAATGAAGGCTAATCATGTTTTGGGTGTACTATTCCTTTAAACTATAGGATATCCTTGGATCCAAAGCATTTCATTGTGAGTCTGGCTGTATGCTGCTTGAAGATCAACCTATAAGTTTCAGGTTTTTTTTTTTTTTTGCTTTGTTTGGTTGCCATGGATTTAGCTTTATCTATCTTTATATATCAGCTCTGAATTGGTCCTTGTTCATTCAACAAATTTTCTTCAGCCTTGGATTTTTTTGTTGTTGTTTTTGTAAATAAGCTACTCTTAAATTATACCCACTTAACATGTGACTTTTGGGGGCAGTTGGTTGCATTTTCACTTCAGAATATCAGGGGATGAGATGAACACAAATGTATATCCTACTGCACAGATTTATACTAGATAAAATAAATGGAATAAAAAGGAAAGTGTATTTTGACTTTAGAGATATTAAATGCTTTGTGTTGTAATAGATACATAATTTTGGCATGAATGTCAACACCCAGGTCTTGCATTTTTCATTAGTTGCTGTGTGAAAGTTATACCAAGTTAGAAGCTGTAGAACATCACAATGTTGATCTTTTGAAGCTGAGATAAATTCACTTAATTCTGTTGACATGAAGACCAGATTAAATGCATTGTATTTTCTAGTGTTATAACTTATTTAGGTGGTGTTTTATGTTGTAGGAGGCCCTGGGGAGAAGTTTAAAAAAAACATAGGATAACAAGGATTTGACTTTTTTTCTTAAACTATTCAGTTTTTACTTCTCCCTCTTTGTTTTTTTTATAGGCCTTGAGGCAGCAGCAGCAAAGGAGTCAGCGCAGACAGGGTGGCATGCCCGCCATCTCCAGTTCCAGGCTGCTACTAAAGACCATCAAAGACATGGCAGAAAACATTACAACAAAGAGTGGTAGGTCGCAGCTATCATTCTGTCACATAGCACACAGATTTACATTACTACTTGATAAGTAGGTACTCTTCTGTGTTTTGCACCATGTTTCATTTCATACAGTTATACATTTTCTGGAATTAGTGTAATGCTTCTCCTGGATGTCATTTTTTTTCTATTGTCTTTTCAGTCCCGTACAAACATGTATTAAGTAATTTATTGTTTAACTTAGTATTTTTACTTGTTTAGATGATTGCCACAGCTTACACAACTCATTTTAATGTATTTATATTAAGGTTTCCATGGTTTCTTAAAAGTTTGCGATGTGGAAAAAATTATAAATTCAAGGACCTGGAAAGTTCCTTAAAGCAGCCATAAAGACACCTGCCTTGGAAGTACATGATTTTTTGTTGGGATTTGAAGTTTTATGCAGATGACAATTGCTGTAGCATTATCGTCTATTTATTCCGCAAAGTTAGACACATTTGTGTGCGCCATCTTCTCTCAGGTGAATAGATGGATGCAATGTGAAAAATTTTGGAAAATGAAAATTTTAGGATGCTTTGCAGAGTAGCTGAGCAGACGACGAGAAATTGACAATCTGCCAGTTGCAGAGCCTGCTTTACACCGATCAGTGGAGAACATAAGCAAAGCTGCATTGTCCAGCCGTACTAATCATCATGCAGGGTTCCCGCGGGTCCTTAAAAAGTCTTAAAAGGCATTGAACTCTTCAAAATACAACTAAGGCCTTAGATGGTATTAAAATGTCTTAAATCAGTCTTTCGTAGGTCTTAATTTTTAAAACATCATAAATAGGATTATTTATATTAGGATTAATTTTTTTAATCTAAAAAAAATTTTAAAATTTACAATTTTATTTATTTTTTTTATAAAAAAAAATAACGACTCGCCATTATTGGTTCCGTCCCGATACGGGAACCAATAAAGCGTTGTTGCGGCCGGGACATTTGGGAGATGCACCATTAACTTTTTGTCTGGATAATATGAGCAAGTGTAAATGTAACCAAAATTGTCTCCAGCCAAGAGTTTTCTCCATGGCTAAAACCAGGGAACATACATGAGGCTCAGTGAATTTTGTGCAAGAAGCGATTCAAGTTCGGAACGATGGGAATTAAGGCAGTGGAGTCGCATGCGAAGCGCAAAACACAAAGCGTTAAAATGGAGTTACAGAGAAACAGCCGGTATTTCTCAGTTTAGTTCCACCCTTGTCTCTGCAACGCCTCCACTTATCACCAAATCAAACATACTAAGAAAACCATACAAAGAAAAATAGCTGCAAAAAAGACTTAGCACTGGTTATGTTGGGGCTTTAAAACTGATTTGTTTTGTTCCCTGCTAAAACAAAGTTTGTGAATTCAGTTAAATAATTGTTAAAATATATCCGTCATTTGTGTGTTTTTAGCTTTCTTCCTGTATGCGAAGCTTTTCAATATTTGACACATTAGTGCAGTGGTTTATGTTAAAATAAACCTTTGGGTTAAGTTGTCGTAAGCGGGTTTTTCTTGTGAATTTGGTCTTAAATTTTTATTTCAAGTGGCATTAAAATGTCTTAAAAAGTCTTGAATTTAACTTGCCTTATGCTGTAGGAACCCTGTCATTACAAAAATGCGTTTTTATGAGTCTTTGTCTTTAATTTATTACTTAACTTTCTTGTACGATTCTCCAAAAATAATGATTAAAGTCTCAATATGTGGTGGTAGCCCGATACTTGTTGGTATTCTTTAGCTGATTAATTTTAACTCTGATATGATTAGCTTCCCTTCTGAAAAAAAAAAGCGCTGCTGCGTCAAATCTACTATTTGAACAATATAGAACTCCATGGTTCTATATTTTATGATGCAAAGAAAACAGTGCTCTGCTGTTTGATTTCTCTGAGGGTGTCAAATTCTAAATGTATTGTTGCTTGCAGGCTCGGTTCTTACAATAAAAGATGATATTGATGCATCTTAGTCTCACTGCAGAGTTTGGCTTAAAATAAATGACATATTGATTGAGGTTTAGCTTGTTATTAAATTCAAAGCTAGGCCTACATTTAAATTTATGCCGAGCATACTATAATATACTATTTATCTATGTCACCATGACATTAGTAGGTTTGATTCAGGAATTGCATAGTGTTAAATATGCATTTAGGGATTCAAGCTAGTTCGGTTAGCCCTGATATCTGCAGCCTGAAGAATAAATAAGATCATTTGTGAATGAAAATGTTTAAGCAGAATGGTTTGCAGTATAAAACTAACACCAGTGGAAATATGATTCTGAACAAGCACAATTTAACCTAAAATTACATCAAATATATACATTAGTCCTTGATGTGTGTCTCAGGGATATATCTAGTGATGTCCAGATTGTATTGAGGCTTGTGTCTCTGGTATATCGCAGTCCTCCAGCCAAACCCACTGTGGAGGCTAAGAGACACAGCTAGGCCTCCAAATTTATAATTTTGGAAACATGGACTTTAAAAAGTCCTTGAATTCAATTTTATCAAAGGTTTTTAAACCCTGACGTATTTACCATTTTTTACCATTAATTTGTCCTGCAAATTCACCAAGTTTTTCTATGTTCTGTCCAAGCAGATTTGTGCCACCCTGTTGTGCCCAGAAAAGTCCCCCAAAGGTCTGGTCGTCTCAGTGCAGGTGGGTCAAACAGGAGGTAGTGTTAGATTGTTGTTGATTTTGTTGTTTTTTTAGGTTTAGGAACCACTGAACTGGTTCAATAGTCTATCAGTTATAACCCAACTGTAATAATTTTGGTGCTGTTGAAGACATTTTCTACAAACTGTAGAAGCCATATGATCAAAACAGATTTATATTTGGGTCTCTAACCTCTTGTAAATATAATAGATCAGAGGACAGAATCTGTCTGATGGCTGTAAAAAGTTAAATTGTACTTTTTAATAATCTGAAATAATCTTATACCTTTAAATAAACAAAAGCACCAAACTAAATCAAACTCTTGCTTTAGTAAATGTTTACAGTAATTATTCATTTTAGACTTATAAAGTTTCTGCATTAATAGGAAAACAATACAACTTTGGTTGATTTAGAAAATACCCCTGAAATTCTGCTTTGTTGGAATCCTCTTGTCTCACATCCATTTCCTGTTTTGTGTTAAAGGGCAAATAAAGCGTACAAAGTGTAAAATAGACGTGGAGACGCCAGACTCCATTTTGGTAAACACCAACCTGAGAGCACTCATCAACAAGCACACCTTCTCAGTGCTGCCTCCCGACTGCCAGCAGAAGTTGGTCAAACTCCTGCCTGAAGTCGACCGACAGGTGGATTTTACATTATATATCCACTTTATACCTCTGTAGCATGAAAATAACTGATAGCACAAAGTGTAGAGATGAAACACATCTGTTTTCCTTGTTATTGATTCAAATGAAAGAGTGCAGCAGTCTTATATAAGGTAGAAGTTTTGGTCAAAGCTCTGAATCTACTTCAATCTGCAGTCAGCGTTCCAACGCAGTGATGGTGATTAGTCATCACATTGTGCCTTTTCACTGCAGGTTTGCTTGGACGGCCTTCTGAAGGTCACCAGCTCTGCTTTAAACAATGAATTCTTTGCATCGGCAGCACAGTCTTGGAAGGAGAGGCTGGCTGAAGGTTAGTTGCTTGGCTCCCAGGTGATATCAGCATTCATTCTTATATAAAGACAAATTCTGTCTCCAAGGTGAACTTGTGCTTTTTTATATATATATATATATATATATATATATATATATATATATATATTTTTTTTTTTTATGAAATAAAAGAAAACAACTAACCTTCTCCTTTTGCAGGGGAATTCACACCTGAGCTGCAGCTCCGCATGCGCCAGGAAATTGAGAAGGAAAAGAAAGTTGAGCACTGGAAGGAGGCTTTCTTTGAAAATTATTATGGGGAAAAGTACGTTCTCTAACATTTATATTGCTCATATTTAGACAATTATCAAATCCAATGTGGATTTGATTGTTTGGGGAATGTCTGTTTTTTAATGAGTTCCAACCAAGATTCTTTCCTTCACACAAACGCTACATTCAGATTGCACAAGTTAAGTTCTGACGCGCAGCTGAAGCATCCTTGCGGCACGGTCTAGAACTGGGTCTGATGTTTGTTGGGCGGAGCTACATTATCCTTTCTTCACCGATAACAATGGCGGATCAAATCAAAAGAGTCGCTTGGCATATTTTAATGAATAACGCTACGTTACGTACGTAGCAAGGACTGGAAGCAGCAAAAATGCCTCTGCTGCTTCATTTTTATGCTTGTCCACATTAAGGTCAGACATCCAGTAAAGTGTCCAGATGCGTCTGATGCTTCTGCTCCTCGTGTGTTCAGTGGCAGAGAGCAGCTGTTATAAGCTGGTAAAAAGTAGTTTTAATATATTTTTAAGTGAGAAAGTCCATCTGAAAACTTCACCTGTGTTGTCTGTGAATCAAGATTACGATCCTGCCTTCAAATATCATTCCGCTGTCGGGGCCGCTCAGACCCCTGTACACCGGCAGAGCGCTGTCTCTGGAAATTCCGTTCAACGCCAGCCTCTGGCCCAAACTTTAAGCAGGAGAATTCTAAATCGAGCATATTTTGCCAGCAGGTTTTGACATTTTAAGTTAATTTAGGCGTTATTAAACTGTTTCAGGGGAGTGCTCATAGCAAACTGCATCAGCAGCCAGTCCCTAGATCAGCTTCTCTGACTGGTTCATGTAGCATGCTGAGCAGCAAAACTTAAAATTTTTCCAACTCTAGCAGCTGCTGCTTTTGCAGCTCGCCGCACATGTAGGATGCTCAGAAACTCATGATGCGCTGCTCATGTCACTCAAAACGCGCTGCCGGACCTTTTGCTGCGCCTTGATGCGCATCAACCATTGACTTTGCATGTAAACTAGCTGCTTCTCCTGCCTCTAGCGCGTGAGGTCTGAATGTAGCATGATGAAAATCATTTAAGAAAAGTAACGGCAGATGCCAATTCATTATCTAATACTGGACTTCTTGAAGCACCAATTTGTATGTAAAGCACCAAATAATCATTCAAGCTATTTCTATCAGTGTACAATAGACCTCTTAGTGGCTTTAAAGTTGAAAGCGCTTTAAATCGTCTCTCTTTACCTCAGTAGCAGGCATGGATCACATGCTCATATTTAGGGTAAAAATAGGCTTTTATTATTGGTACACACTGCCTGTGAGCTGGTTGGAAAAAAAACTGACCAGTTTGGTTATTTGCAGGTTGTAGTTTTTCCTTTCAGATTAAAAGCAGGAGTAATATCTTTCACAATAAGAGCCTAAACTGACATAACCAGCACCAGCTGTTGGGCTGATCATTTATACTTATTTTTGTGTAGGTCAGAGTGCCTGTTGATGATAATTTCTTTTGTTTGTCATAGCATTTGTACATTACAGAAGAGTTAGACCTCTTTATTTACTTATACCCCTTTCTCTCTTGCCGGAAAACCTGTTTAAACCCGGTAATAATTGGCTTTTAGTGGCAGTGGGAACAACTCACTGACTGACCCTGTCTACCAGGGTCAAACGACTCGGCAAGCGACCTGCGTTACAATCATTTCAGCTCTGATCAGCATGCTGTGGGAACACCGGAACCGGGTTGACGTTCTGAATTATGTGATACTATTAAACGCTACGTGTGGACGTCGGCACACTGCGCCAGCCATGTCTGATCTAACAAACCGAAACGACTGTTTACATTCCTTAAACATGGCGCAGCGCCTGTAGAAGGGATTCGGGCAGATAAAAGACCGACGATATAATGCACACTTACTATGCCCTGGCTTTCTTAAATGTTGCTCTCGATTGTTTACTTTCCTCATTTTCTGTCACATCGGTTACATGATCAACCCTAACACAGCGGGATGGTGTCAGCAGACATATAGCAGTGGGGAGACGGATGCCGTGCGTCTTGCCAGCGAGGGGTTATACACAGTTTTTGGGAAAGGAAGCAAAATAGTGATTGGGTCGACCCATTGATTGAAACACATGCTTTCAGTGGGAAAGAGGCTTTACATAGATGACTGTATGAAGTATGAAGCTTTTGCTTCACAGACTTAAGCAATAGTTGAACTCTGACTCGAGAGCAGCAGCTGCTCTGCTCTCTAACTGCAGATTTGTTAACATCACTGATTGGCTTAATTCATCACAGCAGCTGGTGACTTTTATGACTTTGTACATTTATTACATTTTCATAATCATAATCTGATTTTTTAAAAATGATTCTTCAACATTATTTGACGGAACAAGCAGTGGCAATACTGAGTATTTATAGTTTCAGCATCGGACTCAGAGAAGTCCAGAAGTGTTATACTGAAAACAAAAACACAGGAAACGTGAGTCATGAAGTCCTCGCTTGAAGTCGAGCTGCTTATCAAACAAGAAACCAGAGTGAATAAATGAGAGAGCAGAGCAAACAGCAGAGGCTGCAGACACACTCTGTTATTTGAATTTACGAAAAGAATTTTAAGGAAATTGTTACCAAAGGTTCGCCTCATGCTGAGGAACAATTAATTACAAGTTGGTAATGATCCAGATTATGAGTGAATTTTAGCTATAGGGTAAAGTCACAATATGGGACAAAATTTGCTGCTTTGTGTTCTGTGCTCTACGAGCGCTTTTCTTACTTTTTTGTGTCTTTTTTTTCTTTTCAAAACATTTTTTTGTTGGTCTTCTGTAGTATTCAAATGTTCAGATTTAACCATTTTTTTTATTAGCTATAAGCCATAATTATTAAATTATACAGAAATGAGCTGTTGAAATGTACCCCTCTTGAATTTTCCAAGATGTTCCTGTATTTGTTTTTATGTTTATCTGAAGAATTGCAGTTTTTGTCACTATAAACTTGACAGCCTAAATAGATTCTAGAGGGTAAAACGTTTTTTTTTTTTTTTTTTACGTCAGTAGTAACGTCACACATCTGAGCATTTGTAATTGAAAGTTGGAGCAGATATATTTACATTTTTCTCTTCTCTCCTCCTGCACAGTTCAGGCCTTAGCTACGAAGAATCCAAAGAGCTGATAAAGCCTGAAGTGAAAAAGGAGCCCGTCAGACGCCGGTCTCCTGTTTGTCAGACGAAGCCGTCTGCTCAGGCTGTGGAGGACAAAAAGAGCATGAGGGACTGCATCAAGACTGATGCTACAGATAAAGACAAGAAACCAACTGAGAAATCACTGGAACCTTCAAAGGAGCTCCCCAAACTTAAAGAGTCCACTCCTACCACAGAGCCCATGAAGACACGGCGGTCCCTTTATGCAGAGGATCGAAAGTCGACCACGGTTCAACAGGCTGCAATGACGACGGCCATAAAAACACCAGAAGCTGAGAGTCCAACTGAACCAAGTGCAGCAAGTACGCTTAGTGAAGAGCAGCACCAAGAGGAAAAGGAAGAGAAGAAAGCCGAGCTCCCTGAGAAACCTGTGGAGAAAAGCCCCCCACTCAAAGCTACTTCACATGTAAAGGATGATCAGCCTGTTACTGTGGATAAACCAGCCGTGGATGACCAAGAGGCGTCCTCAGAGCCCGGCTCAGACGCCCTGAAGAGAAAAACACTTTACGAGACAGAAGGAGAAGTGACACCCGAGAAAAGACCTCGTCTGTCTTCCGTTTCCTCCGTGTCCTCAGTCTCCTCTCCATCTCCATCAGGATCATCCATATCCAGCCCTGCCACGCCATCTCCAACAAGTCAGAGGGTCCCACCTCTCAAGGTGAGAATGAATCGTCTCCATTTAATTAATGTTTCTGATCCACCCTCATTTGTCACTTACTTCTCTATAGATGATGACAGACTCTATCCTTTTAATCTAACTGAACCTGAGCTGTAGAAGGATGCAGTTTAATCATTTACCAAGTATTTCATTATTACAAAAAACACGTGAAACATGAAATGTATTGTCTGTAGTAGCACTGTAGCTTGGGTTGTGGTGATATTCCCCAGAGGTTTTCTTCTCATTTAATTTACTTGAAGAGGTACGTTTTTTTTTTTTCAGCCTGGAAGACAAATGAAACATATCTCTCCTTTCACCCTCTTTCAGATCCCAGTGTCACGAATTCTTCCCAGCCCGGGCCGTACAGGACCTCGCACTTTGGCTGACTATAAAGCCAAAATGCTTGCCCATAAACAGAGAGCAGCCGCCGCCGCACTTTCATCTGCGTCAAAGGGGCCGGTGCCAGGCCCCGGGCCAGGGGGAGGTAGCAGTAGTGATCAGAGGCAGCCATCACCCAGCCTCAGCCCAACCTCCCCACAGGCACACACCAGGTTACCGGCCACCAGCAGTAGCAGCATCCCATCTGGTGTGCTTTCTCCTCCGCTCAGCTCAACTCAGTCACAGACGCCTCTCTCAAAAACAGCTGATGAGAGGCGCGGTAGCCATTTTGCCGGTACAGTCTTTACAGGGCCACCAAGCATCCAAAGGAGTTCAGATGCTTCAACAGAACATTCATCTTTTCTGGCTGTGAAGGATAAAGAAGCCCCACAAAGTACTGCATCCCTAACCAGAACTAGTTCTTGCATTCCTGCAAACAATCCCCTTGTGACTCAGTTGCTGCAAGGAAAAGAAGTCCCACTGGATCAGATCCTCCCTAAACCCCTATCCAAGGTGAGGGGGTCAAACCCGGCTTCTGAAAATAAGGGGAAAACTTCTCATTTTGCTGATCCTAGAGGAGATAGGCAGATTCCTCCACAAACCAATCCATCTGGGCGAGGCCTATTGGAATACACCAAACACCACAGGGAGCTTCCTGATAAGGAGACCCAAGAGCAGATCCTGCAGACTCTAATGCAGAGGAAAGCTCAACAACAGACCCAGCCCTCTGGAGGTGCAGCGCCAAAGCCCACCCAGCATAAATTCCAGCATATGATGCACGCAGAGGAGTGTCGGGGTCAGTCCAGGGTTTTGGTTGGCTTTCTGGGCCAAAGGAAGATTCCCAGGCCTGCCATGACCGGGCATTACCTGCTCAATGTGTCCACATATGGCAGAGGATCAGAGAGCAAGAAACTGCAGCTTTCAGTCTGTCCCAAGAACTCTGTGTCTGGTTTAAAAAGGGAGAACGCAGAAAGAAAGGAGACGGGTAAAAACGAGGAACCCGTCAAAGATTTCACGTCCATTATTAGGGTAAAAACTGAGCAGCAGGGATGTTCAGTTACCAGGTCCAACGACGCAACACGGCTTCAGCATTGCTCCAGCGTCAAAACCGAGCCTGGATCCGAAAACAATGGAGCTGGTGGCGACAACAGCAAAGCCAAAGACACCAGCCCTTTTTCTCCGTCACACCGAAGTCACCTCGAACTCTGCAATAGCAATCAAGGAAACTCTGAGCCATATCTTACTCCCATGGACCCAAGTCACCAGCCGCCGACTGCCTTCCAGAGAACGCTTGACAATCAGGATTCAGCTGTAGCCTCCGGCTACGGCGGCACTATCAGCATGTCTGTACCTCACACTCTGAACCACAACACTGCGGGCTCGTCCACGTCCTCATCGGAGGTGGACGGCGGGGGAATCTGTGGGAGTGTCATGTCATTCTCAGTGACTGTCACCACGATACCCGCCGGTCACACGTTAGACCACGGCAATCAGGCTGAGCCCTCACAGGAGCAGTCATTTATCCAGGGCTCCAACATGGAGGACGTCCAGTCTAAATGCTACTGCCGACTGAAGGCAATGATCATGTGCAAAGGTTGTGGAGCCTTCTGCCATGATGACTGCATTGGCCCTTCTAAGCTGTGTGTGTCATGTTTAGTGGTACAGTAATATGAACTTAACAATAACAAAGTAATGTAATGGTTTCATTAGGCATGGGCCGGTATGAACAACAGGACCCTTTTCAGATGGGATCAACCATTAAATGGCTGTTATTAGCCTTCATTGCTCCCATGGAACGACCTCTGGCTGCACCTCCTCTACTAGGCCTGAAACTATTTTAACGGATTAATCGAGTATTGAAAGAATCGGCAACTAATTTAGTAATCAATCGTTAAATGGCGTATAAAGACTGTAAAACATGTCTTTAGCTGACAGAAAACTACTCAGAGCAGTAATTGTATCAAATTTTATAAAAATATGTAAAACATTTTGCAGTTAGGATAGAAAAAAAAACATTTTTAACACAGTTAACGATTTTATTTCAATAATCATTAATCACGATTAATCTGATTCATTGTTTCAGCCCTACTTTAGACCTCTAATATTGGCTCATTTCAATTCTTTTTTAAATATAATTTGGTCTCCATAAAAGTATGCCCTAACATCTGCATCTTATCCACTTTAACGTCCCTTTAAGGGGGACAACACACATTAGACTGACCAGAACCCGAGCTGTTGCACTGAGGTGCAACCAAACAACAGATCGCCTACCTTTAGCCTCCGTTATATTTACCCCAAACGCTTTAACATTTTAAATGAAACTTTACTGAGTGCCGTGTCATTGATTGGTGGAAAGATGCTTTTGTTGGTTATAACAAGAGTATTGTTGAAACATTTTATTTGGCCAAAAACGGAATTGTTTCCCTAACCTAAGGAGCCAGAGGGCATGAAAATAATATTTAAAATTTTACAGCCAAGAATGTCTGCTTTATTTCTATGAGAAAAGCATTTTTTAAGAGGAAAAAATAAAATACTGCCTTAATATGTGGTCCAGGGATACTCTGATCACTCCAGCAATTTATCTGATATCTCATCACCCTGGGAACATTTTAACCAGTAATACAGATTAATAACTTTTGGTTTACCGTGATACCGGCTACCGGCCCATGCCTAAATCTTTTATGTTGTTGAGGCACAAAAAATGGCATCTGATTATTTAGAGTTTAGTACAAAATATGGTGGTAATTATGATAAAATCTGCAACAGCCACAGTTTGATCACTGTTGAAAGAGCAAAACTTGACACTGGATGCTCTGGTTTTTTCTTCCACATCTGTTTGTGGAGATGCCAATCGATTTTCAGTGAGTTTAGTCTGTCAGATATGTGGGAAACCTCACATTCAACAATGTTTGCACTCGGCTAGATTAGTTTATATTTTTATAAAACACATGTATAGTTTTTAAAAGGAGAGAAAACAAATGTTGCTATTTTTAGGACTTCATGACTGTTCTGTGTTGAGACTGAACTGTTTTTTTTTTATTGATGGGTTAATTGGGGTTAATGGGAAGAAAAGGGCACCAGAGAAAATCATGGTTTTTACAGAACCTCCTCCTTGCACTGCAAAAATGATCTGAAATTAAGTAAAAATGTCTTAAATCAAGTGTATTTACCCTTAATTTGAGCAGGCAAATAAGATAGTTTGCCAATGGATTGAGTATTTTTACACTTAAAATAAGTCAATTAGATAATATGCACTTGAAATAAGACAATGCAATTGATTTTTCTTATTTCAAATGTAAATTGTCTTGTTCCATTGGCAAAGTGTCTCATTTACCTCCCCAATTCAGGATAAAACACTGCAAAAATGATCTAGAAATAAGTAAAAAGTTCTTAAATTAAGTGTATTTACCCTTAATTTGAGTAGGTGAATTAGATAGTTTGCCAATGGAATGAGTATTTTTACTCTTAAAATAAGATAATTACATAATATGCACTTGAAATAAGACAATGCAATTGTTTTTTTTTTATTATTTTAAGTGTAAATTGTCTTGTTCCATTGGCAAGATGTTTCTTTTACCTCCTCAATTCAAGAACAAATACACTTATTTTAAGAAAAAATGACTTATATAGATTTAGATTTTTTGCAGTGAATGCATTTATTTTAAGAAAGAAATTACTTATTTAGATTTACATTTTTTCAGTGAGAATCCATGCATGTTTGGAAGGAAAGTTATATTTCTTTGTAAAGAAAAAAGGTACATTTTAATAGAGCACACTGATATTTTTAAAACTTTTATTAAAAATCTGTCCATTTGGATTGCACATAATGGCATCAAGCCAAGGCACCTAAAAGTTGTAACTCAGAATGGCACTTAAAATCAAACAATTTAACTAAAAGTCCTTTTTTTATTTTCCAATATCACAGAAAAGTCTTATGTCAACTACTACTGTTTAAAGCCACGTTTTCTCTCCCTAAAACTGTTTTTTTTTTTTTAAGTGTCCCATAAATTGGGATTTTCTATCCTGATACATTTGTATAAATCGGTGAGCTGTGGCTGAAAATGAAAAGAAAAACACTCAAGATAAAGGGAGAAAACAAAGACGTTTATTTCAGTGTAAATATTAGATGTAGGTAATTATTAATCTATTTGTGCAGCACACCTTGTTAAAGTAAATCCAACTATTTTGATAGATATTAGAATTTGACAATGGAAAGCAAAATCAAGTGATTGTAGATTTTTTTTTTAAATCTGGGGGTACATCAAGTCAGACATTTATAAATAAATTTCAGAAAATGACTACGGAAATTTTCCATTTTAAGGCGGTATGAGGGAATGTAAGCCTAATTATCACCTTTTTCATGTATAATAATTTACATTTTAGTGAAGACACAATGTAAGCGCTTACATTACCCCATATTAACTTGCAAAATCGTCAGTGCGAAGTTAACTCTGACCTTTATTTCTAGGAGAGAAAAAAATGTAAAATATTTTATAACCTTTAGGATGGGGGAAATTTTCCATTTTTATAGCCGTTATTTACAAGGTAAAAAGCCAAAGCCACCTTAATAAATAAGAATAAGAAGTTGTTTATAATCTCAAACTTGTTAATCAAAGTAATATATTTTAATTAATATATTTTAATATAAAAAAATTATTTGCTATTTTTTTTTTTTGGGACAAATCAACAGGGTATTTACTATAGTAATATATTGGCTGTCCGTTTTTCCTATCATTTTGTGTAGACAGGACAGACCACTAATGATTTTTTTTATATTAAATGGCCCAGGTATATCGAAAATTGTGTGAAGCAACCTTTTTCAGTCAATCCATTTGTCTAAATTGTTCTGAAAAGATGCAGATGTGCATCCTTTGTCTACAATTGTCATTACTTTTTTTTTTTCACAAACTAGAGTGATCTAAAATTTTAATTTAATCAATTTTAGCCATTTTTTTTGTGTTTTTTTCACCTTGGTGGTCATTTCTGGTAAGTTTGGGTCAGCATAGTTGGAGAATAAAATGTTTTAGTTAGTTATTCTTTAATATATTCTGGAATATGCCGTTTTTTCCGGCTGAACAGAATCAGGCTGCATCTAAAGTTGAATATAGCGACTGGAACGCACTTCAGGAAAGGCAGCTGAAATTCCTGTTAACAAAGACTGAAACCTGCAATAGACGGTAATCTTTATTATTACTAAACTTGCCTATTTGTGTACATTAAGATGAGTGGTTAATCGATAAATTACTGGGTTGAGGTTAATGGGTGAAATCAGCGTTTTTTTTCGAATGTCACATTTGTCACTAGTTTCATTTGTTACACGTGTCTGTTTCATTCTGTGTCCAGTAAAACTCCAGTGAATGTAACATGGTAATCTGCACTTGTAAGCAAAATGTATTTTAAAGTTATAATCTATTATAAATAAATAATTATAATATGTACTTTTCTTTTTGTTTCACTTTTGAAAAGTTTTGTGATAATGATGGAATTTAAACGCTGAAGTTGAAAGGGATTTTCTGGATGCATTAAGGTGTAAAACTGAACATGAGTTTTTGCTTTTTGAAAATCCTTGGAAATTTTTGAATGTCCTTTTTTTTTATTTAGCCATATTGGCTAATTTTGCCCTCAATGGAAAAATATGTGAGTTTAGTGAAAGCAACCCATTTAAACACTGAAAAGTATGAAAACTATAAGAGAGGAAATCTGGTTATTTAGGCAGCTTTTTCCACATTTGGAGTGTCAAAAGAAAAGCCCTGATCTTTAAGATTCTCCCTAGATTTTGGATCAAGCCACAGATGCTGTTCAGCTGCTTAGAGAAACATAATACTGAAATGAGTCAGAGAAGGGGCAAAGCCGTTAACGCATTTCAGAACCAAGAGAATCCTTTTAAAAATCTATTATTTGGCAGGTAAACAGCCAGAGAAGAGAAGAGAGCATAGCTGATATGAACAGTATAAAAGACCTGAAGAAGCAGTTTCTAAACGAAAGACCCTTAGCAAAGTAAATTGTTATTTATCATAAACACTTTATCTTAGGTAATAATCATGCACTGCATGATTTAAATCTAAAGTATTTTTTTTTTTTAATAAGTGCATTTTTCGTTGAATTGATGAGGTAAGTGAGACACTTTGCCATTTGAAATAAGAAAAAACTATTGCGTTGTCTTATTTCAAGTGCATATTATCTAATTATCTTGTTTTAACTGTAAAAATACTCATTCCATTGGCAAACTATCTTATTTACCTGCTCAAATTAAGGATAAATACACTTGATATAAGAAATTTCTACTTATTTTCAGATAGTTTTTGCAGTTTGACTTTTTTGAATTTGGCAATTGGATTAAATAAAACAGATTTCTGCGAAACACTAACCTACCCTTATGAGCTCAAACTTAAATTTAGGCTTACATTAAGATTTGCAGCCTGTTTCAAACATGGCCTTAGATCACCAAGGTTTGAATGACCTTATATGTTAGTGTTAGACATGAGAGAAATAACCTCTTTTTTCCCTATTTAAGCTAAGGAAATTCATGGCCATCCACACATTTAAAGTCCCCTTAAATGAGGCTAAATGGAGACTAGGCAGTTTATCTTTACTGTGGGCAGCTCCTACATTTAACTTTGAGATCAGACCAGTTTTTGGGGGAAATTTTTAGGGGAAAAGCAGATCGCAAAAATTTCAGTATAGAAATAGTTTTAGTTGTCAGGACCCATGAAGCCACTTGGTGGGATCACAGCTAAAAATGCTGTAGAATTTTGTGGCGTTTTCTCCAGTAAAGAGCTTATGAAAATACTATATTTTTTTCTTTTAATAGGTACAAGTGAGTAAGATATGTGCACATTTCCAAATGACACTCTACCACAATCGCTTTTCCATACATTTTAAATTAATTTCAAGGTTCTCAATTGTTTTGTTTGTATTTTAAGATAACGTTTTAGTCTCATACCCCATCCCTGACCCCTCTTTATATTTACTCTGATTATTCATACCTCATATCAGAAGTTCTAAATAGTCTTGAGGAAACCTTAAAGAGAGTGGGGGGCCAGTTGGGGCATTAACTCATCATTAAATGTATAAAAAGAGCCATAAAACTGCTCATGGATCTGAAGACTCTCACCTCGCAGATGAACATTTGGATCCTATCTCAACACATCTGTAATTAAAGCTGCAACACCTTCATTTCAATATCATTATTAAAATAAATCTGCAAATAAAATAAAAAAATCCATATGTCAGTTACAGTTTCTATGCCATAGAATATTTTCATCTAAAACTGATTTGGTGTTATTTCTTCAGTGCAGGGGGGCAGGCACTGGTTAATGTCCAGAACCGCTCATCTTTAAAGAGGTATACGTATGTTTCACTTGTTTTATTTATTTTTATGATCTTCAGTTGTAAACTAAGAAAATATCAGTCTAAAACAAAAAGCAGCTGATGGTTTAAAGCCTGAGGTGGTTTCTGGTAATCGAATAAAATGTTGATTGATGGGCGGTTCTAGACAGGGGCCAACGGGGGCCACTGCCCACGTAGAACTGGTCCTGGCCCCTATTATGGCCTCTATACTGGAAACATCCACTGAAAAATGGAAATGTAAGTAAGACAGAAAAAAATGTATTTTGCCTTTGATTTGAGGAGGTAAGTTAGACAATTTACCAATGGAATGAGATCATTTACATCTGAAATAAGAAATACAATAACAAAAGTAACTTATTTCAAATACGTTAAAAGAGTTATTGCATTTAATCGTCTTATGTTAAGAGCAGAGATACATGTTCCTTTGGCAGATCATCTTATCTCAAATTAAGGGAAAATTCAATTATTTAAGAAATCTTACCTTTTTGATCAGTTTTTGCAGCATAATATGAAATAAATTTCTCATAATGGTTATGGCTGCCAGACAAGACTGTAACTGATTCGTACATTAGACAGATCTAATATACAGTCTGCTCAGTTATTTAGAAACTCTACCTTTAAACTAGCCTACAGTCAGATTAGGATTAGATAACTGGATTGGATCATTGGTTTTGTTTTGATCAGGATTTTTCGCCTTTTAGATTAGGGATGTCCAACTTTATGGATCAATTTATAAACTAAATATGCACTCCTGTCCTGTTCTTTTGTGTGTGTTTCTGTTTTTTAAACTTTTACTTCTGTGGCCAAATGAAAACATCACTGCCTCCCATTGGCGTTTTTAGAACATTTGGGGGGGGTGCGCTGAAGCACCCATAAATTGAACCATAGCACACCTAAAATAAGGATTGGTTTTTTTATATATATTGTTTGCTATTTTTAAACTTTTTATATATTATTTAAAAAGTATACATACTCTCTCATTAAAGATGGAAAAATCAGCTGCCATTGAAATAGCAGAAATTCAATGAAAATAGGGCCATTAATTTTGAATTGTGGTTCAACAGAAATATTAATAAAAAACAAACAAACAAGCAAAAAAAAAAAAAAAAAAAAAACAGGTAAACCAACAAGATGGAGCTTCTAAACTAAAATGTTGAGGGAATCACTGCAATCAAGTGTTTTCGTAAATTTTCAGTCAGATTTCTACTTCTATTGATGGTTTGTTGGTGAAACATTCATGAGCAGACAAGAGAGAAAGGTGCTCATTACCTGGGACTGTTTTTTTTAAATTGTTATTTTTAAAATCACAATTCAAATCAATATTTCAATTTAACAAATCATAATTTTGTATGTTTTTATTTCTACTGTATATTTCTTTTTTAGGTCTAAATTTTCAAGCACAACTGTACACTCACCGGCCACTTTATTAGGTACCCCATCCTAGTAACGGGTTGGACCCCCTTTTGCCTTCAGAACTGCCTCAATTCTTGGTGGCATAGATTCAACAAGGTGCTGGAAGCATTCCTCAGGGAGTTTGGTCCATATTGACATGATGGCATCACACAGTTGCCGCAGATTTGTCGGCTGCACATCCATGATGCGAATCTCCCGTTCCACCACATCCCAAAGATGCTCTATTGGATTGAGATCTGGTGACTGTGGATGCCATTTGAGTACAGTGAACTCATTGTCATGTTCAAGAAACCAGTCTGAGATGATCCCAGCTTTATGACATGGCGCATTATCCTGCTGAAAGTAGCCATCAGAAGTTGGGTACATTGTGCTCATAAAGGGATGGACATGGTCAGCAACAATACTCAGGTAGGCTGTGGAGTTGCAACGATGCTCAATTGGTACCAAGGGGCCCAAATAGCGCCAAGAAAATATTCCCCACACCATGACACCACCACCACCAGCCTGAACCGTTGATACAAGGCAGGATGGATCCATGCTTTCATGTTGTAGACGCCAAATTCTGACCCTACCATCCGAATGTCGCAGCAGAAATCGAGACTCATCAGACCAGGCAACGTTTTTCCAATCTTCTATTGTCCAATTTCGATGAGCTTGTGCAAATTGTAGCCTCAGTTTCCTGTTCTTAGCTGAAAGGAGTGGCACCCGGTGTGGTCTTCTGCTGCTGTAGCCCATCTGCCTCAAAGTTCCACATACTGTGCGTTCAGAGATGCTCTTCTGCCCACCTTGGTTGTAACGGGTGGTTATTTGAGTCACTGTTGCCCTTCTATCAGATCGAACCAGTCTGGCCATTCTCCTCTGACCTCTGGCATCAACAAGGCATTTCCGCCCACAGAACTGCCGCTCACTGGATGTTTTTTTCTTTTTCGGACCATTCTCTGTAAACCCTAGAGATGGTTGTGCGTGAAAATCCCAGTAGATCAGCAGTTTCTGAAATACTCAGACCAGCCCTTCTGGCACCAACAATCATGCCACGTTCAAAGTCACTCAAATCACCTTTCTTCCCCATACTGATGCTCGGTTTGAACTGCAGGAGATTGTCTTGACCATGTCTACATGCCTAAATGCACTGAGTTGCCGCCATGTGATTGGCTGCTTAGAAATTAAGTGTTAAAGAGCAGTTGGACAGGTGTACCTAATAAAGTGGCCGGTGAGTGTATATATTTACCTTGTTAAAAACAATCCATTTTAGGATTGTAAATCCAAAGACTCAGAGGTTTACAATGGGAATGAGAGGAGCAGGCTTGGACTGGGAACGATTTTCGGGCACCGGCCCACTCCCACATGCAAAATATCCCAACATGAATTCGCCAAATATAAGAGGAACATCATAGTTTGGTTTAAAGAAAGCATTTTGGTTTTATTATTATTTAGTTTGTTGCAAGTATTTTATAAATAGGATTTTACAGTTTGAAGAAATAGAAAATTACATCAAATGCCAACCATCACAAGGATGTGCATGGCAAGAAAGGGCTATATATACTGCATGCATTATTTAAGTGCTTAACATTGTATTACTTTTTTAGCTCCTTGAGTTATTTACTGTCTCAGGTAGGTGCTTTGACCAGAGAGTAAGTGATTTAAGGAGGGCCGGTCCTCGCATGCTGAAATTAGGACTGACCGGTATCACAGATTACCAGTCCGAGCCTAGAGAGGAGCAAGGTGTGAGGTCAGGAAAAGCCAGCTGAGTTACCATACTGCTTGTCCAAAAAGACAAAAACACAGAAAGACAAATCACAATAGTCTCAGAGCTCCCTGGTTCCTCAGCACCCCTAAACCTCTGATCCTAGAATCGCCTCCCGCTGCCCCCCATAAATGTAATCCAGAACAGAGCCGTAGCCAGAAAATATTTATAAGGGGGGCCAGGCAATAACCAATGTACACTGAGGGGGGGCCGAAAGTAGATAGGCACCAAAACCTCAGGGTCAATCTATACTGTTCCAACAGGAAAATTAACAAGCAAAACATCCATATTTTATAAAGAAAAACTATACTTTCCCACAGCCTTAGCTAAAAAATTTTAGGCAAATATATTCAAACATCTGTGCTTTCTAGATAAAAGGTATAGTGGATACAATTCTTTCAGGTTTTGGGCGAACATCTTTTCCATTGTCATTATTTACCTACTTTTATCAGCACTCATTCTGCATAAAAGTTGATATTTACAAGTACAAATATCTACATAAATTGATTATTTAATAAGTTTATATTAAAATGGTTATTTATCTATGATTTCAATGAAGACTCCTGGATGATTTTTCCCTTTACCTCATATAACACAAAATCTATTTCTGCTTTAATTCTGTATTTATCATCTTTAATGTTAGTATATTGATGTGCATAATTAACCACAGTGTTTTTGTTGTCAAGTAATTGTTAATATATGAAAATTTTAAATGTTTTGAATATTCCATTTGAGATTGCTGCTGCCACCATCTGTATTAGAGGGAAATAAATGTGGCTACAGGGGTGGCCAATGATTGGCCAAGGCAAGGCAAGGCAAGGGAAATTTATTTTTTATAGCACAATTCAGTACAAAGACAATGCAAAGTGCTTTACGTGATTAAAATATAGGAAAATAAAACAGAATCAAAGCAAGTATGAAAAAAAATGCAGAAACAAAAAGAAAAAATAAAAACAGTTGGATTAAAGAAAATATGTTATAGTTGAACTGTTTAACTAGAACAGTTGAAGGCAATCCTAAACAAATGTGTTTTTAGTCTTGATTTAAAGGAACTCAGGCTTTCTGCACTTTTACAGTTTTCTGGAAGTTTGTTCCAGATAAGTGGAGCATAGGAACTAAATGCTGCTTCTCCATGTTTAGTTCTGGTTCTAGGTCTGCAGAGCAGGCTGGAGCCAGAAGACCTGAGTGGTCTGGAGGGTTGATACACTGATAGCAAGTCTGTGATGTATTTAGGTGCTAAGCCATTCAGAGATTTATAGACTAACGAAAGTATTTTAAAGTCTATTCTCTGAGATACAGGGAGCCAGTGGAAGGACTTTAGAACTGGGGTGATGTTCTCTACTTTCTAAGTCTTAGTGAGGACACGGGCAGCTGCGTTCTAGATCAGCTGCAGCTGTCTGATCCACTTTTTAGGCAGACCTGTGAAAACACCGTTGCAGTAATCAATTCGACTAAAAATAAACGCATGGATTAGTTTTTCCAGATCATGCTGAGACATTAGTCCTTTAATCCTGGAAATGTTCTTCAGGTGATAGAAAGCCCACCTTGTAACTGTCTTTAAATGCTTTTGGAGGTTCAAGTCTGAATCCAGCACTACACCTAGACTTCAGGCCTGATCAGTGGTTACTAGCTGAAGCGACTGAAGCTGTGTGCTAGGCAAGGCAAGGCAAGGCAAATTTATTTGTATAGCACAATTCAGTACAAAGACAATGCAAAGTGCTTTACATGATTAAAATACAGGAAGATAAAACAGAATCAAAGCAAGTAAGAAAAAAAAAATAAAATAAAAAAAAATGCAGAAACAAAAAAGAATATTAAAAACAGTTGGGTTATCATTTGATCAAAAATGTCTCCTTGGGCAGTTGACAATTCCCCAGAACCCTGCCTTTTGTTCTACTACCATAGAACTGCAAAACCTTTTCCATTATCTACAGGTAATTTAACTCTGCCCGATACACACCAATCCTATGGTGCCAACCTGGATAACTGGGGGGGATCCCACTCTAGATTACCGACGTCTCAGTAAAATTAAATGCCTTCTGGTGGCACCTACAACCTTCCTCTCACTCTTAGAGAGAGCCTCACGTGTGCTAACTTTAGATGTCTCCTCTATTGGTCCAAAGATTATTACTTCAGTTTTGTTTTTATTCAGTTGAAGAAAATTATGGCATTGATTTCCTCTAAGCATTTCCTCAGTGCTTGAATTGGTTCATAATCACCTGGTGACATGGTGATGTAAAGAAGTGTGTCCTCTGCATCATGGTAGCTGATGTTGTTGTGGCCATGGCCACCCCTGGCCCCCCATCTAGCTCCGCCCCTGATCCAGAACCGCCGCTGCATTGATTATTTGCACAGACAGCTTGCCATAAACGTTCGTGCGCACATGCGTAAAATGCAGCAGGGGTTCGCGCATGGCATCTCCTTCGCTGGCCTCCCGTCTCCTGCCGCTGGGTCGCTGCTGATGCCGAGCGGCTCAGCCTGCGCGTTCTGACGTGCGGCTACAGCCGTAGTTACCAAACCGGAGAGGAGCCTGAAACATGATGACGGAAGGTCCCCATGGTTCCTCAGCATCCCGACGGCTGTAACCCCGGTGGATTTATCAGAGGTGAGAATGCGTCTGTGGATCTCTGAGGAGATCTCCCTCCCTCCCCCCACGTATTCACCCTGGACCACTCCGCTCAGCCTCCCAATCTGACTCCTCTCTGCCGACGGTGACGATGCTCTAAACGCAACCTGCCTGCGCTCCATCCGGTAAACGCCATCTCTCTTTACTGATGTCGAGGCGGTCTGCGAGATTTGACAAGATGCAAGATCTGCACTGTTTTTTGTTGTCCAGAAAAGGAAGGGAAGGGAATAGAAAAATCAAATAATCACGACACGATTCCCATTGCGGAAATAAAATAACCTAAATAGGCATTTAAATCAGCAACATGGCTGCATTGATGGTCCCCCTGGAGTGATTCCCTCAGAGTGGGAATAAAAGCTGCAAGAAAGGGAGAAATAAATGATGTGAGCGGTCAGGAGGTACTGCAGTAAGCAAGAGTCCTTCTGTTCAATCGCCTCAAAGGATGTTGTCATTACCTCCAAGCTGAAGGTGCGGTTACACTCTACCCTCATAGGCCTGACCATAGTCTTAAAGCTTTATCTAATTTATTTCAAGTGCACTTAAATTACCTCACTTGGATTTTAATCGTCCCAAGAGTGTGAATGGCAATGTGCAAACATCTGTAATTTATTCTAAGGGAAAACTAACAACTTGTTCCAGATCAGAGGATGCTGTTCTCTGAATGGTCCTCCAGTGAAATCTACTGATCACATCCTGTTCTGCTGACTTGTGCACATTGGTCTCTTAATAAAAACCTTTTTTTTTTTCCTGATTTACAAATAGGGCTTTAGTTTTCATCAGGATTGCTTCTCCAACTATTGTTTGGCAGCAACGTTTTCTCAAATATCTCTGTTTTCTTTGTTGCTGGAGCAGAAGCGGGGTTACTCCTAATGGGCTAAATGGTTTAAATGGTGATTCTGAAAACATTCATCAGACACCAAAATCTAAATAAATATTCTGGTAACTAAATCTATCGGCTGTTCTGTGTGCAAAATGAGTCACGCATCCTAAAAATGTAAGTAGGCTTATTTGTTTTGACGTTACACACCCCAAAAAAAAGCCATTTTATTTTATTTTTAGTGTGATTGCTAAATGCAATAAAAACAATACATGGTGCTTTAACTATATTTGTTAAAGATCTGAAAAGACTGACAAAAAACACATTTTACTGATGTACAGCGGCGTCCTGAGTCGTGTCTCTACCAGCTTTTAGCTTTCAGATTCGCTAAAAAACAACATCTTCAATTTTTGCCTCTGATTTTTAACTGATACAGTTCTGCACTTGGACTTGTTCGGAGTGGCCCTGCTGACAGTTGAACCTTCTCACCACTCCGACGTCTCTCACTCCGTCTTACAGATTCTGTAAGTCAGGCTGGCCTTCCTGTCCTAGGAGACAAAAAGAAACATTCCAACAACTTAATACTACCACCACCGTGTCAGATAGTTGGGATTCTGTCTTCAGGGTGCAATAAAACATTTTCTCCATGTGCAGCATCAGGTAGGCAGTCCTAAAAGTCCACATTTGTGTTTATCTTATCAGAGCTCCTTCTGCCTGGCTGCTGTGTCCTCTACCTGGCTTATGAAAACAGCGCAAATCAAAATTCTAATAATTTCTTTCAACATTTTCTGTCTTTTTGCCACTCTTGCCCTCTTAGCTGCTTCTCCGATTAGATATAAAGGCCCTGTGTTTTTATAGGTTTGCAGATGTCCCGTGGTCTTTCATTTTGGTTCTCTATAGATGTCCAAAGCCTGGAACATTGTTTTATAAACTAAATTTACTTCAAACTTCTCCATCCACCATCTGTAGTTCATCAACAATTTTAGTAATCGATTAATCGTTAACTTGAGTACTTCAAAACATGCCTTTGGCTCAAAGAGCAACCAACTCAGAGCACTTATTATACCAAAATTGTAAAAAAAAAAAAAAAAAAAAAAAAAATATATATATATATATATAAACATTTTGCATTCAAGATGAAAAATCTTGTCCGCCCATTAAATATGCTCGATCCAGAAGTCCTCAAACCGCACAGTTTTAGCCTCACTTGGTTTAGATTCTGTGTAAAATATTCTTTCTATAAGATTGTTAACTGATTAATCTAAAAAAGAATCGACAGATTAATCGTTTAAATAGTATTTACTGTATGCTGAGATCAGAAAAGACACAAGGGAGCTCCAACAGCAGCCTTTTACTATAGATTATAAAGGGGTATTCGAGTAGAGGGGGGAAAGTAGAAAAAGTTCACCAAACCTGAGAAAGTGGGGTAAACTTTTTCAGTTTTGAAAGCTATTTTCCTTCAACCTTGACATTATTCACTTCATTTTCCTGCTTAATCATCTAAAACCTGGATATATATGTAGAATTATCGAGTGAGAAGCTGTGAAAAGATTCAAGTTTGAATACTTTAGCAAGGCATTGCATAAGGAGCTAACTAAAATGTTTAACCCAAGTTTGATTTGCCAGCTTGATGTATTTGAGTGAGCAAAGGTTTTTGCTTTATAGCAAACAAAAGCAAAATATAAATTTTTTGCTTGCAGGACCTTAGGATCTTTAAGCAGCTCAGCTGACTATCACCTCCTTACTAACATTCATGTGACCCATGCCTAGGGTGCACAGAACAAACATGTGGTCTGACGTTTTCCCAGGGACACCCAGCGCTCATTGGCCGGCCTTAATGTGCTCTTTGTCCATCATCATTTAATAGTTCCTCTGCAGCTCTGTTGTTGTCATCAGCCCACAGGATGCAGGCGTTGCTGAGCGCGATGTCATGGAGAATTATCATTTGTGTAGACCACAGGCCCTGGATGGCTCCTAAGGTTGTGCGCCCATATCTCTATATAAGCAGAGAGGAGAAACAACAGCCCAGACTGGGAGTTAATAAAGTCTTTGAAGAGAAGAAGAAGAAAGGAATATTTAATTACTTTTCTTTTTTTAATGTAAAACTACATTAGGGGAAAAATTGAGAGCCTGAAAATAGGATCAAGCTAAAAACACCCCTTCACTAAGATTTCACTGTCCTTCCTTCCTAGGTTCGACCTTCAGGGCATCACTTTGGGTGATATCTAATCAGAAGCAGGTAAGCACCTTAGAACTGTTGAATTCAGACACACTGAAAAGATGCCAAAATCATTATAATTAGGATGATTTCAGGTTTCCAATCAGTTTTATTGTTCGTATGGATTCTACCATGAAATGCAGTCACATAATAATAACTCACTGTCCTCCACAAAACCCCCCCACACCCTCAGATTGTAATGGTTAAATGCACTTTCCAGTAAAAATCAGATCAAAAAATAAAAAGGGCATTAAATTGAAAGCAGCAAAGAGGGCCATAGTAACCAGATATTCACTAATCAAGGGGGTGAATTTGTGAACAGGTCTTACTGTAGTTCACAAATATAGTCTTTGCCATTGAAAGGCAAGGAGGTCAGATTTGTATTTGTTTTACATCTTGGACACCGTTAGGCACTCCTTTGTCAACGAGACTCTTCGGTTCAAGAAGCAGGAAGATTTTTTTCCTAAGACTCAGTTTCTGTTGTATTTGTATTGGATCATATCAGAGAACTTCATTCATTTCAAAGTGACTACATTAATAGGGTGCTGCTGGCTGAACTTTAAGTGCTGCATGCTCTGGTGTTTGATGGGCCACAGGATGATCGAAGAAGGCAGTAAACGAGGCAAGGCCATGGTCGAGAAGAGACAGCTCTTCATGGAAATGAGTGAGTGAAGTCAGCTCATGTAGAACTGTTTGACTAGCGGTGTGCTCTCTCATAATGTTTAAATGTGCCTGCATAACCCTGTTTAGAACTGGAATAGTGTTATGCTTTTATTGTGAAAGTATACTCTGAAAAAAGGCAGCTACTAGCAGTTTGTAACATAATAATGTGTTTTTGTGAAGCTATTAGAGACATTACTACTGATGCAGGGCTATTTTTGGCACGATTCAGGTTCTTTTACTTTTTACCGTCTAAATAAGCCAATATTATAATTATTAAGAGCCTCATTAATTATCTGTCTTATAATGGGGACCAATAAAAGAATGTTTTATCACAACTTGGTCTCTATGTTGTGTTTTTCTTTTTTTTATTATTATTATGGCTTTGTTTTTCAGGAGCGCAAAACTTTGATGTAATCAGATTATCAACTTATAGGACTGCCTGCAAACTCCGGTTTGTCCAAAAGAGATGCAATCGTAAGTTCCTTTCCAAATTTGATCTCTGAGGACATTTTATGAAGATGACAGCCATGAATACATGTTCTGATGATGAGTCTCTTCCTCCCTCCCTTTTCACAGTCCATCTGGTGGATGTCTGGAACATGATCGAAGCTTTCAGAGACAACGGGCTCAACACGCTGGACCACAACGCTGAGATCAGTGTGTCACGGCTGGAGACAATCCTGTCTTCCATCTATTACCAACTCAACAAGCGGCTGCCCACCACCCACCAGATCAATGTGGAGCAGTCCATCGGGTTGCTGTTGAACTTCATGGTGGCTACCTATGACAGGTTTGGGACAAGCGGTCGGCACAGGACTGATACAAAACCACTATACCGGATAATGAGTCCAGAATGCTTTTAATGTCATATACAATACCAAACATTTATCAGCAAACCTTGTACAGATGTGTAAAAAATCCTAAATATCATATATGATAAAATATTGCCTTTGGCACTACAAAGTATTCATGTAATGAATTATTAGTAGTTTTTAATGCTATTTTCCCACCTGAAAGAAAGACACTTGCCTTCAATGAGATAATGCATCTCTCTATGTGGGCGCCACCCGCTATATGACATCATCGTATCACTCCATTTCTGGCTGTGAAGCTGTTCTCTGGGAAGACGGAGCAAAGTCTGGAGCCTCCTGAAGCCAAAAATCACTTTTTCAACACTTAGACATTAACTACAACAGAGGAGTTGCTGTCACTGTGCAGATCAGAGGCTAAAAGGGTGAGGGTTTGTTTCAACTTAAGCAGAAATGATCCTGCGCGCTGCCTCAAAACACCACCTGCTGATTGAAAATGTAGCATTTTGTTTACTGGTAAGGAATGGCAGGAACATCCTAGATGCTTTTTGTAGGGGGTTGGAATTACTGCTCTGGGTAGAACGTTGATGGCTACTTATATTCCAGGACAGGGAAGGGCAGCTGCTCAGAGAGTAGGATTCAGGAGGGCTACTCAGACGTACATGAATCAAGCAAAATACAATTTTGGGTCCAATTTTGGTGAAGGTATAGCATTATAACTCGTTAGAAGTCCAAAAAAGTTGATTCCAAAAGATATAGGCCCCAAGGTTCACTAACTTAAAAAAATTGTTCATTTGGATAAAAAAAAAATCAGATTATATCATTAGAAAAAATGATTACAATTTATCTCCTTTTTTTATGTCACGTTTAACTTGAACAGTAGAGAGGAGAAAAAGGAAAAGCATACCCATCAAAGATTTGACGTCACTTTTGAGGTTTATTTGTATAGAACAATACAGTACATGAACAATTAAAAGTTGAACCACAACCTTGAACTAATGATACCTCAGTTAGCAGTTTAATTTCAACAGTCAAAGGCAGTTCTAAACAAATGATTTTTAAAACTTTGACTTAAGGGAGTTTGCTCCAGAAAAGTGGAGCATAGGAACTGATGTTTGATTCTTGTTCTGGGCGTACAGAGTGGGCTTGAACCAGAAGACCTGACTGCTCTGGAAGGCTGATAACTAACAACAGATCTTTTATGTATAGAGGCACTGATCCATTCAGTGATTTATAGATTAACAGAAGTCTGTTCTCTGAGCTACAGTGAGCCAATGTAAGGACTTTAGACCCAGGCTGATGTGTTCTACTTTTTTGGTTCTAGTGAGAACACAGGCAGCAGCATGTTGGATCAGCTGCAGCTGTCTGATGGAATTTATAGACAAACCTGTGAAGACACTGTTGCAGTAATCAGTTGTACTAAAGATAAATGCATTGATGATTTTTTTTCTTGATCCTGATAAGACATTAGTCCTTTAATCCTGGAAAAGATCTTTAGGTGATGAAAGGCTGACCTGGTAACTGTCTTTATGTGCATCTGAAGGTTCAGGTCTGAATCCATCATGACACCAAGATTTCTGTCATAATCAGTGGTTTCTAGCTATAGTAGCTAAAGCTGTAAGCTAGCTCTGGATCTCTCCTCCTTTGGTCTGAAAATTATTACCTTAGTTTTGTTTTTATCCATCTGTTTCTCACGGGTTCATAGTCCCCTGGTAATATTGTGATATAAAGCTGTGTGTCGTCTGCATAGTTATGGTTAATGATCGTGTTGATTGTTATAATCTGAGCTAAGGATAGCATGCAGATGTTGAGTAGGAGAGGCCCCAGGATGGATTCATGAGGAACTCCACATGTGATTGTCTGGTCTCCGATTTAAAGTTCCATAGTGACACATAAAAGTGACAATCCTTATATTTAGACACAATCCAAATTTTAACATGTATTACTGCAGCTCCATTTGGATTTTGACTAGAACCTTATGCTGTGTTTAGATGAGAATACAATTGAGCTTTTCAGCAGCAAACCCTCCCATTATGACATCATTCCACCTGCTAAGTATGGTGGAGGATCTGTGATGCTATGGGGATGTGTCTGAGGGACTCCTTAAAAAAGGGAGCTTAAATAAAAAGAAAAAAAAAAGAAAACTTGTTATCAAAAACATGCAACCAAATCAACACAGAAATGCTGAAAACAATCAACCCTCTTCCAAGGCTACAGACTTAAATCATATGTTAATTTGCGGGGATAGCTAAAAAAAAATAGAATTTAAAATAATTATTTACTTTTTAAAGATTTAGTAGCAAAGAAAAAAAAACATTAGAGGAAGCAAACTGCTTATTAAGGAGAAACAGTGTGTTAATTATATTTATATTTATGAAAACATAAAAATCAGTCACTCATTTAAAACCATAGAGACTTAGACAACTTTATTGTCCTTTTGTATGCACAGAGTGTATATAAAACGAAATTTCATTGCATACAGCTTACGAAAGTGTAATGAGATTGCAGTTGGAGTGAGATAAACAACATCAGAATGTACACAATGTTTAAGAAAGTTTAAATAGTGGTGCAAAAGGGCATTGATATGAAAAAGTTCAGAGCAGTGCAAAAATTAATATGGTGCAAAATGCAGTTAAAATACATTTGAGTTGTGTCCTATTTAAAAGGTTTAGAAAAGTTGTCTCATGTTTGTAGTGCAAAATAATGACGCAGATAGTCAAATTTTTTTTTATTATTTAACCCATCCTTTCTCACAGCCTTTATTATAAACTATGTTGATCAGTTCTACCTTGTTTTTGCTCCAACATATATATATAAAAAAAAACACATTTGGGAACATTTTCCAAGAAACCAAGCTTTAAAAAAATGCAGTGTTGCCCTCATCTTAAGATATTGGGATAAAATTTCTAAAATCCATTAAATTTACCAACCAAATACTCTGATCCCAAAAAAAAAAAAAAGGTTTTTAAACAACTTTTAGAAAGATGATTCTATCAGCTAAATCACCCATTTATATTTAAATCTGTCCCTGTTGCTAGTCTGCCAGAAGCACTGAATCCACTGTGCTGAGCAGAGACATTCATCTTTGGCTAATAAGGTTCTCTATCATGAGTTAACCTGTTTATTTGATTGGCTGCTTGCCCTCCCTATTCCTGGACCCATTTAGTTGGTTTACTTTTATCTGTGAAGCCATTCTAGTCCCGCTCCATAACTAATTATGCTGCTGCATATCTGGGAAACTTTGAGATAATGGCTGCGTTTACAGGAAGCAGCTTCATTATCCGTCCCTTATGTCCAATCTAAATTAGGCAGCAGCACTATCGCGCTCTGTGATACCTCTAGACCCAAGCAAAAGCAAATAAACTGGAGGCTCTGTTGGGTAAACTAAATATATATTTAGAAAAATGGCAACTGAAATAAGCGACTTTATACCCACCCAACTACTTTCCCCTTGCAATACTCTTTTTGCTAATTTGACTCATGTTTAAGATAAGATAAAATGAATATCAGGCATAGTAAAGCATTGGAGTCAGTTTAGAAATTATTTTTTTATTTATGAAGAGAGAGTAGCCTCACCTTTTGTAAAGAAGTAATTATGCATCCTAAGTTTGTAAAATTAATCACGTCTAACCACTTTTTTAGTTCGATTTTTGTTAGGGATGAAACATTTAATCGGATTAATCATGATTAATTTATTATTGTAATAATCTTTAACTAATTTAGTGATTGATTAAACATTAACTGGAGTATAGAGACTCTAAAACATGCCTTTAGCTGAAAGATGAACCCACCTGCAGCAGCAATTATACCAAAATTGTGAGAAAAATATGCAAACATTTTGCATTTTAGATAAAAATCTTTTTCGTCTGTTAATATGCTCCATCCAGAACTCCTCAAGTGGAAACGTTTAGTTTCACCTGGTTTCATTTAGCAAAAAGTCTTCTTTAAGTTATGTTATTGTTTGTTATCCGATTATTAATCGAATAACTAACAGATTAATCGATTTGCAAAATAATCGTTAGTTGCAGCGCTAGCTTTAGCTGACCCATCCAGCCCTGATTACTGCCAGACTCGAAGAGTCTGACAGCAGGAAGTAGGCTAAAAGATAGCAAAAATTCAAACATCATGCCTCCATCCATCGAAATACAGGAAATAAAATCCACTTGTGTCTGCCAGGAAATGGTTACAAAACTATTTATAATGTTTGGAGCTCCAGCGAGTCGATGTAAGAATCATTATTCACACATGGAGAAAACATAGAAGAGCGATGAACCTTCCCAGGATTGGTAGGCCTAATAAGAATACATGGATGCACTGAAGGCCTAACTTCTGCCTACACTAGACTCCGTGTTTATGATTCAAATAATAAAATGAGACTGTGCAACAATGACATTACAGAGAAACAGAGATCCAAAGCTAAAACCCCAAAGACTTTTTTTACATTCCTCAGACTGCAGAGATAAAAATGAAAATATTTTTGGAGGTTAGAGCTAATTTAATGCAAACACAGTGTTTTCATTTAATGAAAACATTTAATTCTGCTCTTTAGTGGTTCAGCCAACAGTTTTTAAACTTAATAAGCTCAAGCACATTTGGATCATGCAGCAGGACAACAATTCCAAGTACATCAGCTACTGTAGTATAACACTAACTGACCCAAAAACAGCATTATTAAGCTTTAAGAGTGTCCTAGTCAAAGTCTGAACTTAACTCCATGCTTTATGCTGCCAAGGGTGAGAAAGCCAGTCATAAGGTTTAGAAGCCAGGCTGGTTTTGGATTTCTTCCCCCTTAGAGAAATCAATATTTGAGCGGTTTGTGTTTACCCAAGTTATCTTTGCATGAAATTCAGAGTTACACTCATGACTTAAAACTTCAAGTGTGAGAAGTAGAATATTTTTAGCAGCAACTACATTTTCACAACACTGTATTAAATACTTTTCAACATTTTTTTTCTTTTCTTTTTTTCCACCACAAAATGTAATGCGCATCATGATGCTCAATTTTCTTTTTCAAATTACTTTAAATATTAATTTTACATGTTTTGTGAGATAATCTACTCCGTTATTTCTGCAAAATGTGACGTTCCAGGCATTATGTCCAAACACCTTTTTGGCATAACCCAAGAAGCTGTTTCAACTAGAACTAAATCTTTTTGAATCATCCACATTTTGTCTTTCTTTCAATGTTTTATTTTATTTTTTGTCTCACAAAATCAGTTTAATGTATTCATAATGTCCGCTTTCTTTCCAAAATACAGCGAAAGTCATGGGAAGCTGACCGTTTTCTCAATGAAAGCCATGCTGGCAACAATGTGTGGAGGAAAAATCGTCGACAAGCTGCGCTGTAAGCATGATCTCACCCACTATAGTTAAAGGATACACAGTTTATCTGGTTGATGTTTTAGATGGCTTTCTTCTACACTCATGTCCTCATGCAGTTTCTTTATTTAAACACAGAGGGGCACTCTCAAGCCATATAAGTTTTCTTTATTATTTGAATGCAACAGAGATCATGCAACATAAATATGAAAAAAAAAAATTTTTTATGTTTTGTTGCTTTTTCCAACAATGAAGTAAATCAACTGCATGTTCCTCAGATATTTTCTCACAGATCTCTGATTCAAGTGGAGTCATGGTGTTCGCAAAGTTCGATCAGTTCCTCCGCGAGGTGTTGAAGCTTCCCACAGCAGTATTTGAGGGCCCGTCCTTTGGCTACACGGAGCACGCAGTGCGGATGTGCTTCCCTCAGCAGGTAGGGCGAGCGATAACAACATCCTTTATCTATTCATTTCTGCTTCTGTGTAGAATTGAATACATGTTTTTTTTGTTTGCCTCCAGAAGAAGATCATGTTGAACACATTTCTGGATGTGTTGATGGCTGATCCTCCTCCTCAGTGTCTTGTGTGGTTACCACTCATGCACCGACTTGCTAATGTTGAAAATGGTAAGGCAGAAAAGTCTATATCTGCTTGCAGAGTAAAAAAAAAAAAAAGTAAAACATTTTTAAAAAGCCTCAAAGCTACACCACAAAAACACTTGAAGCATTACAGGTTTTTGGATGCCAACAGTTAATTATAAAAAAATTGTGATGTGTGTGCAAAAGGTGAAACAGTCTCTCCTATTAGGGAAGTTTGATTATAATATGGCCTAAATTCTGAAATCACTTTCATATCAGATCATTTTCATAAAATCTGAGGTCTGATTAAATGTGAGACTCTGTTTGTAGGATTTATTCTCATTTTCTCTCATCAGACATATGATTATAACCAATAAAACAACAACTCATACTGTCAGTAAATGTTATATAAAACTTAATCTAAAATAGAAAAAACTGTGCAAATAATGACTCTCTTAGTATTTTATGATCAAAGGGAAAATTAAAGATTGAAAGCGGCTCCTGCATTTTACCAAGTGCTTTTGTGGAATTAGGAAAATATGAGATAATTAATAAAACTACATTTTAATACCTGCATCAGACACTTTTTTGGAGTTATTACTTTTTACCTTAGACCAAAATGCAGGGGCAATATCCTGAATCATTACAGTATGTTCATTATGGGCAGTATTAACAGGACGTATTATAAAACCAGAGATATGGTTTGTTTAAGTGTGCATAGAAATACTGGTTTAAATCATCTTCCCATGCCATCTAAGAAGTAAGAGGCAGACTAAACAGGCCGCCACATTGCAGGGAATTAATGAATCACTTCCATCATGTAGGCCGGTATATTTTTTTAGGGTGAGTATGAAGAAAGCTGCTAAACTCTGGGCATATAATGAAGCACAGCTTTTTCAGACTAAGAAGAAAGGTTCCCTGAGAATGATGAAAAGTGAAGGCTTGTTATATACCAAGCAGTAAGCTAGTACTAGGTTTAGACTTATTCCATTATTCAGTTCGTTTCATGTTTGAGAATTAAACTTGTGACAGTAAAACAACAGATTAGCAGGTGCTGCAATCTGAGATCTGATTCCTGAACAGAGGAAATTAAGAAAACAGTGGTGTTATGTTTTTAAAGCAAATAAAAACAGGACTATTTTATTGATAATGAGTTTAAATAGCCTGTATATGAGCACGCAAATACCCCTTTGAACATGTGATTGTTTTTTTTTTTGTTTTTTTTTATGGCGAGAAGGCAATTCTAGGTTCTAGTTACCTTAAGCAATTCATTATAGCTCTGGCATCATGTTTGGATTAGCTGTCTTTATCGAAGGAGGAGATTATCCCCCTTGGTCTTCCATAAGATTAGCTTCATTCATCTTTCATTTAACAGGGAACAGTTTCCTAATGCTTTCAGAAAAAAAATGATTCCCACAGCATAATGCTGCCACCACCATCATGGTGTTTTTAGCCTGCATTAAGTAAAATATGACTTTTACTTAGGAAAAAAAGGTAATTTTACCTTTTTTAAACCAGCAATAATGTCGACAGGATATGTGGCTAAATGCCATAAAAATGAATAACACAATGAGTAATTCTAAGATACTGCTGATCATAGTGTATTTGCATGAAATAACCCACAGCACATTTTTCTTGCATTCTGACCTCTCCACAACCATTAAAACAGCGAGGCAAGTTTATTTTTAAAGCACAATTCAGTGCAAAGACAATAAAAACTACTTTAGAAGGAAAATAAAAGCAGAAAAAAGCTATTTCAAGATAAAATCATCATAAAAAGAGGTAGTACACCAAATAAAATTGATCACAAACTTAAACTAGCAAGACCAAAGAGCAATCTAAAGTATGATAGATATACAGAAAACTGAAATGAGAACAAAAAAATTAGCAGGACGCTTGGTGACAAGGCAGTTTGGTGCTTAGTCACAAAATAAACACCAACACTAAAAGTGTAAGTCTGCCACTGCAAAAAAACATCTAGAAATAAGTAAAAAAATGTCTTAAATTAAGTGTATTTACCCTTAATTTGAGCAGGTAAATAAGATGATCTGCCAATGGAATGAGTATTTTTACTCCTAAAATAAGAAAATTAGATAATATACATTTGAAATAAGACAAAGCAATAGTTTTTTTCTTATTTTAAATGTAAATTGTCTTGTTCCATTGGCAAAGTGTCTCACTTACCTCCTCAATTTAAAGAAAAAATGCACCTAATTTGAGCAAAAATTGCTTATTTAGATCTCCATTTTTTGCGGTGAGAGGCCAAATAAACGGGCGAGCACAGCTGATGCTCCATGGAGAAGAGAAACTGTTCTAAGAACAGTATAACCTTTAAAATCCAAAGACAAGCATGGAAATAGAACTATTATGTTTTGTTGCTGTTTCTTCCAAGAATAGAAAAGATGCCTCATCTGATCAGTAGCCATTGGATTGGGCCATGCACCATAACACATAGGAGAGAGTCCCTTTTTCCTCAGCTAAAACACTGAAGATGATTTAGCTGAGTCCTCAAGCTGGGGCTTTGGGAACAACGTCTCTGTAAAAAGGAGCGGGGTAAAAACCTGCCTGAGACGTTTGGAAACCGGGTAAACATTTACAAGAAACATCTGAACCCCCTGGAAAACATAAGATATGTTTTTATCTTAATGATATTTTAATAAAAATCAACTTTAATGTAACTAGTTTTTTTTTTTTTTGAGTGTTCCCTGAATTTAATCCTTCTACTAACCAATCTTAAATTAAAACCACCAATCTATCTGTTATTTGTATTGGCAGTCTGTTTGTTGCTGGTTTGAATTTATTAATACAATAAAAAATACACAATACTTCATCAGTTATCAGAATTTATGAAATATCTCAATAGGAACAGTTGGATTAAAAATAAAGGTGTGATAACCATATTTTTTCCCCCCAGTCTTCCATCCGGTAGAATGTTCTTATTGCCGGAGTGAGAGCATGATGGGTTTTCGGTACCGGTGCCAACAGTGCCATGGCTACCAGCTTTGTCAGAGCTGCTTCTGGCGCGGCCACGCTAACGGCCCCCATAGTAACCAACACCAAATGAAGGAGCACTCGTCTTGGGTAAGGAAACGCTCTTTGATCGCATTATGTTTCTGCCATCTCTGCGCATTTTAAAAGTCAATACCTCTCGAAGACTTGAGGGGTGATTTTATGACAGAGCTGTCGTCTTAGTAAGGTTAATGATTTTTCAAAACAATCTTTGGGGTTTTTTATGAGGTTTAGTTATTTTGAAAATGAAATAGTATTGATTGGAGTCGCTGTGTTACCGCCTGTCCTAAAAGCTCAATCATGATGTCATAAATTGAAAGCAGGGAAGTGATATTACCCTAGATCCTGAATCCATTTCCAATTCCACTGGAAAGAATAACATACGGGTAGCTTCAGGACTGGAATGACATGATTGAAAGTATTAGACACAAAACACTGCTTCTGATATGCCAAAACGATTTGTGCCGCTTATTCTAGGATTTGAGAATCCTTCAGTAATGGATGTGGTCCTGCAAACTAAAAAAAGTCTCATTTGGATTCATCTTTCTCCCACCTCTCCTACACTGTTTGGTTTTAGCCAGTTTTCTACTGTGAGAGAGTAACAGGCTGCCTCTCTCCCTATATAGAACATGTTTATATAGAACATCCAATCCTGTTTGCATCCCTCCATCAAGGTGCCTCCATGTGCATGGTCATTTTTTCATTTCAGTGTCAAAACAATTTATTGTAAAATCGTTTTTTAAAGGCAATGTATTATTTTTTTTTAATCCAGGTTGCCTATTTCACTGCCAGAAACGTAAGCTTTTCAGATGAACAGACAGGACCAGAATACAGTTATTGGACAAAGAAAATATACAATAAGTAAAATGGAAGTGTTTTAGGACTACAGATGTGATAAATCTGATTCTGAAAAGTTTTAAGTCGAGGTATAACCAAGAAAATTACCCCAAACTACACAGAATACATCAGTTCATAATAATAAAAAGTGTCAATTACTGACTAATTCAATTAAAAAAACTAATAAAAAAAAGAACATATGTACCAAATACTAAAAATAATACAGTTTAAATGTTGGTTCTGATTAATTACGTATCTTGATTACATATATTGTGGTGCAGTGGTTAGTTTCCATTACCCATGTACGGAGGTTTTAGTCCTCGACACGGCCGACCCGTGTTGGAATCCAACCTGCAGGCCTTTGCACTATTTCTGTCCCCCTCTCTCGCCCCCCCTTCCCTGTCAGCCCACTATACAAAAAAACAAGCCACTGGTGCCGTAAAAATGATCTCAAAGTAGAAATACATCTACCTAACTGAATTTATTCACATATGTAACTTCATAGAAACAACCCCATCGTGATCAGCATGCCAAGGGCTTAAAGTGGCTACTACTGATAACATACTAATATTTCTTGAATAATTCAAATAATAACTATTTCACTCCCTGATTCCACTGATGCATTATATATAGAGCAAGGAACTTACCTGTCCAGCTGCTCAGCTAATCATAAAGTATGGGGAAAAAAGAGTACATGATGGTGATACTGTCCCACAATTAGCTCGGTTCTATCTTTTCGATTCTTTTTATCAAAGTCAGCAAATAAAACAGGTTGTTATAGGAGATTTAAATGATTGAGGACTTGATGTTTTACAACATTTCTTTGATTTTTTGTTTTTTACATTTAGAACCCTCACAAGAATTTTGTTTTTTTAAACTTCAACATATATATAATGATTACAGCAGCTTTTCATACCAATAAATATTCACTTAAACATATAAAAGTTCTTATAAAAGGTTTAAAGTTTATGTCTGTTTGTTGGCATATTAAATATAACTCATAGTGCAACAAGGGAAGTAACACTGAAGATTACAAAAGAACCCAAAAAGTTACATTTCATAATATCGCCCTTATGGTACAACTGATAATCACTTGGTACCTGCTGGGTGTTTATAACCATTATACCATTTAACCACTGGTTTGATCATCAAATCCTCTGTTATGTGTTGTAGTTTTGCATAATTTTAATTTCTGTTGTGACAAATGTATCAGAAATATCTATATTTTTCATTGTGGTCATTATAATTTACACTGGCATTAATATTTATCATTAGGAAGCTGAACTCCTGTTTTTGAGCCTTGACAGAAATATATATGTCTTTGGCAGGATTTGTTTGAATCCAACAAATGAGATGCAAAACAGATTTTTAAATGTATAACTTATCATGTAACTAGTAGACCACAGGGGCAATTTAGCCTTATTTAACTTTTGATAATAAAGAAGAGCATGATTTAGAAAATCATCTCCAAGCTGTATTGAGAAATGCACAGACCAAAGACTCCGACCCCAGACAATGTTTGGAAATATTCACTTTAGTAGACTCTAAGGAAGAGGCAAAGTGACATTTTTGTCCTACGTTTGCTGCCCTCTGCTGGTCTTTTATAGGAAAAAATGTAATAAGAGAGAGAAAATCAGTCTGGGTCAGATAATCATAATGCCATAAAAAGAAGGGCTTTTAGGATTTTTTTTTATAAATAGTCTGTTATATCAAAAAAGCGGAGATGATGATGATGTCATTCATCACATGTAAGTGAAGCACACCTGTGGATATCAGGTAACACCTTATTCACAGATTTAGTTAGGGATGTCATCTGCATGCTGGACCGCCACAGGTCTGCTTCATTCCTGGGTACAATTTCCAGAATCCTAAAAGTGGCAGATTTATCAGTTCAAAGGGTCATATATGCATAATTATAAACACAATAGGAAGGCAGGAAGCATATCGTGGATGAAGGAGATTCTGAGTTTTAGAGATGAATGTAAAGGACTGCAAAATGTTCTCATTAGACTATGTTGGGTGAAGCTGGAAAGATTGGCAGTAACTATAATGAAGCAAACTCTGTAGTGATATGAGCTATAAGACTAAGGAAGCATCTATTTATAAGCATGTAAAAAGCAAAATTACAACTAGCAAGTGGCATTAGATATTTGGAAACGTGTAAAAACATCTAGAAATAAGTAAAAAATGTCTTAAATTAAGTGTATTTACCCTTAATTTGAGCAGGTAAATAAGATGATCTGCCAATGGAATGAGTATTTTTACTCCTAAAATAAGATAATTAGATAATATACACTTGAAATAAGACAAAGCAATAGTTTTTTTCTTATTTTAAATGTAAATTGTCTTGTTCCATTGGCAAAGTGTCTCACTTACCTCCTCAATTCAAGAAAAAATGCACTTAATTTGAGCAAAAATTACTTATTTAGATTTCCATTTTTTGCAGTGTACTATTGTTTGATAAGAATGAAATAAATCTGAAGTATTTTATTCCCTTCTAAAGTATGGTGTCATTAAGAATCACTAAGAACTGATCTCACCTATAAAATGTATTAGCAGAGCTGTAAAGGTGTTTTAGTTTTGCTGATTCTGTGAGAAGAATGGAACAAAGTTTAACATGTAGTTCTATGAAAATTAAAATTGCCAATGTGTGATATTATGTCAGACCTTAAAAGGAAAAAAAGTGTAGTTTAAAGAGGTTCATTCTACTAAAATATGTTGCTTAGGTCTTCATTATGTTTGCAGAAACCACGGCTAATCCACGTATTTGACAGAGCAGACATATCATGCCTTTTCACCGAATTCTGAAACAGTTCAAGTTGGTGCAATAGGTGAGAGGTGACTGATGCTGTTTTTTTTTTTCTCCCCACTTTCACAGAAGTCTCCTGCCAAAAAGCTGAGCCACGCAATCAGTAAATCATTGGGCTGCGTCCCCATCGGAGAGCCGCCACACCCCGTGTTCCCGGAGCAAGCCGAGAGACCTCAGGAGCTCACCCATACAGTGTAAGGGCTGTTCTCCACCAGTTATCATTAGTTGATTAACTGGGAAATATGGTTCAATGTTCTTATGTTCTGTAGTCCATTCCCATCATGTTACAGCTTCCATCATGCGGTCATCACGTGAGCAATGGCGAGCTGTCTCATTGAGGTGTCTAGTCCCAGATTATTTGTTAACAGAGAAATGTGATATACTACGCAGGCTGAGGGGCTGCAGCCGTGAAGAGCTCAGTCATCCTCATCAATCTGTTGGCAATGAAACCAGGACGGTGCCATCAATCTCACATTCCCAGCTTTGGGGCTCCTGGAAGTCATTATAGGAAATGCATTATATTCTGCCACTGTCTTAAACTCTGCACACTCGTTTACATGGAAGTTGAAAAATTATACGGTTTCCACAATCAGTTCCACTGCTGCATCTCATCCACATAGTGTATACCGCTGAGTTCTCAGTCATTTTTTCATCTGTACTATTATCCCTGCAGACCTGTGGTTTCCACAAAAAGAAAGTTAGAGGTTATAACTGTAAAGACATGATGGATTAGTCGCTGTACAAACCAGAAATAGCTCAACTTTCTGATCCGAGTTTTCGACATGCTTCTTATTTCGTAATCCTTTTTTTTTATATCCCTTTCACAACAATAAATCTGAGCCGTCTGTTTATGCCTCTGCTTTAGGCAAGTGTCAGGGAGTAATTGATAGAGAGATTGCAGTTAAGCAGGAGAGTTGTAGCTCAGCAAATGCCAGGTAAAAACAGACTGAAGGGTACATTTTTTTCTTTTAATTTTTTTTCAATGCATGTTGGATCCCATTAGCTGCGAATCAGCTCTCACATCTATTCCTCCCCCTGGCAGTGTCTTTTATTTTTCTACACTTTGTCAAAATGTATTCGTTTAAGACAGAGATGAGAATTGCATCAATTCATAATTCATCACTTCATACAGAGAAACTGCCGATCCGGGTGTTTTTTTACTACATGGAGACAAGACGGCTGGATTAGGTTGTGCAATGTCGGAAGTGTAGCATGAAATCACATCACTGCAGAAGATTAAAAGCAATGAAAATACAAAAAAAAATGTCTTGTGGAGGAAATTGGATGATATCCTACTGATGCCCTCAGCGTCCATTCTGTTCTTTTCTTGTTTAGTGTTTGTGTTTTAGAAGACGGATGCATTTCTCTTATAATTTAGATAGAGAGCCTGTGGAAATACTTTTGATTCTTCTTCAGTTTATGTGTTGCTGTTTTTTTCTGATTTATTTTTTTGATCAAAAATCTTTATTTTTGAAAGTAGGTAGACAGAAAGTGGGATTATAGAGTGGGGGAAGGCATGCAGCAAAGGTCAAAGGGCCGGGACCCAAACCTGCAAAGGCTGCAATGACAATCAAAGTCTCTGTACATTTAAGCCCTGCACTAACTCCTTGACCCCTGAAAACGACCCAATCAAATTTAGAACCCACAAAGTTACAACCTTTAACTTCAGATACAAATTAGGGCAAATGTTAGTAGGAAAAGTAGTTTCTGAAAGAAAAAAAAAAAAAAAACAAGGTTTTAGAGGGCCCTACAGTTGGAACATTTTTAAATCATATTTAAGTGGATTTTTTAAAAGGTTGCCTACTGAAGATGTACAAGCTCATCATCAATGTTGCTGCATTGATTTGTAATTATTTATAAGAAGACTATATTGTAAGAACACAGTTCTGTACATCCTTACAAGTGCACATTGGAGCTACTCTTTTTAGTTTTTAAATCACTTTTTGGTGTCATTTACTATCTCCAAGGCATGTTTGGTAAAAAAAATATGTTTTTTTATTTTTTGCTGTAGCAATACATCCCATTAAATATAATAGGAACTTTGTGTGCTGCTGCTACTGAGTCTAGAACAAGGGTCTGCAACCTAGCCCATTAAAATAAATGTTAAAATACTACATAATCTTTAAATAAAAGCTACTTTGGTATTTGCCATTTTATAAAAAAAACCCGGATTATTTGTATTTTTTGATTTTTTTAACCCTGTAACACCATGGGTGTCATATTTGAGCTTTTGAAAACTCAAGTTTTTGTTCTTGAAAAACCCTAATTTATACAATGAAACATGAGAAGGAAACAGAAAAACAATGATTAAAAAGTGCTTAATGTATAGCAAATGACACAAATGATTTCTGATTTAAATTCTTCAAAATTGGTGAGATATTTTTATGTCACTCTGATAGTGACAGTGTTCATTGACAACCGCAGCTTAAGTAAAAAAAAAAATATTCTGTCACTCATTTAATGGTTTAGGCTTTACAGGATAAACATCCATCCATCTTCTCTCACGCTTATCCCAAGCGGGGTCAGCTGTCAGCGGGCGAGAGGCGGGGTCCACCCTGGACAGGTCGCCAGTCCATCACAGGGCAACACAGAGACAAACAACCATTCATGCACACACTCACACCTAAGAAGAATTTAGAGAAACCAGTTAAACTATCAGTCATGTTTTTGGTCTGTGGGAAGAAGTCGGTGTACCTGGAGAGAACCCACGCATGCTTAGGGATAACATGCATACTCCATGCAGGAAGACCGCAGGCCAGGAATTGAACCCCGAATCTTCTTGCTGCAAGGCAGCAGTGCTACCCACTGCTCCACTGAGCAGCCCAAGACAAAACATAAACATTTATTTAACAGGAAGGATGGATTTTCCTCTATAGGATATAATTAATTTCATGTAAAAAAAAAAAACAACAATACAAAAACATAGTTTCTGTCATGACTCATGAACAGAAGGACCCAGTATTCAGGAAAAACAGACAGTTGGATTACTCAAAAAGCGTTTATTTAAAATAAACAAACAGCGGAAGTGCAGTAGCAGCAGCTAAGGCGTCTTAAGGCAGGAAACTCAGGAGAGAGGAAACACAGGTTAACGACCATGAAAACCTGACGAAGGAAGATCTGAATGCGTAAGTCACTAACCTGGTTTAGAGTACAGTCTGTGCTCAGAGAACGAGGCTGATACCAGACGATCAGCTGACAAGATACAGCTGCTGCACAGAGAGTTCCAGACACCGAAGCCCAGAAGATTAGATCCTGAGAGACCAAGGAAGGCAGGATAATCCAGAGGGCGAAGTCAAGAGACAGATCCATGTATAGTCCACTAGTATAGTCCAGTAAGAATCCAAAGACAGGTCAGGCAAACAGATCAGAACAGGGGCAGGCAGGCTCAGAGGTCTGAAGACAAAAATGGGTCACGATCCGGCGATCAGAACACACATCTGCAGAGATGGCAAAAGTACTCACTTTCCGTACTTGAGTAAAAGTACAGATACTTGTGTTAAAAAATACTCTGGTAAAAGTGGAAATACTGATTAAACTTCTTTACTCAAGTAAAAGTAACAAAGTACAGGCTTGTAAATTTACTTAAAGTATAAAAGTAAAAGTAGAAACCACTTTTTTCATGCCGTTGCCTACATTTTAAATGGATGTCTGCCAATAGGACTAGATCTCCGTTGTGTTCATTTTCAATCATCTCGTCGTCCATGCTACTATGCTAACGCCACCGCCACCAAGCTGCAATGATTTGCCGCGAATGAATCTGTCGATTCATCTTGTAGTGGTGCGTCAAATGCAACGTAGATTCCGATCCAATTAGTTTGAATTTGGTATTGATGACGTGAAAAATAATAACGGTAACTCCATTGAAATGATTCAAAACTAAAGTAACGAGCCAATTTTTTAAAATGTAAGGAGTAGAAAGTACAGATATTTGTTTAAAAATGTAAGGAGTATAAGTAAAAAATTGCCATAAAAATAAGTAGTAAAGTAAAGTTAAAATAGCAGAAAAATCTACTTGAGTACAGTAACGAAGTATTTGTATTTCATTATTTCCCATCTCTGCACATCAGTAATGCTAGAATAATTCTCACACCAAAGGCTGAAGAATAATCTGGCACTGATGACTGGGAGCAAGCCTTTCAAATAGAAACTGGAACAGGTGGATATAAAGAGTGGTAGTGAGAAACTCTGCTGAGCAAGGCAGGTGAATGGAAACAACCATTAAACCAGTCATCAGTGCCAAGATCATGACAGTTTCCAAGTTAATGACAAGAAATATAGACCTAAAAGCATATTTCTAAACCTGCAAAACCTTCAAAGAATGGTATTTGTTAATATACTATAGCCCACGAACAGCAGTTTGCAGAACTCTGGTCTTGAACATTTTACCAAACAGTATTGTGCGGGGCGGGAGTCTGTAATTGTCCGTATGCCTTGCCACATGCTCCTGGTGTTGCTGGCATCGTGGAAAAGATGCCAGCATCTGGATTTTCTGACTGTGGTTCCGCTTTACTAACCTGATGGCCATGGTTCAAGTTGTCTCTCGCTGTCCTCAGTGCCTGACTTGAAGGCTGAGTTCTGTGCTTTCTGCGTTTTTCAAACCTCCTCAGTCATCCAGGGTCATTGGATGATGATGTTATTTGTGGTGCTGATGGCTTCAATGCATGTGTTAATGTCGGCTGACATAGTCACGGCATACTCGTCAATATTGATCTTGTTCTGATATGTTGCTGCAGCTTTAAACATGTTCCAGTCAGATCGTTCAAAACAGTCCTGGCGGGCCTCCATGGCCCACTCAGGCCACACCCTCACCTACTTAGGCCCTGTAGGTTTTCCTCTGATCAGCAGGGGCCTGTATGCAGAAATAAGCATAACAGATAGGTGCCATTATAGCGCCACCATCTTGGTTGCACCAAAATCTATAATTTTGTTCAAAACTAAGTTCTATCTTGTTAAGTTAGTATTTAGTATCTCTTAACATATATAAATAATATTATACCTTGTTAAACAAAGAATGTTTTATGTGGTATTATAGTGTGACATTAATGATAGTGCTGTTTTCTATGGAGAAATAACGTTGCATCACTCCCAAATGTGTCTTATCATATAAAATATATCCTAAAATATGTCATAATTCAGTACCAAATTGTACTGAACTGCATTACAACGTACTCAAATTAATTGTACAGTTTCATACAAAACTTTTATTCTATATGTATTACTTTGCATCACACAAAATGTGTTGTGCCCTATTTTTTTAAAATGTATTATTATAATATGATATCTTATCTCCTCTAAAAAATTGTTAATTGAAACGCCTGAAATGCTACAATAATAATAATAATACAAATTATATCACATTAATAAACGGATATAGTGTTGTCGTGCTTGATTTTTGAGAGCATATGTACGTTTTTATAGAGTTAAAAAGAACAAAATAATAAAATTACATCATAGCTGGGAAAGAATTATCAAGAAACCTTTTTTAGCAGAAGTTAAAAACACTACTGATATGATTTCTTTCACAATTAAATAATGCTTTTCAGGCGAATATTAGATTTAGACTGTACATTACACTAGGACTTTGGATTTAAACTTTGTTCTGCTAATCAGTTTCTTACTAATTGTTCTACAACCACTTTATTTTGTAATCTAGAAAAATAAAACCAGCCAATTCTTTCTCCGATATTAAACTATAAGACTTGACATCGTTTAAAACAATAGCAACAAGGAGAGAGAGCTGGCTGTCAGAGAACAACTCTCTTTAATATTTGATGGGCAGTTTTAGAGAGTTGATGGATAGATGTATTCATTATCTTAATATCATTCGTGGTTCCAGGACCTTTTGATCCTACTGATTCCCTTACATAATAAGTTACAGTTTTTTTCCTAATCCCTACTGGTCCCGATTAAAGCAACTATAAATTCCAACACTAGCTCCATTCTTTGTCAAGTTGGATAGATGTTATCCTGATGAGGTGTCATTCAAGTCATATTATAAGTCACTGTCACATCCCAGGTGTGTGTATGTGTGTGTGAAAGCTGACAAAGCCTCTGTGAAAACAAATGGCAGAATGAGGCTACAGCGTCAGGTTTGATCAGGCCTCCCAAATCGAAGAGACACGAGCTCCCCTGCTGTCCAAACCCTCACAGCATTCTCTGAAAAAGTGCTACTGTTCTCCTGCTATTTTGAAGTAGGCTTTCTTACAGGCATCTGAAATGTAGTCTAACCCAAAACTGAGCGTCTACTTTCTCTTTGTTTGTTCAAACTGTCATGGAGATTCTTAAAGGCTGTGTGTTTGGAAAGGAGAGAAGATGTTGGCTTGGGAACCGCTGTTTGTCTGGAAAACTTTCTCTTACCCATAGATAAGCTCTGCTTCTGCCAAGAGGGACTTCATTGTCTTTACTTTAACTTTAAAGTTCCTGAAAAAAATTTTGTTTCACTATGAATTGTTTAGAAATTCATAAAAACTTTTAAAATACTTGCTTCCGCATTAGATTGATCTTATAAAAGTGAAGATATGAAGTACATTATGGGATTGTTCATCCTCAGATTTTCAGGATTGGTTTTTAGGATGGTGGTTCCTAAAGTTCTGCAGGTTAATACCAAGAACAAATAGTTTTTTAAGGTGTCTATCACCTTGATAAAACTTGAAACACAAAGTAATCTCTTATAAGAACTACTAAAACTGTCACATTTGCATTGCACAATTATTCACAAAGACACCAATTATGATGAAGTTGGCAATGAGCCACAAATGATCTGTGTGAAACACGTAATAAGAATGTAAAATATATGCAAAACCTTTTATTTGAACCACTGTAATGTTTTGTATTTTGTTCAATCAAGAACCTGAAAACTCAATGACTATTTGAATGCAGACTGATTTTGCCTAGTCTTGAATTTCTATTCTGAAGACCTAGCTGCATTCTTTGTACTTGAAAAGACGTTTCCTACACTGCAAAAGATTGAAATCTAAATATATCCTCTTTTCCTAAAATAAGTTATTTTTGTCTAGAATTTAGGAGGAAAGTGAGACACAGTTTGCCAATGGAACAAGAAAATCTACATTCAAAATCAGAGAGAAAAAATTATATTTATGTGCATATTATTTAAAGCTACAGTGTGTAATAATTACAGGGATATACAGTCAGAAATGTAATATATTATACATAACTATGTTATTTATCATCATCTACGAGCTCAGCCTCTTAACCTTAATATTTGCGTTGCCTTAGAATTCGTTATTTATAATTACATAGGAGCGGGTCTCGCAGCCATGGAGGCTGACATCTTTGCTCTACGGCAGCGCAGAGCCAACAAACTAGCGATTGCGAGATCGCCCATTACGCTCGAAAGTAACTACGGCAAGTTGAGAGAGATGAACTGAGACGGTACTGAACAATAGATGGCAGTATTATGCCTGAGAATACTATCTGTAAAATTATCTATGTAAACAAACCTCATCACTTGAGAAGGTAGGTGATGCGGACGTCGTGGAAGACATTTTGTCCCGTAACGCTCGCCGTACTGTTGGGGGGGGAGAAGCGGTGGGGGAGAGATGTTCATGTTGCTGCGGTCTGCAGTCTGACCGCTAGATGTCGCTAAAAATTACACACTGTAGCTTTAATTATCTTATTTTAAGAGTAAAATTCTTATTTCATTGGCAAATAATCTTTTTTTACATACTCAATTTAGGGCAAAAAACACTTAATTTAAGAAATTTGTACTTATTTCTAGATAGTTTTTGCAGTGTAGCATAATACTACTGTCACAGAAATACACTCATACACTTCGAAAACAATCTAGAAATTATTCAACAATTCTTAAATTAAGTCTATTTACTAAATTTGAGTAGGTAAATAAGATGAGTATATGTAGTCTTAAAATTAGATAATCAGATAATATTCAAAAAAAACATTTTTAAATTAAAAACAATCCATTGGACTAGGTTTCCAATTTTGAAGACGTTTTGCTTCCCATCCAGGAAGCTTTTTCAATTAAAAATGTCAGGAATAGTTTGAGGTTTTGTTCTGTAGCCCATCAAAGCCTTGTTTTTGTTTTGAACACATGCAAATCGGAACAGACAAAGGGGTCCACCCATTTGAATGGGGGTCGTTTGGCTTTTTATTATTTTAAATATAATTTGTCTTGTCCCATTGGCAGAGTGTCTCACTTACCTCCTCAATTAAAGAAAAAAAAAATCATTTTTTTTTTTCAATTTTTTGTCGTGTATTTTTACTGAGGTGGTTCTTTACAAACTTCAGAATTTCCCTGAAAATATGTGATGTTTTGGCATCTCCCTGTCCGGTTCAGTCTTTGTGTAGAGAAGCAAACATCTTGTATGTGAGACAATCTTCTCAGCAGTGTAAAAAACTAAATTAGAATCTTGTAAGTTGTCATACTTTTTTTTATTTTATTTTTTTTATATGCTGGCTATTTTAGATTTTACGGGAAATGCTTTACTGTAACGGCATATTATGTTGTGAGCTATCTACTGTATGTCCATACGTGGTTGCTTATCATCAGCTTGAAATTTGAAACTCCAAACTTGATGGTGAGTCGTGTGTTTGCATGCGGTGTGGTCTTTGACAGCCATCTTAGATTTAGTCTTACTCTTAGTCCTCAAGAAGAAAACTATTATTAGTCTTAGTCACATTTTAGTCAAGATGATATATGTGATAGTTTAAGTCGGTTGTAGTTGACTAAAACTTAAAAAGTTTTAGTCTAGTTTTAGTCAGCTTTATGTTACAAAAAAGTTAACATTTACAATTTCGAATAATAACCAGATTCTTTACCAGACTGACAGCTCTTGCTTAAATACTACAATAGCTGGGTATAGAATGCTGCCATGCAGTTCATCATTGCTGTTGCGCAGAAATTTATCAAATTCAAATAAACTTTTTTATAAATTAATGCACTACTTTATAAAATATTGTCTCACAAAAGCTGTGAAAATAGAAGATCTAGTTCAACACATCATATTGGTTAATAAAGCAGACAGAAAAGCTAACAAAATGTACAAGAAAGGAATGGTTTTAGACATACACGGTTTCCATCATAAAGCAAACACTTACTGATCTACTATGCATTATGCATTAAAAACAGATCAATAAAATCTTCATGCTCTAAAAAAGCAAAGAACAAAAAAATTCTTCTTTCTACTTGATTTTATTTCGGAGAATTTGCCCCTTAGTTACTGCTGCTCAGGGGTCAAAGTAGATTTAAATTTACAGGATATAAAAACAAATACAGAGAGAACCTACATAATTGCCATGTAATGCCATGGCAGTCCAGACCTAAATTGAATGAATATGCAAACAAAAATATTGAAATGTTAAAAGGGAACAGAGAATGTATTAATGACAATACAAGGAAATCATATTTAAATAGATAGAAACGAGAACTATGAGAAAGAAATATTCAACGATCTTTGTACATTTCCATCGGGCTCTATATGCAAAAAATAAACAGTATGTTATGAAATATATTCTTTGGATTTAATACAAGTATTCCTTTTGGTAGAATTTAAAGAATGGTCTAATCACCTCTTGTGAGCTGGAAGAAATAAAATCTTAAAAGTTAGACAAAGGGTTTTTTTTTATTACGCTTGGCAGAGGATGATCTGCCACATGGTTTATTAAGTAGGGAGAGCAGGAAGAGCCATGTTGCTGAGGCGAACCATCAGTGTGGAGTGTAAAGCGCAGACTCTGAGCTATACACGCGGAAAGACGTATTTCTGCACAAGGACATCTGGAGTTCAACGCACAGTAATGGATTATTCCGGGTTATTTTTTTCCCTTGCCGCTACTGCCATGATCCATCTGTGGCCATGCAGAATGTGTCCTGTTGCATGCAAGGTGGGCTGCGGGACCAAACAACCTGCGGTAGTGCGGCTGATACTGCTTAGCTTGTCTAACAGATAACGGCACAATGATGCATTTTTAAATGTCTGACCAACCACCTGCTAATTTTTATTTAGTCTCTTCTCTTTGACAAAAATTCAAACCCATGACTAGTCATGTTTTCATGATATAAGATCCACGTTTAGCTCGTCAGTTTTCATTATCGTCATGAAAAACTGGAGCCTCAATTAAATAGTTGATGAAAACAACACTGATTGCATGAAGTTAAACAGATGTGCCCCCACCAGCATGCAGAGAGCTGATAGTAATATGTTGCAACCTCTTAAGTACAACATTTGACACACTCTAAAAGCAGATAAAACAAATACATTTTATCAGTCTGGTTGGTAGCTATGTGTCCAACCAATTGGTAGTTTTTTTAATCGTTCTATGCTGGTAAAAGAGGAAACAAATAGAAATTAAAGCAACTTTGACTCCTACTCCTTCATCCATTGCCAATATTAAGGGTCTTCGAATTTAAAACTACTAAATGCTAATCTTTCAACCAAGGTTAAGGCCAAGATTACCATGCTGTATATAACGAATTAATAAAAATAATTAGGAGGTTTTATTTCAGACAATTTTAAACAACAATAAATAAATCAACCAAATACACACAAAAGAGACTAGGTAACATCAAACCAAACACCAATTTCCAAACTGACTAAATTCACCTGAACATAAATAGAAACAAAACTCTCCACCAAATAAACCTGTCGGTATTTACAGCCAGAGAAATGACATTGATTAAATTAAATTGTCTGAAAAGGAGTATGAAGAAGTAAAATAAATTTTTCATACCCCCTCTCCCTCTAATTGCACTTAAATTAACTCAAAGTAGAGTAACCTTCCAGTCAAAGTTGTTTTTTTTATCTGATATTTACCCTCACACAAAAATATATATACATATTTACACAAATATATATATATATATATATATATATATATATATATATATATATATATATATATATATATATATATATATATATATATATATATATATATATATATATATATATATATATATATATAAATATATACATCTACATACATAACATGTAAACGAAAATAAACATACCTACACAAACACATTAGGCCAAACTCCACCTTTACACCCTTGTACACCAGCACTCAGATTACTGCGACCCCCCAAAACCCCCAATCATCAGTGCCACAGCCCAACACCAAAGACTCATATACTGTACATAATCATAACTATTACACACTGCATTTGACTACGGTCAGTCATATTAGTAAACCACCTTTTACAATTTTTATTGGTTGATAGAAAATCAATGGCTTGGTCACTTTCTGACCAATATATTGGTTAATATAACCATAATTGGTTTAACCAACTATATTAGTTATTTTTCCAACCAATCTATTATAGAGTGCAAAAGCTGGATGAAAATATGGGAGGGAGATCAGGAAAAGAGCAAAAATAGAGAACAGTCTGTGAGCTGTAGTGCTGCTTACCTGCTTGCTTTACCGCTGACAAAGCAAGCAGGAATATCTGCCTATCTCTCTCATATCTATTGGTGCTTTATTCAATCAATCTATTTGCAATCACTTCTTTCACTGTATAAAAACATGTTTAATAATGCTTGTTCTTTGGTGTTTCTTCTTGATCCAAAAGCATCCTGTCAATACCGCCACTGCTTTGGAAGACCTAAATCATTTTACAAGGCCAAAAAAACAGAAAACAGCTGGAAAAACAATCTTGAAATAAATAAAAAGTTCCTTAAATTAAGTATATATACCCTTAATTTGAGTAGGTAAATGAGATAGTTTGCCAATGGAATGAGTATTTTTTTCTCTTAAAATAAGATAGTTAGATAATATGAACTTTAAATAAGACAACGCAATTGTGTTTTCTAATTTTAGGTGTAAATTGTCTTGTTCCATTGGCAAAATTTCAGTTTTACCTCCTCTATCAAGGAACAAATGCACTTAATTTAATAAATAATTACTCATCTAGATTTTGATTTTTTCCAGTGAGTGAAAACAGGTGCATGGCACTGAGTGCGTCCTCTACGATGACAGAGTTTTGACATTCGTTGATTCTGAGTTTTCTGTGTCTGCATCCAAAAATAGATTTAATACTCCACCCACTGTCTGGTTGTTTCTTGGAGTGGACCCCAATGCACATGGGCAGGCAGGAGAAAGAAACAACAGGGAATGGAAAACGCATCATAACAAAAACAACAAAAACTTACAAGCAGGCTTGAGGTGAATGAGGCATAGATTACAGGTGGAAAACAGGCATGGACAAAGGCATGAAACATAAAAAAAACTGTAAAAACCAGCGAGGAACAAAGAGAGCTGAAGAGTATGGATAGTTTAACACACAGGTGTAAACAGGGAAGTTAATTGGCATAACACAGGTGGACTTAATGATGTTGGTTCCATAATTGCAGAGGCTGAGAGAGGGCACTAAAACATGAATGGAACTGAACAAGCATACGGACACATTTTCTTACTAAAGGAAAAATCATCTTCCAGATGAAACAGAACTAGAAACGCAGCATGAATAGAATATATGAATAAGTAACAAACTAAACCCAAAGAAATAAACTAATAAAGCAGCAAATAGAGAACATAAACAATAAAGATTTAGGCCAAGACCCTAATCTTTAAAACTAAAACCAAACAACTGCAGAAACACTCAAAGTTCTCCACTGCAGAGAAGATACTAACAGCTTCTAACCTTTTCACAGTCATAGCTAAAATATTCTGACCTATTCCTCTAATTTACCGTCTCCCGCTATGCTGTGAAAAGTATCATATTGTCATTCATGAGAAGCAGGCATTAGCACATTGCAGGCTTTGATCCTTTAGTGCCTGATTGTTGACCTCTGAGACACTGAATAAATGTCTGGACTGGATGTCCTGAATTGGCTAAATACAACAGACCTGCAGGCTCCCATCCAGGTGAAATGGAACACATATGAAATTGTTCCTAATTTAGAAACAAGTGCAAATATAACCCCTTTTTTATTGGGCACTGCTGTTACATATGAGTTGCATTAATAGAATAAAAAAAGACTGAAGATTATTTTTAGAAGGCTTGAGCTGAGGAGCTTTGATTTACGTAACCCGCTGAAGGTAAAAGGGAGGAGTTAAGATATGTAAATGCAAATATAGCCCCAACCACTGATTAACATTTATTACCCATTTTTAAATTAGAAAAATGTTACTTGGACATTTTGGACTGTTTTGGGAACAAACAGCACCCTCCCTTCCCTTTGGATGTGGTGAGGTGAAAAGACAGAGTCGGAACAGAGCCTGAGAGGGGAAAAAGGAGCATGAGTGAGACAGAAAATCTACGTCGTCATAAAGTCATGTGACTGCCGAGTTTCCTTGGAGACAGCAGCAGTGTAGTACATTGAGATGCTCGCCTGCTCAGTTGAGGACAGATTAGGCATCTGGCAGCAGCAGCAGCGGTTGGATGTGTTTTGCTACCGAGGCAGGTGCTCTGTCTTCTCACAGGGGTAAGTCTCACCTCCTATACCTTGTCCTCTACCTCCAGCTCATCATAAAGAAAGTCTGGCAGTGAGATGACAAATAAACCTTTTTCATAGGAATTTGATGCATGTTGCATATTAAGGAGGACATAGATGGCATGTGAAATCTTTAGAACTAATACTTTTTCTTTTGCTCTCCTAATGAAAAAATAATAAAAAGTTGTAGCAAATGGTTTTAGCAGATGACTTAGATCTGCTTTTTGCATATAATTCTGCCTGGAGGTAAATGCATAATCTTATTTAATGTTATTAAGTTTTGAAAAAAAGAGTATAGAACCTCTCGGGGTATTTATGCGCAGATATTATAGTTGTTAATTTAAAGGAAAAAGCTTTTTATTAAGGTTTTGTTTTACAAGTACCGTACATCAATGCAAATTTTTTGCTATTAATAAAAACAGTATTCTGTGGACAAGAGTAGTCTCATCTAACTATCTAAGCGGTGCAACCTGCTCCACAGCGCTTTGTCCTCTATGTTATAACAAGAGAAAACAAAATAGGATCAATGCTGATAACTACAGAGAACTGCAAGATTCAGATTCAGTGGATTCAAGTACAGAGATGAGTCTTTATGAGCGGCTGCTGTTTTCTGGGGAATGTTTTGATCCGTAATGAGACTCTGTGGTGTAAGGGCTTGGGTCCTGATGAGTCTCGCCATCCAGACACCATATGGGTCGTATTGCTTTGTTGACTCTCCCAAATTACATCCCAGAAAGTCACCTTGCCTTGCTTTTATTTTTATAAACTCAAGGTTTAATTACAGTTCTTCTTAGTTATTGTTTCTCTTGCACTTGTTAATTAGGGTTGTGATAATTTGCTGCAAACCTTTGAAAGCTGTTTGCAGTAAAGTTGACTATATCATAGCAGTTACAACACGCTCCATTTTTTTTTGTATGCATTCATAAATCTCTTCCTGCCCCTCCTTACTTCTTAGATACAATTGGAGTTGGAAGAGCTGATTTATGATTAATAATAAAAATGCAAATTGTCTTCCCTTCCATTCCCTGTGTCAAGCACCACAGACCTTGCAGTATACCATTAAGAACCTTTTAACTTTGTCTTGTTTTAGTCAGCAAAACCCAGCGACCAACAATATGAACAACACAATGCTCATGTCCTCTGGGGCACCCACTCCAACCAAAAGGTAAGCAAATAGAGTCTGGTATCTATTAAAATTCGTTACTTCAATTCTTTTCCATAACAGCTCAGCATGGGCTCAATGTACCTATTAAGGTATCCTGATGTTTAAAAGATTCAATACTTCATATACATTGTATTGTCTAACTTTCTCATAATCGTATTAATGAAATGCCAGAGAAAGCTTTCTCCAAGCATAATCCTGCCCCAAATATTCATCTGCATGAAGAAGGCGGATCAACTTTTTTTCATAACTGAATGAACTAAAAGCCAAACAACGTTAAATATTAAAGTACAGATGACAAGCTGAGTACAGGCTGGTTACCCAAACATGTACAGTATCTTAGACACTATCTATAACTAGACTATTAACCCTAAATGTATTTTATCTGATAGAGCAACACAAATCAGTCCATTATTGAGGAGTGGAAAGGAAAATTTAATTGTTTTCAAAATCTTCTGCAGTATTAATCTGAAAAATGTGACATGATTTTGTATTCAGTCACCCTGCCTCTAATTTTCCTTAAGAAACATCTTTCAAACCATCAGTATTTGGACAGCACTTCATTCGTAATTTGATCCACCAGTGTGCAGCTTAATTTCAGAGTAAATGCAGCTTTCTGTGAAAGACCACAGAGTGTGCAGTGAGATCAGGAAGTTTCCTAATAAATAACATCCCAAGCTTTTTCTGCATCTCACATAGATTGATGACACCTATAGAGAGTCTGGAGGAGCTGCTGATATCCACTGTTTAAAGGTACACTATGCAACCGGTGTTGATTTTCCAGCGAGGCTCCCCCCAGAGGGCGAAAGTAAAAGTGCACTGGCGTAAATATGCACAGCTGTTCTCCTGGTTTCTCCGTCAAGCCAGGCGCGGTTGTTTTGAGCTTAGCAGACAGGCGAACGCAACGAATGACTAAGCATCTGACGCGCTGCAAACGCGCTGCTGCTCGAGATGGAAAAATTGAATTTTTGCTGCTCGACGCGCCACGTCAACCAATCAGAGAAGCTGATCTGGGAGCTGGCAGGGAGAAAGACACAGCGCTGATGATCAGAGCGCTGTGATCACTCCTCTTAAACAGTTTATTGACGCCTAAATTAACTTAAAATGCAGAAATCTGCCGGCAGGATATGTTCGCTTTTATTATTCTGCTGCCTGCAGTTTGGATTATTTAGATGAAAAACACCTACCAGCCGCCGCGGTGAACCGTGAGGAGGCGACCCGGCCAGAGACTGCTGATGAAGGGATTCCTACTGTCGGCGCACCGCTGGGATCTGGGGGTCTGAGCGGCTCCGACAGAAAAAATATTGTAAGGCAGGATGATAATCTGAATGAACTGGCTGCACTGATTACGTTTTCAGGTGGATTTTCTCACTTAAAAACATATTAAAACTACTTTATTCCCACTGATAATAAAGCAATACAGCAAATATAGCTGCAAGGCAGAGAAAGGATAGTGAAGCTCCGCCCAACGCGCGTCAGACACACTTTTGCACCGCGCAGCCAGAGCAGCAAAGCTGCTTCAGCCGCGCGTCAGAACTAACTGGTACAAGCAGCAAAAAGGAAGCAGCAGACGCGATTTTGCTGATTTTGCTGCGTCCGGTGTGAAAGCAGCACTGCACAAAGATCGCCACCGTGCTAGCAAAGAGCATGCTTTTAACTGGGGGGTGTAGCAGTTCTCGCCGTAAAGCAAGACCGACTCTCGGGAGACTTCTGAGCCTGTGGGTGCGGGTCGGTGCTCCTGCAATTGCAAGTGCGGTATTTCCCCCACAGACCACCAGGGCGGCCGAGAATACCTTTGTTCAACCTGAAATGACTCATTTAATCATCCAAAACGTTATGGAACACATTAATTAACTGAAAAATGTTGCATAGTGTGCCTTTAAAGGGTTGAAGCTGTTGTCAGGAAGACTATCAGTCATGCACACCATAAATCCACCCATATACGAAAGAATGGGAAGAAAATGTTGATAGAAAACTTTTAGAATTTGAGTTTACAGTTTGTCAAAAAAGTTAAGAATACCTTTGAGGAAGTGTATACTTCCTATATATGTCATACCTTTTAAAGAACAGACATAAAAGTTTACTACTACTTCTATGCCAAAATCACATTAATCAATGCTTTAAATATAGCTTTAAATGTTGATGTAAAACCATTTTTTTTTTATCATGGTTACAGCCAATCCCTTTATAATCGCTCCTGGATTACGCCTGTGCATTGATTATCTCTGAATACCAGAAAGGAAGAACAGCAACATCACACATATTCCTGCCTCCGAGCAGCATGACCTTCTGGGTGTATTTTTAGTAGAAAATATGCTTTGCTGTCACAGTGAATATGCGATCACTCCAATCTGAAAGGATGACATGACAAAGAGATTATTATGGAACTGTAGCCTGGTCATGTAGCTGTCAGCAGGCAGAGGGTGGCTTTAAAAGCAGCCTGATTGCCCTCTCATTTCAGCCCATCTCATGTTAGGGCCAGTTCTGGCATTATTATTTACTCACAGCGGTAATGAAGCACTGTTGTTATGAATCCAGTGATGGAGAGCACTCAGAGGGAGCTGTAATGTATACACCCTTTCCTGCTGGTCTGTGCCTAGTAGCTTTTCCCTTTTGTGTACCGTATCGCTCCATCACATCTTTCCAGCAATTTGTGCTCCCAAGATCAGAGCGCTCAGAGACTCGGGAGCTCCTGCAGTGCATTAGTCAAGACGACTTTGTCAGAAACTCAGGGAGACCGTGAATGACGGGTTTGAATGTCTTATTCTCCCTTGTGCGCCACTAGGCAGAGTTATGAGTCTTCAACAAGGACTTTGTCAGCTGAAGGGCAGTAGGAAAAATTGTGAAGTTGGGGAAAGGACCCAGCTGTGTGCAAAAGGAATCAATCAATCGATTTAAAATATGTATTCTCACTCAACCTATAAAGTCTTCTGACTCTGATGCTCAAACTAATCAATTTTGTAGATATTGAGAGGACAAGAAATAGAATAAAAGATTACTTTTTGCTGTGTAGTGACAGTTTTAGGTCTTGAAGGCAATGGATGGCATCATGTTGGAGCTCATGTACCCAGGAAGGCAGCATCTCCTAGATTTCTCTCACTGTGACTGTAACATAGAGCCCCGATAACCTTTGTCTTGGCATTTTGCTCTATGAGTCAGTGCTGCTTTCAGAAGATGTTCTTGCGGGGGATGTTTTTACCTTGGTGGGGTCATAACAACTGTAAAACAGCCATTTGATGTAGTGTATTAAGGAATACTGAGACCATTTTGCAGTTATTGTAATTGGCTGTCTGTGACTTCCACACTTGTCTGATTAATTAGAATAATCTGATTGACCTGCAATCCTATTAATCACTGCTCTAATCCCAAACTGCAAGGACTAAGAGGAGAGGAACCCAGAACTCAGGCAAGATAGACAGTGGAATAACTTACAAAGCGTTTATTTAAATGACGGGCTGTGGATCTGCTGTATCATGGCTAGTGCGTCTAAAGCGGGAACGTCTATAGGAGAGAAACACAGGTTAGTAACCACAGTAATCTGACGGAGGATGATTATTAACATGTAAGTCACTAACCTGGTTTGATAGTTCATTCCGTGCCCAGAGAGCGAGGATGATTCCAGCCGGTCGGTTGACAAGCTGCAGAAGGCTGCAGAACTGACAGGAGGTCAGATCCGAGCAGATGAAGGAAGGCAAGGCAATCCACAGGGTGAAGCAGATCCAGGTTCAGTCCACAGAAGATTCCAACAGGAGTCTGAAGACAGGCCAGGCAAACAGAGCAGACAGGGGCAGGCAAAACTCAGGAGTCCAGAGGCAGAAACTAGTCAGGATCAGGTAATCAGAAACACAACTGGCTATGCTAGAGAATTATCACACAAGGCTTGAGAAAAATCTGGCACTGATGGCTGGGAAGAAGCAGTTTAAGTAGAATTGGGCAATTAAGCCAGCCATCAGTGACAATATCATGACACAAACAGTTCATAAAGTCTTTTTTGATGAATAACTTCAGAAAAGCGATACTAGTGGTGAAGCAAGCAGCATCAAAAATGACAACCCCAGGTTTGGATAAGATAAGAAAGGACATGATTTAGAGTAGAAGGAAGACATGATGCCTAAAACAAGTCCCAGTTGTTAAAGAGATTGTAGAATCCCTGGCAAATAGGTACAAATGAAGTGGTGATGAGAACACAGCAGGGGGATCTATCTCTCTGAGAGATGGGGACAAAAAAATACCACTGTACGCCTTCAGTTTTTCACAATATAGCCACAGACTTTAGTGTATTTTATTGGGATTTTATTGGATAGATCAACACACAGCAGGGAAAAATTTAGATGTTGAAGAAAATAAAATCAGAGCCACTTTAGTGATTACGGTACATAAAAGTCTCCACCTTTTGAGAAAATGTAATTTTCTGTCATTCCATTGCAGTCAGATTAGATCAAAAGCTAAGATTATACGTATATTAGATTTAGGTCTGTACTTTCTGGGCCAATTTAATGCATTAATGGTCTTTAAGCTAAACTTTTTCCTTGTAAATCAGTCTGTATGTTTAGGTTTGCTTTTTTACTGGAAAATCTACGTCCATCCCAGTCTGAGACAGTTTTTCTACCAGGATTCCTGTATTTAGCTCCATCCTTCATCCCTTAGACTCGGTTTTATTTTCATCTGAACAGAATAGAACCACGTGTTTGTGAGAAACTGCAAATAGGACTTCTTAACGTTGTCATTAGTGGGCTTCATCTTGTTACTCTGCTATAAAGGCCAGATTTATGAAGTAGAGGATTAATAGCTGTCAACAGATTGTTCCATCTGAGCTTAGGGTCTCTGTAGCTATGGGCCTCTTGGCTCCCTCTCAGATCAACACTGTTCATGCCCAGTCTGCCAGAATATTTAGATGGACATGTTTTGGTAAGCTTGCATAAATGCCATACTCTTTCTGTATTTTTCTGCTATTTTACTTTTATAAAGCTGTTTGTTCACTAAGGCTCAATAACGAACTACTGAGGGCCTCCAAGAACATCTAAAGGTTGAGGTCTGACTATATTCCTTAAAGATTAACTCTATTTTATTTGACTGATTTGTTGTCATGTTGATTCCTTAGATTTGTATATTAGAAATTACATTTTTTTTTTTTTGAAATTTTGATTTATTTCCATATTAGTGAAGTTAGTATGGTTCGAGCAAGTCTGGGTCAGCCTCTTTTAGTTGTTTCCTGTGTTACAGTTGGGTAATAAATATTCATCTGCTGTCATGATTTTCCAGCATTCTTTAGCCTGTTGTCACACGAAAGGCCAGTGAGTCAAATACGCTCCTGCTGAATAATGCAAAGCTCCTTGTCGCTCTTCTTCAGCTAAAGATCGATTTGGTTTAATGCTTTAATCGGGGGGACTCCAAGCAGTCCACAGACTCCAGGCACGTTCACATCACAGTGATACCGTCTGCTCTGCTGACATTGCAGCCCTTCCTGGCTCTTTCATAGACAAGTGCCCCCCTCCAGGAGAACAATTTATTATGTGATAAGTCATGCAGAAATAGGACAGCAGAAGGAAACGTTCTGAGAATATTTAGCTGAGCTTTCACAGACAACTAAGTATAAACAGCTGAGTTTCAGTCACAAACTAAGGATGTTCTGATCCTGAATCTTTAGTCCCCGATACCGACCTGTGATTATAATTAGGCATCTGTTGATAGGGACACCCAGTGCAGGACTTCATTAAAGTTAATGCGATGCATCCAGTGGAGGGAAGAGCCAGATTTCATCAACGTTGCATGGTTCACATTAACGTTTTTATTGCGTCCAACTTACCTCAACCACTACGACTTATTTTATGCCGTGTTAAAGATTCATCAGACTTTTACATGCAGACCCAGAATGAATCAACTCTTACTTCTGCTGACATTTGCTGAATTGCAATGCTAATATATTTAGTCTCTTTTTATTGTGTCGAGCTCTATTTAATGGTGTTTTATAAACAGATTGTTTTACTGTAAGCGTGATGAATATTTTAATGAATGGTATTTCTCTTCTTGAGGAGAGCAAACTGGATGGAGGAAATCACTTTAAAAGGAGAGGAGCAGCAGCTAAGTCAGTCTTTCTTTCAAACCTGATTTTCAGAGATGGGAAGTAACGAAGTATTTGTACTTCGTTACTCAAGTAGATTTTTCTGATATTTTTTACTTTACTTTACTACTTATTTTTATGGCGACTTTTTACTTCTTCTCCTTACATTTTTACACAAATATCTGTACTTTCTACTCCTTACATTTTAAAAAATTGGCTCGTTACTTTAGTTTTGAATCGTTTCAATGGAGTTACCGTTATTATTTTTCACGTCATCGATACCAAATTCAATCTAATTGGATGGGAATCTACGTTGCATTTGACGCACCACTACAAGATGAATAGACAGATTCGGCGGTATTCATTGGCGGCAAATCATTGCAGCTTGGTGGCGGTGGCGTTAGCATAGCAGCATGGACGACGAGATGATTGAAAATGAACACAACGGAGATCTAGTCCTATTGGCAGACATCCATTTAAAATGTCGGCAACGGCATGAAAAAAGTGGTTTCTACTTTTACTTTTATACTTTAAGTAAATTTACAAGCCTGTACTTTGTTACTTTTACTTGAGTAAAGAGGTTTAATAAGTACTTCCACTTTTACCAGAGTATTTTTTAACACAAGTATCTGTACTTTTACTTAAGTACGGAAAGTGAGTACTTTTGCCATCTCTGCTGATTTTTAGAAGGGATAAATAAACCCAGAGTCTGGTATGAGAGCTTTCTTGAAGCTAAATGGGCAACGGTAAGATAAGGTAATTGTTGTGTTACTGACTCTAATAGAGATACAAGTGGGCAGCTATTGATTTGTGTGTTTTTTTTATTATGTAAAAAAATAAAAGATATTTTACGCCACATTTTTTCACTTAAAGAGATATAAACCATCAGAAGTGCTAATAATTAGTTTAAACTGGCAACTTCCCCTAGTCTCCACATGTTTGGCAGCCATTATCCAGCGTCAGCGGGGGTCCTTTCCTGCTTTTCCCACCAAAAAAGCTTAACAATATGAAGCCAAATTAGTGACAGTTTGTAGTGATACAAAAAATATACTCTAGAGAGCAGCATTCTTTCTCAGGCAGATGTTTTCTGCTCCTCTTCTCTGTCCCTCTGCAGAAAGGACACTTGCTAACTCTTTGGTAGACAGAATCATACAGCAGCCAGGGTCTTCTAGTTATATTGACCTACTTATTAAGCTATACAATAATACAGAAACATTTATTAGACAAGTTTTAAGAGCTCAAATTTAGTTAGACATAAATTAAAGTGAAATCTGTTTTATGTCTTTAAATATAAGAGGCAATAACTTATTTTAAAACAAAACTTACTGAATTGTTTGCCGATGAATGTTAATGATAATGAAAAGAAGACCCTTACTTATGGATGAGGAGGGGTAATTGACCTCAACCTCTCCTTTGGTGGACTGCAGGTCGCTGGAGAGGAAACGCAATAAAACCTAAACAGCCATGAAGGAGGCTTCAGTTTAAATGCCCCATTGACACCAAAACTGTGGCAGCTTAGCAACATCGTGTCTGAAACAACTCTGCAGTGACCATGGGTTACCATAGCAACTGACCATTAGCTACCATGGTATCTGATGGTGAATACCAATTAAATAGAAATTAAACTTCTGTTTTGTGTTTAGTTTTTAGAAGGGATCTGTTTTAAAAGCTAATTGCTGCAGAAGTTAAACATGAAGGCTTCTATATGAGCAGTATTTGTACACAGAAGAACTTTGTGTTGTTATTGTCTCCTGATTTAAAAAACCTCAAGTAGAACAGCTGAAATAGAATCTTTGAATTTTGTTTAAGTGCTTTATATGCAGTAACTTGCAAAAGCAGTAATACCCAGAAATACATTCTTTTCCACTTGTTGCTTTGCAGGGGCAGACTTTGGTTTGTTGTGTTGGGATTTTTATTAGACTGATCAACACAAAATTGGCCTCCATGCAATAAATTAGGTCTACACATCCTGCTAACTGAACTCTGCCACTTACATGGCAATGGCCGCCCTGTGTTGTGAGGATTCTGGTCAGGGCTTTGCAGACATGTTAGTCATTTTTTGCAAGTCCAAGTCAAGTCTCAAGTCTTGAGAAGGCCTGTCACAATTATCAATTAATCGCACAATAAATTCTAATCACTCGATTAATTAAAATAAGTGCAATAATTTGCGTGCTTGCTTGTTTCTCCTTGTGTTTTCATCTCTGTCACTGAGACGGTATAGCTTAAAGGTTACTATTATATCTATGGAATGATCATTATCTTGAACTGGTAAATGAAAAATACAATTTAAAAAAGCCCACACGCAATTGTTTTTCCAGTTAAATTTTGCATCTTTATTTTTTTCTTTCAAAAACAACTATTTTCTTACAGCATTTTCCTGACATTTGTGGTTACAACTTTTTCTAGTTTTAGGAGTAAATTTCTGCTCTTTTATTTTAAAGTGAAAATGAGGGCTGTGGGAAAAAAACAATCACAATCCTGCTTTTTATTAATACATATGAAGTTAGCAACTACAACAGATAAAGAAAAACCCTAAATAGATACCAGGACAATAACAATTCTTTCATAAAAGAAACATTGTGGCAATAACTTTTTGTAGTTTAATGCCCTGGAACAGACAGAACCCACTTGGCGGGCAGTATTTTAAAATCAATTCAGTTTATTTATTTAGTGCCAATTCACAACATTATTCACAACATATTTCTGCTCTACGACTGCCATGAAGTTTTTAAAGCTTGGCTTGTCGATCATGCATGCATGCGCACGGGCGTGCGGGCATATATGTCACGTAGCGTTGCGTCAGTGACGTCAGTGCAATGTCACAGTTTGACAGCACCTCTGCCCCTTTTTTTATCTCTGCTGTGTGCGGGTAAGGCGATCGGCGATCAGTCAAGTTAGTAAAACAAAAAACACTTAAAAATATAATATTGTTCACAAGTCAGAAATCACGAGTCTAAGTCGAGTCTAAAGTCATTAAATATGCGACTTAACCTTTTACACCCTCAGGGGGTATGAATAAATTTCTGCCTGACAAAAACACACAAAAGTAAATCACTTATAGCCTCACAGCTATTAGATTAGATGGTTTTCTGGTGTCAGCACCATTGTAGCTTTGACCCTGCCTGAAATATTAGGGACAAAATATAAAATATTTTGCATTTTTTGAACCTCGCCAAAGTTTTCTTTGAAATAAACATTGCAAAACACTACCAAAATATTATTTATAGCACAAAAAAGTCGTACAGACTTTTAAATCTAAATGTTGTGTAAAAATATACCAAATTTGGACTCAATCAGATGAATCATATTTATTTTAGAATGGTATTAGTGAGAAATTTTTTAGGCGGAGAGGCCATTTTGGCACATTTATCCAAAAATGTCACCAAACTGTGCTAAGTGTGTTTTTTACATCAATACTGGGGGTTTGTTAAAATTACGAGGTCACGTAGCAGCTGGACCCACCAGTGGGTCCGTAGGGTTCTAGGGGTTAAATGCGACTCGAGTACGAGTCACAAACTCGAGTCCCCATCTCTGGCGCTTTGAGATGAAGATAGTTAGAGAAATAGCAGAATTAATGGGAAACATGTTAGAATCAATTGGCTTATAGGATAACTTTATCTTATTGAGGATAACTCAATAAGATAAAGACACCCTTTCTTCAGACCTGTAGCGTTAATTGCAAATTAAAGTATTTGACTTACACATGCATAGAAAAGCATCAGTCTTTTGAGTTTTGACCAGTAAAAGCCTTCAGTTACTTTGCGCTGGTTTGGCACAAAGAATTCAGTGAACTTTGTGATCTTCACTGAATATTGTTTAATAAAATTTAGAGGGTGATACTTTTGAAAGTCGTTGTAAGATTATATTGGAAACCTTACTACTCGAAGCATGAGATTTCTTTCTCCTCAATCTGCACCGTCACACCTCCTGAAGAAAGGCTGTCATTTAACATTGTAGAACAAAAGCTCCTTTTGATCAAACTTTTCCCTTATTTTCTCTTGTGATAATTTTTTTGAAAGCTTGCATCATGGCCACACCAAGCTCTAGTGGAGAATTTGAATATTTTGCTTATGACCTTTATTTTATTTCAAGTTAAGATGAATGTAACAAGTTTAGCTGCCTTTGAGGTAGGACTGTTTGATTGCAAGCTGAAGCTGTAAAATAAACACTTATTCTGACTTTATGTGCCAACATTTTGACTTTACTGTATGTAAATGTGGAAAGGAGGATCTGGATAATAGCTGTCTGGTTAAAATAATGCTCAGAATATTTTCAAAGAAAGAAACCACTTTATCATTCGATGCCCCAATATGGGAGTTACCAATGTGCCATTTGGAGTTTTTTCAAGTCCAGTTCAATATTTGTTTTACCAGATAAACAAACCAGAAAAGCCAAATTGTTCCTTTTTTTTTTGTCTTAAACGTGGCTACAACCATCTTGAATCACCAACAACATAACAGAGCTTAAGGAGTCTGGCAGAGTGGCTCCCTGATGCGTTGCCACATTCGTACAAAAAAACATCAGTATCTGTGAGACTTTAAATCATTTAGAAAGAGCCCATTTAGCAAGACGTTATTTTTGCGTCCCTCTCTGATTGACTTCCTTTACATGTTTCATTCTTCCCTAAGGTTATGACACAACATGTTAAGCGCCCCCAAGAAATCTGTCAGACACTTTTGCTCCTTCCTCAGTTCAATCTGGGGTTTTCATGTAATAATAAAAAGGCAGCTAAAATTATCACTGCCTGCGTTGTAGCATCTTTATTTACTTACTCTTATAGCTTTGCTCTTTTTATCACACTTAATTGAAGTAGTTGTCAAATTATTATTTAATATATTTATAAAGTATAACTTATGTAACTCCAGAGCCTAACAGCCGCCCGTAAAATATAAAACAAATGCTCCTGCTGGAAAGAGTGTCCTGCAGGACCATGGAGGGCAGATCGACTGTGAATCACAGTGGTACATGGTGATTATTTTGTGAATTAGTGGTTGTATGAGGCAGAGGATTTCTCTTCCCCATCTTCACAATCAGAGACGTTGAAAATAGGCTGAGAGGAGAGGAAGGTTCTGTGAAAGAGCCCAGCAGCCCTCAGCTGTACCGGTTTGATCCGCAGGCTCAGAAATTTACTCAACATGGATGCAAAATCATTATTTTATAATAAAAAGACAAGGCATGTCATTTTTGTCCAATTTAAAAGCGTTTTATAACTTTTTTTTTCAAAATTTATAGGGTTTTTTCCAATAAAGTATAGATCATGTTCGGATTGACACAAATCTAAAATTATTATATTAGAATGAACAGATGATGTGGACCTTTAAATGCATGAACTATTTTTGTAATAAAAAAGAAATCACTATCTATTTTGATTTTCCGCAATCAATTAATTTATCGTTGGTCCCTAAGCTACCAACTGCGTGTAGTTGGAGCAAGTCACCAGAGAGTAGTTGCTTAGAGCTGCTTACATCAGTTCACATCCCCAGGTAATTCACTAAAAAAATAAGTAAGCAATAATAAAAATTACTTTTTTAACCTGAGGATGGTTTGAGATACAAAGACAGGATTTCAGCAAATCTTATAAGACATATATTTATAGAGTTTATCACATCAGAAAGAGGTCGATGTAGGGGAGAGTAGTCCTTTAAGATAAAAAAAAAAAAAATGCAATCTATAAGAAAATTCAATTTTACATGCTCATAAATCATAAATTAATTGACAATAATCCAAATATGTGGTGAAATATAATTTTCCAGATTCAACCTGTCCCAGGTGGCACCTTTACCATAGAATCAATTAAACACATAAATACTGTAAAACTTCTCTGTCAATATTTTGCTAATAAAAACCCAGAAAGCATCATATCATGCTCATGATATGAATGAAAAACAAAATCACTGACATCTACATGCAGCGTTACAAAGCAACTTCTTTGGCTGCAATCTAGAGGAAAAGTGTTAACAATTTTTTACGTTCCCAAAGGTGGCTGGCCTACCGAAATGATCCCAAGAGAACATCATCAACCCATTAGGGGGTCACAAAAATGGAGAAGAGGTCATGACTTCAACAATATGAAGTTGAAGCTAAAACGCGAAAAAGATATCAAAGGCCAACCACTGCTGACCATGAGCAGCATAAAAAACATTTCACAAAAAGAATAAAAAACTTGGAGAAAATGTGTAAAATAACAACACATAAAAGAAATGTTTTGGAAGGCGTGTGTCTTGTTGCAACTGCTCTAAATCAACATTTCAGAGAAAAGAACGTGCTGCTCACAGTTAAGCGTGCTGGTGACAGTAGGATAGTGTGGTGGCCTGACAGTGCTTGGCAGCTTAAGGTCATGGACAGCTTGCTGATATTAATGGAACCATAAGTTCTGCTGAAAACCCTCAAGGAAAAGACAGAAGAATCTGTAAGGATGAAATGCTTGTTCGGAGTCTGATGTGGGACACCAGAAGGCCCTTTTTGTCGTGTTTTTGGGGAAAACACTAATGGTTAATGCAGTAGGTTTGCAAACACACCAAGTTTAATTGGTGACTTTTGGTCACTTAGCAATCCAAACTGGAAAGCTCCCCAAACCATTTGAGCTTTCCTTCTCTCCTCATTGGAAATGTCCTGCAGAGAAAAAGCAACATATGTCCCATCATCTGCCCACACCATATGTCACGCCCATGGTCATTTTAACTATGGAGCTTTGGATGAAATCTTCTTTGGCTGAAATCCCCAGAGCAAGCGTTGATAGTGTGAGAAACGTGTCTGGCATTCTGCTTATCCATCGTCAGTTCATTTTTCTGACCAGTTATTTCATTTCCTGGTTTTGAACTAACGGATAAGTAGTATAAAAATAACATGTTTAAAATCATTTTTCTGCATCTTTTAACAGTTTTATGTTTTGCAAACATGACAGTTACTATGTGTGTACATGTGTGTGAAATATTGCTCTGTTTGATTTTGGTCAGTGTCTTGGAGAGCCCCAGCCGGTTAGATGAAGAGCACCGGCTCATTGCGCGTTACGCAGCACGCCTGGCAGCTGAGGCAGGCAACTCCACAGTAAGTATCTCATAAAGCCTCATTGGGTTTCAGTCAAGCTGTGATTTCAATCTTTTTGTAGCAAAAGTTATTGCTTTCTTCTTCATTTTCTCTCTTTGCTGCTAGTAAAATGCAGAGAAGTAATAAAAAAATCTACTAATTTGAAATTCTTATGATGTGAACTTGAAATTGAAATTCGTGCTTATATCGGATCCCAGAGTTGGAGGTTAATACATTTCAAAGTTAACAATTGACTTTGTATAAATTAAATGAAAATTTATGTTTTGTATATTTACTGCCTGTTGAGAAAGTAGATGTTTAAATAAGGGCTGAAACAATCAGATTAATCGATTATTAATATAATCGTCAACTACTTTAGTAATCATTCAATCATTAAATGGTGAATAAAATAGCTGACAGAGCAACCTCCTTAAAGCAGTACATATAACAAGATTGTAAAAAACAATTTTTTTTAAACATTTTGCATTTAAGATGAAAAACATTTTTGCCCATCAATATGCTCTATCCAGACCTCCTCGAGTGGAAAGGGTTTAGTTTCCCCTGGTATAAATTCTGCAAATAAATTCTTTAAGCGACCTTTCTCTATAGGATTATTAATTGAAAAAAATATGTAACAGATTAACGGATTAGCAAAATGATCGTCAGTCACAGCCCTAGTTTAAAGTGCCCCTTTTTCCTCTTTAAAATCAGAAAGCAGTGTTGTATAGTAACAAAGTAAAAATACTTCACTACTGTACTTACGGTAAGTACATTTTGGAGTACTTTATACTTTCCAAGAGTATAGATTTTTTTTGAGAACTTTCACTTTTACTTCACTACATTTACAAACTTAATTGCATACTTTTACTCCGATACATTTTCAATGTTTGGTTTAGTTACTAAGCAAATGTAAAACAATGTCATTCAAACTGCCCTTACTTTTTACTTATACTTTTCACTTCATTACTTGAGTACATCTATTTTTATAGTAATTCTTATACTGTACTTAAGTACAAGCCATTTCAGATACTTTAAGACTTTTTCTCAAGTAACATTTCAGTCAGTGACTTGGACTTTTACCAAAGTCATATTTTGGAGAGGTACTTATACTTTTACTGGACTCCGAGATTTCAGTACTTTCTACAACACTCCCCGAAAGTCTGGCTGTGTTGTATAAATTAAGGATGCATGATATTGGGATTTTGGCCGATATCCGATATGCCGATATTTTAAAACTCATGTAGCCGATAACCGATATCGATACCGATGTTAAAGCTGGACAAAAATAAGTAGTCATTGAAAATAGCAGTTTTGTTATCCATTTCTGACACTTTGAAAAATAATATACTGAAATATATTTTCATATGCTGATATCAAATAGATTTTAAAAAAAACGCGGTATCGATCTATTTTACTTTCAAAATCTGGTGAAATTTAATCGTTCTGTTACAAACTCTCGTGATATTTTGCAAATTCTTGTGAGATTTTGATAGTAAAATAGATCAATACCGCGTCAATATATCAACATATAAAAATATGGCAAAATTTCGTGAATTTTCGGGGGATTTCGTAGCATAACGATGATATGTAGCAATATTTCATTAGTAAAAGAGATTGATATGGTGTTTTTAAATGGCAATATATCAGCATATGAAGATATTGTGATATTTTAATGGATCAATATTTTTTTCCTCGTCTTTAGAAGTTTTTAAGTCTGTAAAAAATAAGTTTTTGAGGAAGAAGAAGAAGTAGTATTTTTTTAGACTTTAGAAACTCAGAAGCTGATCAAATTTCGGGTTAAATATCGGTGGGGTGGCCGATGTCCGATATTCAGTTTTAAGGCCGATACAGGCTGATACCGATAGGAGGCCGATTATATCGTGCATCCCTAGTATAAATTGTTGTTGTTTTTTGTTAGTATTAATGTTAACAGTTTGAAGGTTATGAAGACCATCGTGAACTTTAAACATCGCTCTTCAACACTTTTCATTCCATCTACTTTAAGTATAAAAATACTATGACACAGCTGCAAACCTATGAGACATGCTCATTCTAATTTAACTATCTAATCATGCAATACAGAATTGATTATAGATGCAACAAAAACACCCATGGAGGAGCTGTAGAAAGCCACTGCTCAGGTGTATGAAATTTACAAGATAACAAGTGTTGTGCAATCCACAAACCTAAACCTTATGGGAAAAGTGTCACAAATAATCTAATTGGTTAAAAAAAATTTAAGTCCTATTTACCGGTTCCACAAACCCTGCAGAGAAGACGGCAAACTGTGAAGGATAATTAAGATGGCAAAGAAACTATGCATGATTTAAATACTAAAACTGCATGGCCCCAAACTCAGTATGCTGATGGCAGAACATGGTGGTGGGAGCGCCATGCTGTGGGGATGCTTTTCTTCAGCTGGGAAAGAGAGGGAGGTTTGTGTGTTTTAGGGAATTCATAGAAGAAAACTTGTTAGGGGGTACAAATGGCTTGAGAACAAGTTGGTGAAACGTTGGTTTCGAGATATTTTGAAATCAACAGTGACATAATAAGCTGAATACCAATGTACCCTTTGTTTTCAGCTTTTTATCTGTTCAAGGATTTAAGCCCGATAGCCTTTTTACCTCCATGCCTCAGTTATGCACAACTCAAATAAATACAGAGATCTGTAGAAGCAACATGGCAAAATGTCAACAAAAAATGCAATTAGTATGAATACCTTTACATACTTTCTCTCACTATTCCTTTTTTCTTTTTCAGCAGCAATGTCCTCCAACAGATCTGAGTTTTAACTTTGATGCCAATAAGCAACAGAGGCAGCTGATTGCAGAGCTGGAGAACAAAAACAGGTACGAAATATCATTTGATATAGTTTATTGTTGTTGAAGGTAATTTTAAAAGGTGGATTTGAATTAGGGGAAAATATCTGTGTTATATTTTCCTTTACATTTAAAAACAGAAAGTGAATAACTTAGTATCTCACTGTAAATAATTTAAAAAGGATGAAACAGAAGCCAAACACCAGGGGCAGAGCTAGATGGGGGGCCAGCGGTGGCCATGGCCACCCTTAGCCAATCATTGGCCACCCCTGTTGCCACCCCTACCAATTTTTTTCTGGGAATGTTCAAACATATTAAACATTTAAATTTTTGTGGTTAATTATGCACATCAAAATACTAACATTAATATTGATATGTACAGAAATGATGCTCTTTTCAGAACGAAATTTTGTAATTTTGTCATATGGGGTAAAGAGAAAATGATGTGTCTCTGCAGGTCATCTACATGTCTTCAGTAAAATCATAGATAAATAACTAGTACTTTAATAACTTCAAAATCAATTTAATGCACATATTAGTACACGTCAATATTAATTGTATGCAAAAAAATTTTTTTATAAATATGGTAAGTAATGACAATGGAACAATTTTCACCCCAGACATTTTGTCCACTATACCTGTTATTTAGATAGCATGGATATTTAAATATGTGCATCTATTTTTTTTTAGAAAAGGCTGTAGGAAAGTATAGTTTGTCTTTATGTAGGAAATATGGATGATATGCCATTCGCATTCAGCCACCCCTCAGTGTACATTGGTTATTGAATGGCCACCCCATTAACATTTTCTGGCTATGCCTCTGCCAAACACCTTGCTTAAAAAAATGCTTCAACTGCTCTCCTCCGAATCAGATTAGATTTTATGCCTGCATGTTAAGGTTTCATCATACCTGCAGTGTAACTGTCTTTCTGTTTCAGTGGATAAAATGTTCACCATGAAGCCCAATTCTGAAGTCTGTGCCTAATTTTCAGCTTATCAGCTGCCAATGCGTCTCTCATTTGCATAGTTTACTGCTATTCTATATGTTTTACATCCACGCAGCTATTCGTACAGTTTTTCCATTTCTTCTGTAAGAATCTTGAACATTATTTTAGTTGATCTCTTTTTTTATTTTACTTTTGTTATTATTATATTTTTTATTATAATTTTTTTAATCTAAATTCAATTCAGTTTATTTATATAGCGCCAATTCACAACACGTCATCTCATGGTATTTTACAGAGACAATTCAACCAGATCATCCAGTCAAGTTTTCTATCTAAGGAAAACCAGCTGGTTGCATCGACTCATTGACTGGAAGGCAATCCCTCACACTAAGCATGCTTGTAGCGACAGTGGAGAGGAAAAACTCCCTTTTAACAGGAAGAAACCTCCATCAGAACCAGGCTCAGTGTGAGCGGCCATCTGCCGAGGCCGACTGGGGTTCAAGGAGACAGAAGCAGACATAGAAAAAGAAGCATAGATACAAAAGGAAACTGTCAACCAGCTCCACAGGCGGCCCCGTTCAGGAAACACACCACCAGGCAGACGAGCTCCGAGCCTGTTCCCATGTTTTAGGATGAAAGAGAGCATATCCAGCCAGTCACAGTCAGAGAAACAGGACTAAACTAAAAAAAACAGGCTATAAACAAAGGTGTTGATGGAAGCAGCACAGCTGATATTTCTCTCCAAAGTGGTGTCACAGCCAAACAGGAACAGACCAGATGAAGCTACTATGAAAAAAAAAAGCAGAGAGAGCAGAACGTTAGAGATTGAACAAAAAAATTCTGCAGAGTGGGGGAATAGAGATAGAATGAAGCAGAATGATGAAAATGTGGTCCCTATGTCCTCCAGCAGTCTAAGCCTATAGCAGCAGAACTATAGAGATAGCTCAGGATAATCTGAGCCACTCTAACTATAAGCTTTATCAAAAAGGAAAGTTTTAAGCCTAGCCTTAAAAGTAGACAGGGTGTCTGCCTCACGGACTAAAACTGGTAGTTGGTTCCACAGGAGAGGAGCCTGATAACTAAAAGATCTGCCTCCCATTCTACTTTTAGAAATTCTAGGAACCACTAGTAAACCTGCAGATTGAGAGCGAAGTGCTCTGTTAGGAACATAAGGAACAATCAGATCTCTGATATCAGATGGAGCTTGGCCATTTAAGGCTTTATATGTGAGAAGGAGGATTTTAAATTCTATTCTGGATTTAACAGGAAGCCAATGAAGAGAAGCTAAGATAGGAGAGATATGATCTCTCTTTTAAATTTTCATCAGAAACATTTAAGATTATTTTTTGTTCTTGTCATTGTTTCTTTGTATTGTTTTTATCTGTGTATCCTTTACTTTACATACAGACAGTATTTGCTTTGCCCTTCACACACCCAAATTTTCCCGTTGAGTAACAACAAAGACTATTTCATTTTATTCTATTATTGTCAACTTGTCAGACTCAGAATTTTTTCTTCTAACCAAATTAGGGAGATCTTGCAGGAGATCCAGAGGCTCCGTTTGGAGCATGAACAAGCCTCGCAGCCCACTCCAGAAAAAGCCCAGCAGAATCCCACGCTTCTGACCGAGCTGCGACTCCTCAGGTATCAGTCTGTCACCAGCAACACGTGATCCAACATGCCCTTACCTGACAATAACAGCAAGATGCATACAAATGGAGGGCAAAGTATGCCTCAGTAACACCCCAGATCCCTCTTCTCTTCCTGTTTACTGAGGCAATGTCATCCTGATGCAGAAGACTTTATATAAATTTGCTGCGACATTGTCAGCAACATAAGTGTTTGTTACACTGCAGAGCTTTGGTCACCCTTAGGTTTATTCCTTGGAAGAGATTTCTGAAATAACAGACTAAAGCAGTTTTTACCCTGAAGAAGGTCTTGTACTCTGTTCTAAACATAAATCTGAAGTCAACAGAGGTGAATATTTCTTTTTTATTTTAAAGTGGAACGCCAGTTTTTTTACATTGGACCCTTGATTTTACGTTATTCCATCATGCTCTACTCACCCATATTAGTTTTGTGTCATTTGGAGCCGTTCTGAAGATATTCCGTTAGGTTATATCCAAGTAACGTCTTCCTCTGGGCAACGACTTGAAGGCACAAACTAAACTGTTCATCATTTATTCTTTATGGTACGTCAGCATTCATAACATGTAGGCGAATCATTGTCTCCCAGACATTCGCGGTTATATTTTTTATATTTATATCTTTTTAAAACAAAGCGGCGTTTGTATGACATCATCCGCGCGCGCCGGCTACCATTCATTCATCCTGTCTGCTGAACTGCTGCTAGTTTTCCTCACATGCCTGGAAGATGTCTAGTGCTGCTACCACAGATGATCTCGCTCCCCAAATGTAATTGAACGATTCAGATTAGCTAGAATGAATAGAAGGGGTAGAGCGTAGCCGCCTGTGGCCTGGGCTGCCTGTTACAACTCCAGTCCGGCACACGGATGACGTCATACACAGTCTGCTTTGTTTTTAAAACATATAAATATAAAAAATATAACCACAGATATCTGGGGGACAGTGATTGGCCTACATGTTCTGAATGCTGGCGTACCATAAAGAATAAATGATGAACAGTTTAGTTTGTGCCTTCAAGTCGTTGCCCAAAGGAAGACGTTACTTGGATATAACCTAACGGAATATCTTCAGAACGGCTCCAAATGACAGTAAACTCATATGGGTGAGTAGAACATGATGGAATAACGTAAAATCAAGGGGCCAATGTAAAAAAAAAAAAAAAAACGGCGTTCCCCTTTAATGTTCTAAACTGGTGAGTGTGAAATTTGTAATCACTTTTTTGTTTCTTGAGGTCCTCAGAGGGGGCCATGCTGAAAAAACGTGCTTGAACATAATCTGCTGATTATGATGAATCCCTATAAAGATTTCCTGGCAGAGAGCGAAAGCCATTGGTCCGTCAATGAAAGCCTCCAAGTTCTGAAACAAAGCAAAGCAAAAGTTTTCACTTCCCTCCAAAATCATCCAGATGATGGTTAAGCCAGCAGTGTTTTTGCCTTGGAAACTCCTATGGAATTTTTGTGTTGCATCAACGTGAACACTGACCTTACTGAGTCTGTTGAATCCTGCATTATTATTTGGGGTGGGGTTGTGTTACCTCCTAGATGAATCTTTGGTGGGTTTTTAAAATCATTCCCTGCCACTCCAGGAAAAGGTTCCACTCCTGGTGATGAAAAGTTGTTTTTGTCATTTATGCTTCATGGCTCTGACTGCAATTCTATGGAGTTCAAAGGGCTTAGAAAACATTTTGCAATATTTTCTGAAGTGATAATTAATAATGACTGTTATCAGTGTTTGAATGTCTTTACAATAAGGCTGCTTTTTAACATCATCAAGGCAGATTATACTGTATATAACTGTTAATCATAGCTAGGTTTATTTAAACAGAGGAGCAAAGTTTTCATATATATGGGAAGGTGTGTTTGTATTTATTCAGGTTCTGTTTATTCTTATTAAACATTTTTACATAAGCAGAGGAAATCTGAAAGGGGAAAATTCATTTTACCCGCTACGTGTGGCTCAATTTCCTGTTTCAGGCTAAACTTTGTCTCAAGATTAAAACCCTGCTTACTTTCCAGCCAGTAAACTGTAAAGAATTTTAAAGCAACTTGGGATTTGTGAGCCTCCTCTGCTCCACTATTGACCCACTGGTCTAATTTCCCTAATTAGGCAAATTTCAGACTCAATTCGAATACCTCAATGCAGTAAGGACACTATAGCCTCGGTGGTAACAAAACTGTTATCTGAATAGGATGTGAAGATAGGACCAGGAGGCATTATGCTACCTAGCATTAAATGCATTTAGCATAGGAACCCCCTGAGGTCTCTAGCTGCTTTTATAAACTAAATGGTTTTCCACAATCCTTTGCACGATAAACAGAATTAGCACAGCCCACCTCACTTAGTTTATCAAAAATGCAAATGTCATCACCTTCATATGTTCTGGGTTTTATAATAGAGAGCCTAATTGTTTTGGTAAATATGTGTAAATTTAATTTTTGTTGTTGTTTTCCGGCAGCCTGTAGTCCCACTTTAACCAGTGATTCATCAGCATGTCTATCACAGAAAGACGTCCATGAGGCTGGGGGGTGTTTTGGATAGAGTTCTTTCTGTTGACCCTCAAAAGGTGAAGGGATAGGAGCTAGGAATAGGAGCTGGGAGATTAGCTGGGAGACTATTATTTTAGGCATATGGATTCATCTCATCTTGTGAGAAGATTTGGAAATACATAGTATTAACACTAGAGGGTGATAATTAGCTACTTTTCAGAAATTAATCTTTACTTTAAACACTAACTAGGCTCAGATCAAAAACAGTGCATATCTTATGGCTAATTTATTTATTTATGTTTTATGTTTGTGTCAAAATAAAATGTGTTCATTTAAATTTGATAATGAATAAAATGTAAGTAAAAAAAGACAAAACAAAACAAAAAACAAACTGAGATCACCAGTTTTGCCCTCAATACAACACATTCTACCCAGTTTTCTATGTATCTATGGCATTTTGGTCTTTATTTTATTTTTTTATCTTTGGGATTCCTTTTCTACGACTGAAATGTGCGCTTTTAGATTTGTAGTTGCAGTTTGCACTTCAGGGCCACCGTAGAAATGGTTTTAAACTTGCAAAACTTATATATGTTTGTGTAAGATAAGGTTCTCAAAACCAAACTGACATTAGATGTGCCTCCAAGAATATCAGGAATCTCCATTTCTGCTGCATATACCAAGATAAAGAAAAAAGAGATTGCAAGGGCAGAAATGCATCCCAGAGAGCAACCATGGTGAGGACTGCTTTAGTTGTTATCTCAGACCTTCTACAACACAAACTTCAACTTTCAGCGCTGTAAAGAAATGTATTTTGTACTTAAGTAGCATACTTAAGTAAATATGTCTTTTATGTAAGAATACACTCACCGGCCACTTTATTAGGTACCCCATGCTAGTAACGGGTTGGACCCCCCTTTGCCTTCAGAACTGCCTCAATTCTTCATGGCATAGATTCAACAAGGTGCTGGAAGCATTCCTCAGGGAGTTTGGTCCATATTGACATGATGGCATCACACAGTTGCCGCAGATTTGTCGGCTGCACATCCATGATGCGAATCTCCCGTTCCACCACATCCCAAAGATGCTCTATTGGATTGAGATCTGGTGACTGTGGAGGCCATTTGAGTACAGTGAACTCATTGTCATGTTCAAGAAACCAGTCTGAGATGATTCCAGCTTTATGACATGGCGCATTATCCTGCTGAAAGTAGCCATCAGAAGTTGGGTACATTGTGGTCATAAAGGGATGGACATGGTCAGCAACAATACTCAGGTAGGCTGTGGCGTTGCAACGATGCTCAATTGGTACCAAGGGGCCCAAAGAGTGCCAAGAAAATATTCCCCACACCATGACACCACCAGCCTGAACCGTTGATACAAGGCAGGATGGATCCATGCTTTCATGTTGTAGACGCCAAATTCTGACCCTACCATCCGAATGTCGCAGCAGAAATCGAGACTCATCCGACCAGGCAATGTTTTTCCAATCTTCTATTGTCCAATTTCGATGAGCTTGTGCAAAGTGTAGCCTCAGTTTCCTGTTCTTAGCTGAAAGGAGTGGCACCCGGTGTGGTCTTCTGCTGCTGTAGCCCATCTGCCTCAAAGTTCGACGTACTGTGCGTTCAGAGATGCTCTTCTGCCCACCTTGGTTGTAACGGGTGGTTATTTGAGTCACTGTTGCCCTTCTATCAGATCGAACCAGTCTGGCCATTCTCCTCTGACCTCTGGCATCAACAAGGCATTTCCGCCCACAGAACTGCCGCTCACTGGATGTTTTTTCTTTTTCGGACCATTCTCTGTAAACCCTAGAGATGGCTGTGCGTGAAAATCCCAGTAGATCAGCAGTTTCTGAAATACTTGGACCAGCCCTTCTGGCACCAACAATCATGCCACGTTCAAAGTCACTCAAATCACCTTTCTTCCCAATACTGATGCTCGGTTTGAACTGCAGGAGATTGTCTTGACCATGTCTACATGCCTAAATGAACTGAGTTGCCGCCATGTGATTGGCTGCTTAGAAATTAAGTGTTAAAGAGCAGTTGGACAGGTGTACCTAATAAAGTGGCCGGTGAGTGTATTTTGAAACCTCTGTGTTCTGAAGTACAAAAAAAAAACACCCTCGCCTCGATCTTCTGACCTTTAAAATATTTTATGTTTGAAAGAAACAAGATATGTTTCTCCTGCAATTTTTTTCTGTTTTAGATCAGATTTATAGATTTAGCTGTTTTAGAGTGTAATCCAGCCCTCAAAACTCCCAGCTGCATAATGCAAGGTTGTAAACCTGATCAGAATTCAGCATCTCATTTCTAACCCAAATGTTAATACATGTCATACATTTTGAAGCCAGTACAGTTAGGTACAACTGCAAATATACTATCGGATTCTTGGATCGAAAGAAAGCTGTGTAGATAGTATGGTCACCTCAACACAAATCCTACTACATGCATTTATTCATTTGTTAATGAATAACCTTGGAAAAGGGTCTGATTCTGTTCAGCCAATCTTCTGCCAGGATGTGCTTTGCATTTTTTGTTTTGGCTTTACAGTGCAATAAAACTGCAAAGGTATTTGGGCTAGTTTTACTCGGTGTGGAACAAATTCATAAGCTTAAACGTGTGCCATGTTCCTTGCTGTCCACAGACACAGGAAGGATGAGCTAGAGAGGCGCATGTCGGCCTTGCAGGAGAGCAGGCGGGAGTTGATGGTCCAACTGGAGGGTCTGATGAGGTTGCTGAAGGTAAAATGCTCTCCTGATTTGAGAAAATGTATCTGCTGGTGGGAGGATGAGAGCTCAATGTAGCTAGGGCACCAAACGTCTTGGATCTGCTTCTTCTTTGGATATGTACTGACTTGCTGGTGCTTTTCTACCTTAAATAATTAGGATTTTAACAGAGAAAATGTGCAAACGGCTTCACACCCAAGACACTACCATGATGTTGTGTTGTGTAAATGTGCCATTTGATGCATGAAAAATATTTTTTTCATTAATTCTTTTGCTCTCGCTCTTCTTGCTTTTTCTCTGCTTACCTTTGTTGGCTGATAGGATGAGGAGCAGAAGCAGGCTGTAAGTTGCCCTTAATTCAGTTTGCATAGAGCTTAGTTGAATTTCTCTATACAGTACTTCCTCCTCTTTTTCGAAGATACAATTTGTATAAGTTTGTTAAATCAATATAGGAACATAAAACATTCTTTGTCTGATCTGGTAATGGATTTCTAATTAATGCACAATAGTTATTTTAATGTCAGCATGAAGTTTAGAGTGTTTGTGTTCAATGCCAGGTTGAAGAATACCCAGCTTTTATTTGTCCATTTGTCAGACTTGCTCCTTTAGTCAGCTGTACCCACCTCGCTTTAAGTGGTCTGACTGGTCATCTGTCCTCTGCCTCCGAGTCACTGACCTGGACTGTGCCACATTCACTGACAGACAGTGATCTCTGTGGGAGATATAGCTCCTGCCTCAGCAATGGACCCACTTCCACATCCATGCATCATATTCATTAACCTCCTGATGTAGTTGAGCTGTTTCATGGAGAGACGTCCAACCAGTATACCGTATTTTCTGGACTATATGGCGCTACCCTTTTTATTGCCTATTCGAAGGTGCAGCGTTTCTGAGGATTTTCCCAAACCAGCAGCGGGACGGAAGTCAAAATTGGAAATAAAAGAAAAAGAGGATCATTTTAATTTAGCACAAGTGCATGCTAGCGAGAGGCACGACGGAGAACAAATGTGCCGAATTCCAGAGATGGGAAGTAACGAAGTACAAATACTTTGTTACTGTACTTAAGTAGATTTTTCTGATATTTTTACTTTACTTTACTACTTATTTTAATGGCGACTTTTTACTTCTACTCCTTACATTTTTACACAAATATCTGTACTTTCTACTCCTTACATTTTAAAAAATTGGCTCGTTACTTTAGTTTTGAATCATTTCAATGGAGTTACCGTTATTATTTTTCACGTCATAAATACCAAATTCAATCTAATTGGATGGAAATCTACGTTGCATTTGACGCACCACTACAAGATGAATCGACAGATTCGACGGTATTCATTCGCTGCAAATCATTGCAGCTTGGTGGCGGTGGCGTTAGCATAGTAGCATGGACGACGAGATGATTGAAAATGAACACAACGGAGATCTAGTCCTATTGGCAGACATCCATTTAAAATGTAGGCAACGGCATGAAAAAAGTGGTTTCTACTTTTACTTTTATACTTTAAGTAAATTTACAAGCCTGTACTTTGTTACTTTTACTTGAGTAAAGAAGTTTAATCAGTACTTCCACTTTTACCAGACTATTTTTTAACACAAGTATCTGTACTTTTACTCAAGTACGGAAAGCGAGTACTTTTGCCATCTCTGCCGAATTCACACATTTTGATTTTTAGTTATCACATTAAACCTGTGGAGCCAATAAACAGACTTTGCCCAACTCCTGCAGAGCTGAAATTAAGAGCTAAACCTCATCTTTACTGTAGAAGCTCTTACAGCATTCTTCTTTGTCCCTAATTTGGGGTGATATGTAGAGCTCCCCTTACAGGTTTGTTGGGGGGGCAGTTCAGTAGATATCAGCGACTTATAGCCTGATGGGGCTTATATATACATTTCCAATTGTGAAAACAAAAAATGTGTGGGTGCAGCTTTTAGTGAGGTGCGCAGTATAGTCTGAAAAGTACGGTAGCATTAACACAAAATTGAGAACCAGTTATCAATTTTTTTTCTGAGTGTGAAGTTTCTTCAAACATGAAGTATTCTGTGTGAGCTTGGACAAACCGTTTACCTTGTCTAACTGCATCAGGAAATACTGAGTTCATTCACTGCATTATGTTATCATCATGTTTTTTACCATAACTATTTATTGTGTGACCATCTTGTCTGAATAATTAATTTCCTTTACAATGTCCAAAAGTAAAACATCATAATATCAAAGGAATACTGTCATAATATTAGGTCCAACAGATTAAGTTAGTACTTTTATGACAATAATAAAAATACTTTATTAACTACAAAAGGAAATTAATAATTTATCTACAACAACAAAATTGTAACATTACAACAATTAACATATTCAAAGATTCCAACCATACCATTACAAGGAAAGTCATTAGATTAGGAGATTAAAGTTGTGACACTGTGAACATAAAGATAACTTTTAATTAAAATAAGTAATATAGTTATACTGACAATAATATATTTAAATCATATTCGAAAAGTCATGATATTAGGAGAATAAAGTCAAAACATTGCGTGAATTAAGTCTTAGTGTCCCGACAATAAAGTAGTAATTTTACAAGAATAAAGTCACAATATTAAAATAGTGAAGCATTAATGTTAGCAGATTAAAGAATTAATAAGACTGATAAATAAACCTTATATTACAAAAATAAATCAATACTCATCTAAGAAGCCAGGGGAAATATCTTCTAAATTTTCAGGAAACGGCTCAGATTGACTCACTTTTTGATTGAAGCCAGTCATATTTGAGTGATTTTCCTTTTGTATTGCATGGTATAAAATGCAAATACTACAACCGTTCTGTCATTGCTGAAGCCTTAAACCTGTTCTCGTGTGTGTTCTGTATCGCTGATGCCCCTCTGCAGCATTCAAGCTGTGAAACAAGCCACAGAGTTCTTGGGTTTTTCTAAAAAAAATCAGCACCATTCTTGCTAAGCTGGAGATATATTTACAGTATCTAATGGTGTACATATTTTGTATTGTTGATTAGTTATAACCATGTGTCTGATGCTGTCTTAAATTGGAAGGCATTGATTCCTAAAGTTTAGGTTGTGACCCCACCTGGGATTTTTGATCAACCAGTATGGGATTTTCAGACCCACTGCAGAAATTAAACCGAACATAAACAATTATGTTCAAGTGCTTAAATATATATAACTTTAACCTGAAAGATGGCACATTTGTATAGTTAATTTATGTTGGGTTTTTTTAAAAAGCATGTATACTTAGCCCGTAGTTTGGGCCCTGAGACCACTCTGGTTCTATTTTCATGGGTCAGAAGCTAAAAAGTTTGGAAACCTCTGATGTAAGGGAGACATTGGGTTGATTTTATTTCAGATGTTTAAATATAATGAAGTGAAACACTCAGAGAGCTCATCCTTCTTGTTATAAGCACATATTTGAAAGCCCATCATCATGTTAAGGAGCAAAATGCAAAATGTATTCTTTATGTTGTAATTATTTTAAAAGCCACATTCTGTGCATACCCCAAAAAAATAATTTAATGTACATGAATAAGTATCTTATTGTTGGCTTTATTGATACACTAACCAACAGGATTTACTTCGATAAGATATTTTTAAATGTTATTTACCTTTGTATACTTGAACTTCTTTGAAGAACATTATTTTATTTAACTTGACAACTGGCCACACAAAAATCATGGAAAATGATTTTGAAACACCTAAAAAGAAGCATATATTAAGTCAGCTGCTGCTCTTTAAGTCTTTTGAAGGATCTAGTCTGCCATTTAAAACAGTAGCCTTATTCTCTCAGTATGAGGCTGTCTGTAAGGACTGGTTGTGAGATAATGGCTTAAAGCAAAAACATGTGAGGAGAAGTCTAAGTAATTCATTTTTGTGCTTTTGCTTAACTGCGGTCATGACATCATTTTCACTGAAACAGCAGGCGGATTGTAAGGCTATGAATTTAGACAAAGTGAACTTTTGATCAGCTAAAATTGAAATAAGAAAGTAAATATACAAAAACATTTACATGTAAGATGTAACAACGTCTGCATTTCAGGAAAAATGTTTCATTTTTAATAAAAGAAGTAATGCTTACATTCATTGTTAGGTATTTATTTTATCTATTTTAACAGATGTATATTCTGTGCAGGACCTATCGGCCTGTTTACTTGTTATCTGTCTTTTTAATTTAATGTAATTTAATAAATTAAAAAGGCAGGGGATAAGTGGACTGCCTGAATGATTAAGTAAAATTAGGCATTTCTGACCTTTTTTATTGATTTGCAGTCCCAGTCTGGAGGCTCCCCTCATTCCTCTCCCAGCCACGGTGCCGGCTGCTCCATGCCCATGCCCATTCGCTCCACCTCGGCCGGTTCCACTCCGACACACACACCCCAGGACTGCCTGGCAGGTGTGGGAGGAGACGTACTGGAGGCCTTCGCTCAGGGTGAGTCTGAACCCCCAGCTGCAGAAAAGGAGCTTTTGTTTAAACTGTTGCCAATCGGGATGAATTTGTACTCAAATGCAACATTCCCTTTGTTGATGCAACAAAAAGAACTCCAAGACTTATAAAAGCCTATTTTCCTGGTCCTCAGGTGTACCCAGAAACCTTCGAAATGATCTTTTAGTTGCTGCTGACTCAATCACAAACACCATGTCATCCCTGGTGAAAGAGCTCCACTCAGGTCAGTCTTTAACCTGTGTTAAAGGAGTCGTCAGTTCTGCTCAATCTAAGCTTTAATAGCAGAAATCACTGCATCAAAAATGTTGAACTCTGTTTAATTTGTTGTTTTAAGTGGATGACGGAACAGAGGACGATGACACCAACATGAGAAATGGTGGAGACAGAGGTGGGTCCAGGTACTTGATGATCTATTAGTATTCTACTGATGCATTCGGGGACAGTCGTATTATATGTCACATTTTACACAAGTTCGTTTTTATCAGAAATGGCCAGGACAGAAACACACCCAACATTTTTGTGTCTTTATGTCAGTTAAAGCAGAGTAAAACGTCAGAGACTCCAGTAATATTCCCTCTGCGGGTGCCTTGCAAATATCCTCATACCCAGTAAACTTTTTTATATGTTTTGTCACTTTAAAACCACAAACTTTACTTTTTTTAACGAGATTTTATAGGATAAAGCAACTCAAAGTAGGAATTTTTTATAAAAATTGGACCAGTTTTTTGCAAAAACATATCTTTGTAGGTGGATTCAACCCCCTTTAATCTACAATGTGACTTCAGGTTAAACAAGTTAAACAAGTTAACGTAACACCATCCGCTCAACATGGTTTCTTGGACACTCAGTAAATGCATTCAAGGTTTAACATAGAAGGTTCTTGCCAAACACCCAAAATCTAATTTAAATCTGCTTATAACTCTTACATTTTTTTTTGCCAGATATGTTTGTTTTATTTATGGTCTAATAACTCAAGTAAGGGGATCCAAGGGGGGATCTACTTCCTCTAGTGAACTAAAAATTCCTATGTCAATGGAAGCTGATCATGAAACAACTCCCTTTTCTGTCTTTGACTTATCCCCCATTCAGTGGAGGGTAGAGCATCTGGAAGTTGACAGAATCTTTGAAGAATACAATCTAAGACTCAGATATAAGGAGCGATTGAACAGGGACATTTAACAAGCCTTTACTTTCAAGGAACAAGAGGAAGCAATGAAATCTCTGGAGAGTCTGTTACAGATTTTACTGAGAAGTTCAGCCTTGAGTTGGAAAAATCAGCCACCTTAAACACTTCATATAACCAGGTGCCTGCTGGCAAACAGAGGCCCCCACACAAGCAGATAGATCTATGCAAACATAGGAACCCAGGAAAAAAGAGCTTTACACAAACAGATGATTGAACACAGTTAGAGGTCCCGATAAAGACAGAAAACAGCACACTGACAGGCCCCTCTGCCTTTACTCAAACACAGGATGTTATGCAAACCATGTCCGCCACGCAAACTCAGGCCTTTTCAAAAACACCAACATAAATACAGGCCCCTACACAAAAGAAATCACATATTCTTACCAATGAATATATATGTCAACATCTGTTAATACAATGAATAAAGACACACTTTCCCCTAACGACAAAATGGCCGGAAAAAATTACTTAGAAAAAAAAAAACCCACAAGGAAGGAAGGAAGGAAGGAAGGAAGGAAGGAAGGAAGGAAGGAAGGAAGGAAGGAAGGAAGGAAGGAAGGAAGGAAGGAAGGAAGGAAGGAAGGAAGGAAGGAAGGAAGGAAATGAAAATAAAGGAAAAAGGAAACAAAAGAATCTTCCCACAGTTTTCTCATTGATCTTCGTCATGCTCCTTGGTCGCTTACGCTTGCTAACAAACCTCTGATGTGTCTTGAAAAACATTCCACATTTTATGTGACATTTTCTGTAGAATTTATTTTTTTAGAACCACATATTATATTCCTTTCACTTTGCAGTTATGTGTCACTTTGTGTTGGTCTACTGCAGGGGTCTTCATTTCGGGTCTTTGAGGTCCAGAAATGGTGTCCTGCACCTTTTTAGATGTTCCTCAGCTTCAACACACCTAACTTAAATTTCCAAGGGCTCTGGAGAACTTCAGTGCATATTGAGCAGGAAATTCAGCCGTTTGGTTTAGTTTTGTAGAAACAAAGACACCTAAAAGGTGCAGGAAACCAGACCTAGAGGACTGCAGTTAAAGACCTAAAATCTCAATAAAACACATTGGATTTGGGTTATAATGTAAGTAAATGTTAAGTTCATTTTCAAGGTGCAGATATGCACATAAGGGAATAAAATAATGAACCGATCATTTTCCCTTTGATGAATTAATTCAGCTATTAAACATCTACACAGGATTCCATTTGTAATGGTAAATGACTCAAATAAAATGAAGAGACCAGTTAAATTAATTGTTTTGCTAAATTATGACACAGAAAAAAGGGCAGGTAAGCTTTGGTAATAGGTTTAGAGGACTCTTGAGTATATTATTTACATTTCAGTAATCACACTTAACGCATGTTCTTGAGTTCATTGTCAAGAGCATTAAATATTAAAAAAGTGTAAGCACTTCCTGGTACAAACAAACATCTGCTTCCACTAATGACTGTGTTGTTGCTTTAGTCATGCGGCCTGGAAGCACTCTGGCTGCTCTTAGATATCCGCATGGCACCAATAACAGTTAATAATATACCAGACTCTATTAAATGGCAAACTGCTACCTCACTCGGTCCAAAATTAGCAGTACAGTGCAGCACATTGCTTTTGAGACAGGTTTTTTATTCATTTGGTTGGTCTCTTTAGGTCTCTCAGCAGCACTAAATACACTCTCTCTGTTTGTGCATCCAGGCACAATGAGAGTACAAAAGCACTGAGGGGAAGAGATCTCTATCCCAGCCTGCAAGGACATCCAGTCATCAACTGGGAGGACTCGGCATCAGCAGGAAGCCCCTGGCATTAGCACGTAGAGTAATGCATGCATCTAATCTAAAAAGGATTTCACCATGTGAAAAAAAAAAATTTAAATTAGCAAGTGTGTATGTTGTCCTGTAAAGAAACTGCTGTAAAATTACATGAACTCCCCCCCTAATGACTGCAAGGGAATGGCTTGCTGTGCTTCTTCTCCCATTCCAGCATGTCGTCCCGTACATAACCTGCAGTAAACACATGGAGCCGAAGGAGACGTCTTGATACCACCTGTTCTTTCTCATGGATTTTTGAAGGGTTTCAATTTATTTTCTGTGGGTTTTTTTTTCCTATTTAGGTTTTGCATGATGTTTCACTCATGTCATGGGTTTCAGTACTGTACGGTGCGTAATATGCCAGGTCTTTGTTGGTGTATGAAGACAGCTGTGGTGTCAGAGGTGTCCTCCAAATTCATGCTAGGTGTGTTTACTTGCACAGCAAAATTCTGGAGCTAAAGTTTTTGTAAGAAAAAGTTCAGGTTTTATTTATTAATTAAATTTTTTTTTTTTGATAATTTGTTTTACTGTCATGATTGATGCCATAGAAGGGGCCGACCAGAGGAATAAGCAAACCTCTGCTACCCACACCAGCAGAATCTGCCCCTGAGCACTGAAATTCTCTCACGGTTTACATCTAAAGGCCATTTTAAATAATGAAACCAGGAACTTTTTTCGTAAGTAAGTTTGTTATCTATACAAATACCTAATAAAGCCTGAAAGATTAATCCTGAAGAGGCAGCAGCAGTACCTCATTGCTTTAAAATCTTCCCCAGGGATTGTACTTTAAAACATGGACCCTTTAAACCTCTAAGTTCAACTTTGACTAAGGATTTTATTCCATCTTTCACCACACATGACTATAAATCTATGGCAGTTAAAGATATAATGGTGGATTTTCTTTTTCCGCATGGATCGTCAAAATAAGTGCTCCTACTAATTGTCAATTATTCTGGTGATATGTTTACGTAAAGCCGTCCTACATGCTTGTCCTAATTTTTACTTACCGGTGGTGATTCTGACATAGCGGAAAAATGCAAACCTTCTTTCGGAAAGTAAGCTTGTATAAGCGATGCAAACAGGAACTTTTAAACAGAGCGTGCACTAGGAGAAATGGGCTCGTGCACGCTCTCAAACACGTGTAATAGGCGTTCCCTCTCGGTAGCGGGTACAGGGTTGTGCATGTACATTTTCTTTTGCTTTAAAGTGGAGCGAGCGGGTCTTTTAAAAAAAATGTATGAAAATCCTCCACTATACCTTTAACAGAATGCATGACCCTAAGATTTTTTTTAAATATGAAGAAAAATATAAATGAATGTCCCAGCTTAAATTGATTAGCACTTGCCCTCAATAAAACTTCAAACAGAAGATCCTGATAAGCGTAACAGCTCCGCCTACATACCAGGCCCTTTTACAGGTACATTTCTTCCCTGGTTATTTATTGTGAATCAGTGGAGAATTATTAATATCTAATATGACAAGAGGTTCTGAAATTTATTACCTAATAATGTAACCTTTAATAAAAAAAATGTCATTGTTCATTTTCGTTTTTCTGAAGAACAAACAAAATGAGCTGAAGCCACGCTGGTGTTCCTATTATCTTAATTTCTTGGCAAGAGAGCAAATAAAACAAGTGTACCTCGATTCTGAACTAAGTGTTTGAAGGTTAAAATGCAGTGGCATTAGGGCTTTCTTAATCCACAGCTGGCATCCAGAATAACCTGTGCATGTGAACACACTGGCTGACTCATGTCCTACTCTGCTGCTAATGTGCTCTCAGTGAGCAACGCCTGCCGATCAGAGGGCTGCCGCAAAAACTACCAGCCAAGTCTCCCTTACTTTTAGCAAATATCACCTTAAAGGGCGAAATTAAGCTTAACACAGCATGGTGCCTCCTTCTGAAGGACACTGAATGGCTCCTAGTCTCAGTGTTCATCGTATAAGGAAACACGTCAGCACAGTAGCGGGTTAGTCAGTCACTCTGAGTTCAGAATAGTAACGTAAAAACTCAGTCAGTAGGTGAGGTTTTAAGGCCATATTGAACATTTGGTGCTTCAAATAGCTTTATTTATGAAAGTGAACAGAAAATGTTCATGTGCAATGAAGGTGTGTGATCAGGGACTGCAGAGCTACAGTTTGCTGTTAAAGTTCTTAAAGGAATAGTACACCCAAAACGTGATTAGCCTTCATTTTCTACTCACCCCCATGCTGAACAACACTCTGGAGTACTTTTTTGATATCTCAAATGCATCTGGAGATCTGGGAGGCTTCTTGCTGTCTGCTGACATTCAAGTAATGGAGGTGCCCTGCGCCCGAGGCAGAAAGGTCCATAAAAGTCCACAAAAAACATGTCAATATTCCTCCATACTGCTCGTTCGAAGTGTCCTGAGTGGGTAGCGTCCATAATTTACTCGAAACGAAGTCATTTAGAATGTTTTTAGAGCATAAACAGTAGTGGATAGGATTTCCTAAAAGCGCGTTCACGAGTCTACGGAAACCGCGGCAGACCAAACCAGATGAAAGTGCGCATTCAGCTCAGCAAAGAACTCATGCTCTTCCTCAACACTGAAGTCCTCAGACATTTTTCTTTCGTTGTTTCTTTCTTTGCACAGGTAAACAGCACATTTCTTCTTCTACGCTTGCATTATCGGCAGAGCAGACGCTGAATGCGCACTTTCATCTGGTTTGGTCTGCCGGCTTCCGTAGCATCGTGAACGCGCTTTCAGGAAATCCTATACACTACTGTTTATGCTCTAAAAACATTCTAAATGACTTTGTTTCGAGTAAATTATGGACGCTACCCACTCAGGACACTTGGAATACATTGGACGAGCAGTATGGAGGAATATTGACACGTTTTTTGTGGACTTTTATGGACCTTTCTGTCTCGGGCACCATAGACCTCCATTATTTGAATGTCAGCAGACAGCAAGAAGCCTCCCAGATCTCCAGATGCATTTGAGATATCAAAAAAGTACTCCAGAGTGTTGTTCAGCATGGGGGTGAGTAGAAAATGAAGGCTAATCATGTTATGGGTGTACTATTCCTTTAAATGTGAGAAGTATTTAACCCCCGGACCGGGAGGTCACTTTGAATCGGTAAGTGAATTGGACTTCGTTCTGGTCACATTTATAAGGCTGTATCAGGACTTCCCAAAAGCACACTATCAGCTGTTAAAGTCTGTTTTAGGTAGATATTCTATTTGCCTGTTCAGAAATCAGCCGCTGAACAGAATGACAGTGAAAAACTTGTGCAATGACCACATTTATCAGCACTCCTATTGAAGATGTGAAACAGGCTGCAAATAAAATCCCCTGTCATTGAGACTCTCACAACAAGTGAATAAATCAGTAAAATATTTTATTCAAATACATTTGTTGCATGAAAATTATTAACCATGTAAAGAAAGAATTGCAAATAGCACAATTATTGCTACTCCTATTAAATAGAATATACCTGAATTTTATTATTTTTTATTTTACTGTATGTTCAACTTTTTTTTATGCTGATCAGAGTTTTAAGGATTTCTAATTAGTAAGGACATCTTATAAGTAGTTAATGACCATTATGACTACCAAAGTTTAATCTGCTGTGAATTAAAGTATGCAAGGTGGAAAGGGAGGTAAATAAAGAAAAACTGAACCATCTTGTGTTCATGAAGTCTTCCTGACAGCCTTTGATATTCCCTACATCATGTTTTCTTTTCCTTTTATGAAGCTCCTCTGAGGCTTTAACTGGACTTGTGTATTTTGGTTAGATTAAGAATCTTTTTTTTATTTTTTTTATTTTAGAAATAAATACTTTTTGTTTTTTTATGTGAAATAAAGAATTAATTCATGAAAACCACCTCATGCCCACTGCTAAATATACGGTGGGGAAAAAAAGTGGTGCTGTGGGCCTGTTTCTCTTCCAAAAGCCACAGGAACCTTTTTAGACTGCATGCTGTATTGATATCTTCCAAACACCAGAGGCTTTGAAACGAAAGGCTGGATTCCTCAACCAATACACTGAAAATGGGTCATCGTCAGGTCTTTCGATTGGATGGTGATCTAAACCATACAGACAAATCAACACTAAAAAACATGTCCTCACCTTTTGTTCTGAAAACCCTTTTGGATGCGATTAGGAGGCATATTCCTCTTTTTTCTCAAATCTTGTGAAACTTTACAGAAGATAGTGCTCACCTACTGACAACAGGGACTTTAAAAGGCCAATGCAGGTTCTGCTTTCTAGGAGGGCTGACCATTGAACCAGATGTTTGCTGATTCGATTTTGACATTTGAAAGGCTTTTTGTTAGCAGTGCTGCTTTTAAATCTAACTGAAAAGGAAGAAAAAATAAAAAATGATAACCTATTGAGGGCTGCTCAGTGACGCAATGGGTAGAACTGCTGCAAGAAGGTTCTGGGTTCGATTCCCGGCCCAGGGTCTTTCTTCATGGAGTCTGCATGTTCTCCCTGTGCACGCATGGGTTCTCTCCAGGTACTCCGGCTTCCTCCCACAGTCCAATAACATGACTGTTAGGTTGATTGGCTTCTCTAAATTCTCCTTAGGTGTGAGTGTGTGCATGAATGGTTGTCCTGTTTGTCTCTGTGTTGCCCTGCAATGGACTGGAGACTTGTCCAAGGTGGACCTCGCCTCTCGCCAATTGATAGCTGGAGATAGACACCAGCACCCCACGCGACCCCAATTGGGACAAGCGAGTCAGATAATGGATGGAGGGATGGATAACCTATTGATATATAATAACATATTTCCAAACTTACCAAACTCCTAATTTACACTATTTTTAACTAAAAATATTGTAGTCTTATATGTATTTAAGTAAAAAAAAAAATATTTCAGTATTGGACCTGCTGATCACCAATTTGAGCTGAATTGGGAAATTTGGCAGATTTTGCTTCTGTGTCTTGTGCAACCTTGAATAATAATAATAATAATAATAAAACAACTAAAAGGTTTGATGCAACCGTGATAAAGAGGCCATTATTGCAGGACTTCCTACACATCTGTCACAAGGGTGCTGATAAATGTGTCCGGGGTTGTAAAAGAGAAGTTTTTTAAAAGTGCTGTTTAGTTAGAAATCATATATCTGTTGATGACTTTGTGGTTTTTGGAGAAAAAAATGACAGAGGCAGCTGTTGATTGGGCAGCACGCTTATTCAAAATCATGTAGGTTGTCAGGCCATTTTACCTTTAAAATGTATGTTTCTGATTTGATTTCATGTCATTTAAGGAATTTAAAATAATGAAAGTTTGTATTTTCTGGGTTTGAGTTCAGTTGTCTAATCCATTTAAACTGAACTGCAGAAGTTTTTATTGTTTTGGGGTTTTTTTTGTCGTTCTTTTGTGGTTCATGCACTAAGCCTGTCCTATAAGCTACACATAAGGTTTCAGTGACCTTTTACACACTGTGCTAAAAAAAGAACAATATTATTGTAATTTTAAATGTCAGTTTTCTTCCTTTTTGATCACTGTTCTGATGTGGGTTTTTTTATTGTTCTTGTTCTGCTTTGCAGTATTAATAGAGTATAGTTGTTCTAATGGGCTTTTGAAAAACTGCTAATTCACTGGCACTCTTCCATAGTCACTAAAACAGGGATTCATTTGAAAGCAGGAACAATCATTAAAAGCACTTTGCTGCTGTAGAACATGTTTAGGTCCACAAATAGAAAAAAAGCATCACCCTATCCCCTCTTATTCTCATCCGTTTCATCCGTTCGTACGCAAATTTGAACTTTCTTTCTGTCCTTTCAATTTGTGCCTGTAGCTGTACTGTAAAGCTCTGTATAAAGTAACCATTCAGCTAGATAATCTGTCAGCCTCTGTGTCAAGTTTTTTTTAATTTATTTTTTTGTCTGTGACCTTGTAGAGATTTTATTTACTTAGTCAGTTATTTGATTGTATTTTTTGGATAAATCTTCTGCTCAGCCTTTACATTTGTGCCAAACTGTTTGCAGACGTTGTGTGTCTTATAAGATACAGGTATATATCAAATGATATCTGCATTAGTCTGTCGTCAACCTTAACCCGTTCACAGAATGCCTGGGGATGGAAAGTCATCTGCTGCTGAGAAAAGTCCCATTTAATAGTTATACTATTGTCATGAAATTAATACTACAAAATATTACTGAGTCATTAATTTTATTCTCACCAGTACTGAGGCAATACTGTATGTAATCCCCGTCCAGCGTCAGACCAAACTCGCGGTCACACAGAGGTGCACATGTTGTTATCCTCTTTTTCTATTGTTTTCACAGAGACAAGGTGCAAAGCAGACATCACAGCTTCCCTGATGTTATTTATCTATGTGTGCGTTCTGTACGGTTTGGCTTCTTGTACACATTCGTTCTCATGTTGATTTGACGAAACTTACTTTTATGTCACAATTTCTTTGTAAATACATCAAATGTGAGATATATTAAAAAGATTTAAAGAAAAAGACTCACATTAATTGTTTTTTTGATAGTGAGAATCTATTGCATTTATTGATTCTTTACACCAGACAAGTGCTGGGGTTATGCCTGTCTATGCCTACCAAATGATCTGTGCAGCTGTAAAAACTCCTTGAAAATAATGTTTTTGCTTTTCCTGAAAAGCTGAACACTCATGGTCAGTTTTAGGCAGGCTGGCTACAGGCTGATCCACCAACACATTTCTCACCTTGCTGGAGGCAAACAACTCAGTTTTCCTGTAGAACATTTGCAATGGTGCCATGAAAAGGTATTTTGCTTTTCAATTAAAAACACAACTTAATATTAAGAGATTAACCTAGACCTGAATGAGTCCTTATCTGACCTCTGCCTGAAGCGGTCAATCAACCCAGGTAAAATTTTTATTGTACAACTTGTTAATCTCTAAAGTCCAGGTTCCTTTGAATGTAAGCTAAAAAGTCTGCTATATTGTAAGCAAGCTTACATCCAACTTTATCGCTGTACCAAAGTTGTTTAGTGATCATTGCGACTTGTTGACTCTTTGCAATTGCTCGCACTGAGCATGCACGTAGCGAAAGTGGAGAAGAAAACTCAGTTTAACAGGAATAAACCTCCAGCAGACCCAGGCTCAGTGTGAGCAGCCATCTGCAGACGCCGACTGGGATTCAAGGAGACAGAATCAGATTAAGACAAAAACAAAATAAGTCCTTTGGCTCTCTGGCAGAAGACTTGGATGCTGTGAATAAAGATATGCTTGGATTAGTAACCTAGAAAGGAATTAATTCAATTCAGTTTATTTCTATAGCGCCAATTCATAACACAAGTCATCTCAAGGCACTTTCCAGTTCACCAGATCATCCTGTCAGATTGATTCAAAGTTTTCTATCTAAGGAAAACCAGTTGATTGCATCGACTCATTGACTCAAATACAATCCCTCACACTAAGCATGCTTGTAGCGACAGTGGAGAGGAAAAACTCCCTTTTAATAGGAAGAAACCTCCAGCAGAACCAGGTTCAGTGTGAGCGGCCATCTGCTGAGGCCGACTGGGGTTCAAGGAGACAGAAGCAGAGATACAAAAAGCAGCTGTAAAAGGCGGCCCCGTCCAGGAAACACACAGCCAGGCAGACGAGCTCCGAGCCAGCTCCCATGTCAGAGGATGAAGAGAGCACATCCAGCCAGTCACGGTCAGAGAAACAGGACCACACTGGAAAACAGGCCGATCTCCAGCATCTATAAACAAGTGTGTTGATGGCAGCAGCACAGCTGATATTTCTCTCCAGGATGGAGTCACAGCCAAACAGGAACAGACCAGATGAAGCTGCTATGAGAAAAAGCAGAGAGAGCAGAACGTTAGAGATTGAACTAACAGATTCTGCAGAGTGGGAGAATAGAGATAGAATGAAGCAGAATGATGAAAAAGGGGTCCCTATGTCCTCCAGCAGTCTAAGCCTATAGCAGCAGAACTATAGAGATAGCTCAGGATAACCTGAGCCACTCTAACTAGAAGCTTTATCAAAAAGGAAAGTTTTAAGCCTAGCCTTAAAGGTAGACAGGGTGTCTGCCTCACGGACTAAAACTGGTAGTTGGTTCCACAGGAGAGGAGCCTGATAACTAAAAGAGCTGCCTCCCATTCTATTTTTAGTAAAATATTAGAGTACCGGTAGTAAAAAATTAGAGTAGTCTTCCCCCAGGGCCCGGACACTTGTGGTGGAACAAGCCAGAGGATGAGTGAGACTGAGAACTTGGATCAGGAGCTAAATCAGGCGAAGCTGAAAAACGTCTTCCAGATATAATTTACGCTTAAGCTTCATAACTGTGTGTCTATATCTAGAAAAATGGCTGTTTGAAATCCTCTGAAATGTTCAACTCTGAATGAAAAGGTGAAATCCTTTTTTTCCCTTTTTTTTTGTTGAACGTACAGGTAGTTCAGAAAAACAGCTAAATCTTACACGTGAAATATCAACAGTATAAAATTTATAAAGAACTGATTTGACTAAATAGCTGTATTTGAATTAATTCCCACATCAAAAAACTTGTTTTAACAAAATCAACAAAGCCATACTTATTGAGAATTTATTGAAATTAATAGAACCAATAATGTTTTAAATGCGAACTTTACTTGTTTTTATAATGGGCAGTTTTCCTGTTTTCATGAAGTATACATGTAATGCAACACAGAAACATCATTACAAATGTCTCAACATTGAATCCCTCTATAACACCCATCCATCTACATCTCTACATGTTCAGGTGGCATGTCACTCAAACACCTGTCCTACATTGCAATCATAAATATAGAAGATGCCCTATTCTGCAGGAAATGTACCTGTTTTCAATGGTCCAAATAGACTAATGTTAGATTTTTGTCTAATTTTTTCAGATGTATTTGGCCCGACAGAGAAGGATGAATATGTGGGAATGTAATACGTTCACTGGAAATGGTTCATCAAAAGGATGACAATCCAAAATATATCTATGATGTAGCAGCAAATGTAATGACGACATAATATGCTTTCCACTGTTTTAAATGTAACAAAGCCTAAAACTAGTATAAAAAAGATCAGTGCGCTTTAGTAATGTGACACATGCCATGGCTGCTGGATTGGTTCATGCTGACAGTAATTTAGCAATATCAGCAAATGGAGGAATGTCTGGATTTTTCTCAGTAATGTAGCTTTAAGGCAACCCAGAGGCAAACACATATGATGAAAGCTGTGGTGCCAATTTATTTGGATTTTTTTTCTTGCAAATCAAAATAGCTCATTATTATTTTTTACATTTATGAATATATAATACTATTTCAATCTGAAAAACTCGCACAGAGAGAAAAGATAATTAGAAGAATTTTATTGATAAGAAGTATAGTCTTTGGCGCTCAGGCCTCGGCAGGAACATTCATGCTGAATCATGCTTTAACATGCATGAGTAGATGAATGAGAATAGGGATGTTCCCCCCGGCCTGAAACTGGTGGTGGTTTAGTTCGAGCTGGTTAACGAGGTGATCTGCTTGAGCTGTATTGTGCGACCAGAGACTACAGGAGCTGACACCGGGCTTCACTCAGAGACTCAGGATATAGAGGTCCTGCTTGGTGATGCAGGTACCATGAACTGTCCATGATGAGCAAGCATAAAGCGACAGTGGAGAGGAAAAACTCCCCTTTGGAAAGAAACCTCCGGCAGAACCGGGCTCAACATGGTGGTCTTCTGCCGGACCAGTTGCAATGAGACGAGGGATGGTGACGACTGGGATTAATACACTCTGGTGAGGTTGGGGTAGAAGTCATGTCATGGAAGACGACTCAACTACAATGGCCGAGGAGGGGATGGAGGTGGGTGAATTGTCGTCTGAATAAAATCTGACATTGCGTTTGCTGGATAGCGGGCTGAGACGGGGATTTGAAGGTGCTTATGAAGTGAAAGCAGGATGCTGATTGGGCTTCGTGGTGGAGTAGTTTGAAGCTGATTGGCTCGCGTCAGAGACCGATCAGCTTCTGATGGATGAGGTAAGACAGAGTTTCTTCAATTGAACTTCCGCTAGAGCTTCATTTGGATGTACTGTATATGAAACTGAAGAGCTATAAGAGCACTAGTCCAGGTACTCCTGTCTGAATTCATTTGTAGATTATTTAAACAAACACTGGAGATAAGTTGTTAACTGAATCTTTTCTAAGAAGGGAAGATCTAGTAGAATGCAGCATCCAAACCTGACATAAAATCAGATTTTACTGTACCTATGTAATCCTGGGGAATTCTTTCTAAATAAGAATCTTCTCCAATTAGAGAAAAGGCTCTTACAACAGTGGTTGAAGTAATAGACTGCTGTATAATTGGGGAGCCTTGAATGAATATGAAATTTATGCCATTTATTATAACTGCTTTAGATTAAGAAAACAGCAATAACTTTTGAAGAAATATATTACTTATATGAAATGTTGGGTTTCTATTTAATGAATTATTTGATTTTGTAAAAACATTTTTTAATGCTCGGTCAACAATTTAACTATCAGAAAAGGACATAAAATCTTAAAGGCGTCTTACCTTATTGGTGGTTTTTATGTTATTTGTTACCTTAACACATATTACTGACTTAAAAATAACCTTCTATTGCCAAAAGGTTCCCAGATCTACATGCAGCATAAAACCTCTGGAAGGAGTTAAGGGGAGTATGACCATATGAGCATATGGAGTGGTATAGACCTATTGTTTATAAATCAACACGCCAGGCAAGGCCGCTGGAAATTATTATATACATTCATTTCAGGAGGCAAATAATTACTTTGGAGTGTAATCTAAACCACAGCAGACAACATGCTTCACTTCTATGGATCCAAGGTCGCATTAAACATCCACTGACTGTGAGGTGTAGGTTGGGATTTGAGATTAAATTTACTCAGAATACAACAGCAGATAGAAACTTAGAGCTGTGATGGTTCTTGTCCTCCATGTTTATAAAGCTAAATGCGATCAGCTGGTTGGGAATTCAAACAAGGCAAACACAGCAATCAATAGATTGGAAGGGAAATTACTGAAACCTTCATAAGATTTTTTGAATACTGCAAATATATCACAAAGATGCATGTTGCAAAATTGCATAGAGCCAAAAAGCTTAACTGAAACATAGTTAATAGTTTTCAGGGTTTCAGGGTCTAAAGACCAGAGATGGGAAGTAACGAAGTACAAATACTTCGTTACTGTACTCAAGTAGATTTTTCTGATATTTTTACTTTACTTTACTACTTATTTTTATGGCGACTTTTTACTTCTACTCCTTACATTTTTACATACATATCTGTACTTTCTACTCCTTACATTTTTAAAAATTGACTCGTTACTTTAGTTTTGAATCATTTCAAGGGAGTTACCGTTATTATTTTTCACGTCATCAATACCAAATTCAATCTAATTGGATGGGAATCTACGTTGCATTTGACGCACCACTATAAGATGAATCGACAGATTCGGCGGTATTCATTCGCGGCAAATCACTGCAGCTTGGTGGCGGTGGCGTTAGCGTAGTAGCATGGACGACGAGATGGTTGAAAAAAGTGGTTTCTACTTTTACTTTTATACTTTAAGTAAATTTACAAGCCTGTACTTTGTTACTTTTACTTGAGTAAAGAGGTTTAATCAGTACTTTTACCAGAGTATTTTTTAACTCAAGTATCTTTACTTTTACTCAAGTACGGAAAGTGAGTACTTTTGCCATCTCTGCTAAAGACAGAGAAGTAATTACAGGCACTGACTGCACGACCAAGCACCAACCATGACTCAACCCTCAACAAGATTAAGCCAGTACAGAAAATAAATGGATAAATACTATAGTTTAGAGATTTTTTTAGGGTAAAGCAAAATGCTCATAACTGTCTTAAACTTTTCATATTTTTAGATGTTACAACCACAATCTTCAGCTTTTGTACACTTCATGCTTTCACATCAGTTTTGACAAGCTTGCTTCATACTGAAGAGAGGCATCCACACATGATGCTGTTTATATCTTTTTTCACCATCATCTATGTGTGTTCTTTCCACAATGCACACCGCTGTAAAGAAGCAAAATGTCCAAATTAGATCTTAGCAAAAAATAGCACATTTCTCCACATGTGTGCTGCTTCCCCCTTGTGGCCAAATACTCCATTGGAAAAACGATCTAGAAATAAGTAAACATGTCTTAAAGGGATAGTTCGGTATTTTTGACATGAATCTGTATGGCATCCCCATCACCAGTGGCATGCAATCACACTGACTTACCCCTGGCAGCGTCCTGTGAGCAGAGTTATCGTCCAGTTTTGGTCAAGCCGAAAGTAGTCCGGCAGGTTTTTAGGACCAGCGAAGGAGCTAGGCGGAGGGAGACATGCATCTGGCTGTTGTTGAGCTCGCTGTCTGAATGACGGCGCGCAGTGATACGAACAGAGAGAAAATAGGACCAATTGATAACGACGTGTGACTTTTTCCACTACAACGTTTTTGGGATGCAAAAATATCACTCTTTTGAACACATAATGTTTTGGGAAGAGAAAAGTTTTATTTCGCTGGTCCTAAAAACCTGCCGGACTACTTTCGGCTTGACCAAAACTGGACGATAACTCTGCTCACAGGACGCTGCCAGGGGTAAGTCAGTGTGATTGCATGCCACTGGTGATGGGGATGCCATACAGATTCATGTCAAAAATACCGAACTATCCCTTTAAATTACCCTTATTTTGATTAGGAAAATGAGGTAGTTTGCCAATGGAATGAGTATTTTTAATTTTTAATGTAAACTGTCTTGTTCCATTGGCAAAATGTGTCTTTTATCTCCTCAATCCAAGAACAAATGCACTTATTGTAAGAAAAAATGACTTATCTAGATTTGGATTTTTTTTCCAGCCTAGTCAGGAAAAATAAAATTATTTTTTTTCTAGTGTAATTGGACATTAGAGGAATTTAAAAAGGTTGAAATACTAAACCTGTAAATATCATTAAAGTGTGCATTTATCTCTGATGATTTCCCTACAAATATAAGATTACCTGTTCAGATTTAAAGTTTTATTTCTGTTTTATACCACTATTTTTGGAGTGATGTGGAGTGAACCGAGTTAAGGTGAAGGAACATAGGCATGATAAGGTATCGAAATACAGCTGGAAACATGTGTAATTATTAGAAAGATGTGGGTAACTGTATACCACAAAAGATTTGTTATTGCTCACAGAGATGGATATAAATGTTTTAGACACGCTGTGTTTTAAAGGGCCTAAATTGAAAACTATCAGAGAAAAAGCTTGACTGAATCAAAGTATTTTTTCTTATCTTAATCTGTCAGGGGCTTTTTAAATTATGGTTTAAACTTTTTCCATCCCCTGGCCTTGGGAAAATATTTCATAATAATGACATGGGTAATTCACACTTATGGGATAGGTGACACCTCCAAAGTAAATCCTACATCAGAGAATCAAAATGCTTCAGTCTGATCAGGTGTCATAACTATTTTTGTCCCCTAATAACATCTTTTAGCTCAGTTATCTCCTCTTTCCTTACATTAACCAGAATTTGAGAAAAGCAGTCTCCACACAGCATTAATACAGACAAACAAGTCAAATTTAATAAAAAAACAAATGATTATTTCTAAAATTAAGCTTATGCTTAACTGCCAAAATAAACTTATGTATAGATGTCTGAATTTGTAAATCGAAGTTAATAATATAAAAAAAATTTATAAGGATTAGCTTTGCGCAGACTTTCATCTGTGAGAATACAATAAAAAAATAAATTTTTGCTAAAGTGGTTCAACAAATCAAAAATTGACTAATTTAAAAATAAGAATTACAAATTTGCAAGTATGGATCAAAAATATGTGAGTAAAAATCACTAATTTATTAGTCCAAATGACAAATGTATGAATACGAATAACAAACTTAAGAATCGAATCACACACACATAAAAATTTACAAGTATAATTACAGTTACAATTGATGCAAATAATGCAGTGCATTATTTGTGGATCATTTACAAGGCCATCCTGGGTAAACTCCCTCCATACCTGTGTCACCTCATGTCTGTAGCTAACAGTGGTTACAACTCACACTCTTCAAGTCGTGTTCTTTACACTATTCCCAGGATCAACACAGATCTTTGCAAAACATAATTTTTCTATGCAGCACCATGGTCGTGGCACAATATTCAAAACTCCCTGCAATTACGGACTCTTATTCCGCTACAGCATTTTAAATCACTATTGAAAACCGTTATTCTAGAGTCTACGAGTCTATGGAAACCACGGCAGACCAAACCAGACGAAAGTGCGCATTCAGCTCGGCAAAGAACTCATGCTCTTCCTCAACACTGAAGTCCTCAGACATTTTTCTTTCGTTGTTTCTTTCTTTGCACAGGTAAACAGCAAATTTCTTCTTCTACGCTTGCATTATCGGCAGAGCAGACGCTGAATGCGCACTTTCATCTGGTTTGGTCTGCCGCAGTTTCCGTAGACTTGTGAACGCGCTTTTAGGAAATCCTATACACTACTGTTTATGCTCTAAAAACATTCTAAATGACTTTGTTTCAAGTAAATTATGGACGCTACCCACTCAGGACACTTGGAATACATTGGACGAGCAGTGTGGAAGAATATTGACACGTTTTTTGTGGACTTTTATGGACCTTTCTGCCTCGGGCGCCATAGACCTCCATTATTTGAATGTCAGCAGACAGCAAGAAGCCTCCCAGATCTCCAGATGCATTTGAGATATCAAAAAAGTACTCCAGAGTGTTGTTTCAGCATGGGGGTGAGTAGAAAATGAAGGCTAATCATGTTTTGGGTGTACTATTCCTTTAATGTCCATGTATCTTTGAGCTGATGACAATAACAAACATAACCCCTAAATTAACTGACATAATTAACTTTCATTTACTACGGAAGAATATTAGGGCTACTGAAAAAAAATGTAAAAAAGTTCAGTGGTTTTAAAATTTAATTTCAGTTTAATATGGGGGTCAGAATTCTGACTTTTTTTTCTCAGAATTCTGACTTTTTCCCATATTAAACTGAAATAGAATTTAAAATCAGTTAACTTTTTTTTTTCAGTAGCCCTAATCCTCTTCAGTAATTTTCAAATTCACATATCTATTCATCAGTTTATATTGACAGCTATTTTACTCTACAGCATTGATGCCGTGAATTGACTGTGTTTAGGACCCGGCGGAAGCCTGTCGCCCAGGCCGTCCGCAGAGCGAGCGGCGCTTCTAGGTGGGTTGGCCGGCCGGGGTGGTGGAGGACGGGGGAAGAAGAGGAAGGAGGCTCCGGGAGCAAGCGAGACAAAAAAAGGGTCAGGCGTGGGACTTGGGAAAACTGGGTAACGAACACACGTTGATTGAGTCTTTTTTTTTTTATCGACCCGTTGAAGCCGCAGCTCGCTCCGCGCGCAGGAAGGGAAAAACCTTTATGTGAACAAAAACCCAGAGAGCGGAAGGCGCACGGTGGAAACGGGGAAATAACCAAATGTGGGGGGCCGCTTTCCTTCCAGATGACGCTGATTGGACAACCGGAGGTGAACTTGACCGTATTTAGAGCACAGAAGCAGCTTCGCGGCTTGGTAACAACACATTAGGCGGACTAAAGCAAATAACGGGGATTGAGTAGCCGTGGCCTGTAAAACAGCCACCATCCACTGGCTACCACTGCTGCAGAACACCAATAAAACTCTGCAGTTTGAAAGCAGAGACAGTAGAATTACACATGCTCCTGACTCTGATCGTTTCACTGGAAGCGTGTGGCTCAGATGAAGCTGATTTGGAGCAGAAGAAAACGCATGAGTGACCCTCAAAGCGTCTGGGAGAAAATCTCGTAACGCATTCTGTTTGGCTGCAGAAAGAGCGTCCATCGCATCTGGCCTTTGATTCCTTAAGAAAATTATGGGTTTTTGCTTTTGATCATCAAATCAAATAAAAGAGGCTGTTTGTCAGGAAAATCACATTTTCCACGAGTGCAGCAGTGAGCTCCGCTGTGTGCGCATGTCAGGCTGCTGGAGTAACTTTAGCCCATGTGCAGATGAAATATTAATGCACAAAAATGTGTGCAACAGTCTAATGATCCTGCAGCATTAAACAGTCCACATTAGCACCCATGCCATTTAATAAAGACTGCAGCTCGGCCACGCATGCATGCGGTGTGAAAGGGCCTGCAGGCTATAGTCGCCATACAGTATATCTATAGAAGCCAGTATGGGTCCTATAGCTGAGTGACGTGAACTCAACAAAGAGAAATCTGAGTCTCAGAGTAAAGCCAAGTTGAAGTGAGGAAATATGTTGAAAATACTTCAGGGTTGGGATGTGTTGCTTTGCATGGCACACTGCTGCAGATCCTGATGTTCAATTAGTGCAACACTAATTGAAAAGCTGATTAGTTTTGTTTTCATCACTAAGCACTAGGTGTTATTAGTTTATTTACAGTAAGTAAATAAACTAATAAATATATATTAAGATAAAGTAATTTAGTGTCTTTTTTATTTTATCATATGATTGTTAGAAATGCACTGATCAGCCCTATCATGGCTGCTTTCCTGCTCTCTCAAAGTTTTGACTTGCTGATTCTAATTTTGACCAACTCCACTTTTTGAAATATGAAAGAAAAATAAACCTTGCAGAATATTTAGAAATGACAAAATGTTTCTCTTGTGCATAATAGCACATGTCCCTCATCTAGATTTCTATTTAGCTAAAAAAGGTTCATATGAATAAATGTTCTTAGTTGATGCGTTTAAAGAACAAGGAAAGTGGGACTTCTTAGTGTGAATGCATTTGACAAATTTAAAAAAAGGTTTAAGTTTAGTTCAGTGTCATTACTAATTACTATCTTCACAGGCAGGGTTGGTTTATTGATTATTGCATCTGTAACAGATATGTTATAACCCAGAAAAATTATGATTTTCCTAGGATTCATTTTTGTTTTGTTCCACCAAAGATTGAACCAAATGTTCTATAGGTATCGATCTCCATAGACCAAGAGAAACCACATCGTTACCCTTTCTTAAAATAAACATAATCCTGTTTCTATGCCCTTTTTTCTTCTGTCATTTCCAAAATGCCCCTAAATTCTATATAATAGTGTTTTGTATTTTTTTTTTACAAATGTAGGATGACTATAACAAAACACAGATGGGTGATTTGGATTATGTATTTCCACTGCAGGTTTTCACAGAAATATAAAAGTTTGTTGTTTTTGTTTTTTTTTAATAAAAAAAAAAACTGTTTTGTCTGTTTCAGCTAAAAACGTCACAAGAATTGAGCCAAATAGATAGCTTTCAGAAAAAAATCTTTAATTTAAAGGGATTTTGAAACAGATTTTGTTGCATTCAACTGAAATTCTTCTAAGTGTTTAATTGCTGCCAAATTTAGCTGAAATCCATCCGCCTTTCTGAATAGACTGGATAAAATAAATGTTAAGAGAGGGAACTAAATGTGTGATGTCACCAGAGACGTGTGTGAGGAAGTTTATCTTTGGAGGCCAGATTTAATCTTGTATTAATAATATTTTAGCAAAATTAAAAACAAAACAAAAACAGGACCAATAGATAATAGGATATAGATAATAAACTGAATTTGACTGATTTTACAGACATGTTTACCTGATAGCTTTAAACGTCTAATCTGACAGAACTGATCTCCATGTTTATTCATTCTGAAACTCAAGAGAGTTCAAATTAATGCTTTTTTATGAAAAAAAAATAATAATAATTTCATGCTAATAATTTTTTTATATATGAAATAAATATTATTTCATATAAAGTGGATCTAACAGAATATTTCTTGCTTCTTCTTTTTCTATTCTAGGAGAGAAGAGAAGAAAGGTCATTTCTAATTTCCTCATTTTTTTTTCTCCATTTTTAAGTTAATTTTCTCTGGAAACTTCCTATTTTTAACGCCATTCATCCCTCCATCCCTCATAAGCCTGCGAGACTCAACAATGCCATCCAACGCTGTCACCAACACCAACTCCACCTCCTGCAAAGGCTTGGATTTCACAGATTCACCTGGAAACAGAAAGGTAAGTTTCTGCTGTTGACCATATAGAATTCCACATGATGCTGAAAACTGTCCTCGGTGGACTGCAGCTCTCTCCTGTTAGTGGTCGCAGAAGTGTTTCCAGAATCCACGCATGTATTTGCTTAAGGAAATTGGTAGTTAAAAATTCAAGGCAACTTAGAAAGTCGGTTTCCTAAACTTCTTGAACGTAAAATACATGCCAACTGTTTGACATCATTGTCCTGACAAATAATCATACATGTTTGTAGGATATTGGCGCATAATATAATTATAACCAGGTTTTTACTAAGATATTACACAAATAAATCTATTAATTTGAAACAATTTTGGTTTTAGGTAATTCCTAATCAAAAGACTCGTAAAAAATGGATAAATTCAACATCATGCAGGATGAAGGTCTGCTGTTCGCTTGCATAGCAGACTGATAACTCAACGTTTCTGTGCAGAAGTCATCGCTGATGAAGGCGTTGAGAGGTGCTGCTGTATAATGTGACGTTTGCAGGTATAATGGTGGTTGCTGACGTGGGGCGTTGGCTGCTGTGGGTTCAGTCAGAGCTGGAATGGCTCCACAGCTCTTCAACTAGAAGGGGGGTCTGTCCTCTTCCTCCAATGTTCCCATTACACAGCGCTGCCCTTCGTCTTGTTGCCTGGCAACAGACATTGCCTTAAATACCCGGCTACCCAGACGGAAATAGTGCAGAGACATCGACTATATAGCAGGGTTCACTCCAGGCAATGCCAAATTGTGTCTCAGTCTTGTTCATTGTTTTGAGAAAATGTTTGTGGGGAGGGAGTGTGTTGATTTCCTTCAGTGTGGCTGAGCCTTGGCGGCTCCTCCTGCTGCAAACAGCGCTGTGCCATCCACGAAAGTGGTTCCCAAATGAGCTTGCACACTAGGCTGCACTCAAAACATGCTATTATCTATGCAAATTCTGTCGCCCCAGTAGGGGAAAAACTAAGGCACCAGACACTCCTTTAGAAATCACAATAAACCGAAAGCATCTGTAGAACACAATCAGAAGGGTCCCTGGTACATTAGGTCATGAGTACGCAACTAAAGATACTGTCTGGATTAAGGATGAACATTTTTTTATTTACTGGATAAAATGCAGAGCAATGTTAGTCACTCTGGTCACATGCATTTCTCTATGTTCATTAGTTTATCCCCTCGGGAGTGCCATGCTTGATGGATTCATCTCATTTCAGCAGCAAACCTTCTGAGTATAGAACAGCTAGACACTCTGAAAACTAAATAATTCTTCTTTTTAGGTATGTAGATCGGTTCTGCAGGGGAAAGACTAGTTTAATCTTTGAGGCATCCAAAAAATAAATTCCAAATTTCAAAATAAAAGTCTCCCATTTATACTATTATAAAGCATCTATTGACCTAATAACTGGGAAATAGACTGATTTAACAGTTGGAAATTGATTCTATATCACTGCTGGGTCTAACCCTTAACACACAACCTTGCTAGACTTTCAAAGTAAGAGTCCAGGGACAGAGTTGTTTTTAACAAAATCACCAGAGAAACATCCACAGTTAATGCCTCAGTCAGACGTCTCTGTTCTACACCAGCTTCTTTAGTCTGACATTATTTTCTATTTACTGATCCTCCCATCCATTTTTGGAGGTCAATTAAAAATACAGCAACCAGTTTACGGTATCATATTAAAGGAAGTAACTAACCAACTTCTCACCTATGTTCATAAAATACCAACAGTAACATTAGAGATTTTATAGAAAAAAAAATCCACCTGAAATGGTTTTTGAACTACTGGTTGTTATTGATGATCAGTGTTTTTCTTGAGCAAAAACATTAAGAAGTAAAGTATTTGAGTACAATGTTTTGGTGCTCTACCCACCTCTGAATATGTTCTTCAATATATTGCAATATATTTTTTTTAATGAAGGCAATCCTGTAAAACTATACCAGGGGGGTCTGGGTCTTATCTAACTGACCTAACACCTGCTACTAAACCCCAAGTTTTTATCCTGAGCAATCTGATCATTTAGAATGTTTTAGCATGTTTTAAATTCAATTCAGTTTATTTCTATAGCGCCAATTCACAACACATGTCATCTCAAGGCACTTTACAGTTCAACCAGATCATACAATCAGATTGATTCAAAGTTTTCTATCTACGGAAAACCAGTTGATTGCATCGACTCATTGACTCAAATACAATCCCTCACACTAAGCATGCTTGTAGCGACAGTGGAGAGGAAAAACTTCCTTTTAACAGGAAGAAACCTCCAGCAGAACCAGGCTCAGTGTGAGCGGCCATCTGCTGAGGCCCACTGGGGTTCAAGGAGACAGAAGCAGAGATACAAAAAGCAGCTGTAAAAGGCGGCCCCGTCCAGGAAACACAGCCAGGCAGACGAGCTCAGAGCCGCCTCCCATGTCAGAGGATGAAGAGAGCACATCCAGTTAGTCACAGTCAGAGAAACAGGACGACACTTGAAAACAGCCCGATCTCCAACATCTATAAACAAGGGAGTTGATGGCAGCAGCACAGCTGATATTTCTCTCCAGGACGGAGTCACAGCCAAACAGGAACAGACCAGATGAAGCTACTATGAGAAAAAGCAGAGAGAGCAGAACGTTAGAGATTGAACTAACAGATTCTGCAGAGTGGGAGAATAGAGATAGAATGATGCAGAATTATGAAAAAGGGGTCCCTATGTCCTCCAGCAGTCTAAGCCTATAGCAGCAGAACTATAGAGATAGCTCAGGATAACCTGAGCCACTCTAACTAGAAGCTTTATCAAAAAGGAAAGTTTTAAGCCTAGCCTTAAAAGTAGACAGGGTGTCTGCCTCACGGACTAAAACTGCTAGTTGGACAGGAGCCCTGACACTCCACCTGAGCCTGGCACACCTGGAGGAGAAAAACACCCACGTGCGGATGCTGTTCCTGGACTTCAGTTCAGCTTTCAACACCATCATCCCACAACATCTGAAGGGCAAACTGGAACAGCTGGAATTCTATACACCCCTCCGAAATTGGCTGCTAGACTTCCTCACCAAAAGATCTCAGTCAGTCCGGGTTGGACAGATAAATATTATAGAAATAATTATGTTTGATAATTTCACAGTAAACTCGAATAGATCCCAGCAGTGAGGCGCCACATTTCCTGAATATCAACCCTGCAGAATTTGCATGCATATTCAGTCTATGGGTTTTTTTTTTTCCAGAATAGCAGGACAGACTGTTTCCGTTTATCATCCGTAAGTGCTTTCCTGACTGCTATAATGTTGCATCCTTTTCATGGACGAACTGCAGCACTTCATTGATCGGATTTGCTTTAGCTGCTTGTGAGGGTGATAGATGTTGCGCAGTAATGGACAGATTCTTCGTGATTCCTCTGAATTTTTCCCAATCTATTACGTAATAATTCATCAGCTCACAATCAAAATCATTATAAGGTTGCTGTTTTTTAAAAGAAACTTATCGATTTATTGTTTCCAATTTTTAGTTAAGATAATTTGAGGAATGGAGTTTAGCTGAGAAGCACCAGACAAGAGAAAAGTTCTGCCTTAGGCTCCCTGTGATGGTATTTCTGTTCGAGTCACATGATGGTTGTGAAGAAACAGATCAGAAATGCAAAATCAGGACCAAAGATGACCAGCTTTGTGTGAAATGTTCCATCCCAAGTTCTGCTCCTAAAATCTGTTAAATGTAGCCTTTTATTAAACCCAGCACACGGTCTCAGCTACTGATTTTAAACTCTGTTGTAATTCTGGCTGCTTATTTATGATGGTGGTCCCGCTGGGACGTGAACTTTAGCCTCAGTCTTCAGCCTTTTGCTGCCTCTTACAGGTTTTCTTCCAAGTTTAGCTCCATTTATCTTCCTATTTACTCCGACCAGCTTCCCCATCCCTGCTTAAAGGAATAGTACACCCAAAACATGATTAGCCTTCATTTTCTACTCACCCCCATGCTGAACAACACTCTGGAGTACTTTTTTTGATATCTCAAATGCATCTGGAGATCTGGGAGGCTTCTTGCTGTCTGCTGACATTCAAATAATGGAGGTCTATGGTGCCCGAGGCAGAAAGGTCCATAAAAGTCCACAAAAAACGTGTCAATATTCCTCCATACTGCTCGTCCAATGTATTCCAAGTGTCCTGAGTGGGTAGCATCCATAATTTACTCGAAACAAAGTCATTTAGAATGTTTTTAGAGCATAAACAGTAGTGTATAGGATTTCCTAAAAGCGCGTTCACGAGTCTACGGAAACCGCGGCAGACCAAACCAGACGAAAGTGCGCATTCAGCTCGGCAAAGAACTCATGCTCTTCCTCAACACTGAAGTCCTCAGACATTTTTCTTTCGTTGTTTCTTTCTTTGCACAGGTAAACAGCACATTTCTTCTTCTACGCTTGCATTATTGGCAGAGCAGACGCTGAATGCGCACTTTCATCTGGTTTGGTCTGCCGCGGTTTCCGTAGACTCGTGAACGCGCTTTTAGGAAATCCTATACACTACTGTTTATGCTCTAAAAACATTCTAAATGACTTCGTTTCGAGTAAATTCTGGATGCTACCCACTCAGGACACTTGGAATACATTGGACGAGCAGTATGGAGGAATATTGACACGTTTTTTGTGGACTTTTATGGACCTTTCTGCCTCGGGCGCCATAGACCTCCATTATTTGAATGTCAGCAGACAGCAAGAAGCCTCCCAGATCTCCAGATGCATTTGAGATATCAAAAAAGTACTCCAGAGTGTTGTTCAGCATGGGGGTGAGTAGAAAATGAAGGCTAATCATGTTTTGCGTGTACTATTCCTTTAACAAAAGCCTCCCCAAACTGTGGAGACATTCAGGGTGATGTGCAATTTAAGTTTTCCAACATTGGTTTTATATTTAGGTCAAAAACATTCTATTTAAACTCATCTGACCAGAGCACCTTGTGCTAAATGTTCCCCTATATGGATTAACAGGATTTCTTTAGAAAAGGAATGTCTTCTTGCCACTTTATGTGCTTAAAGTCCAGATTTTTAAACTGCATGACTAATAGTTGTCCCGTCGATAGCTTCTCCCTCCTTAGCTGCCCAGTCCAACTCTCCCACCCCCACCCTGCTGCCAGAAATGGCCTTGCAGTCAGTCTTATTTGCATTCGGACCCGGCGCTTGCATTCCTACTCAGTCAATACTGAAGTCTAAGCATCTACATTACGGTCATCCTTTCTCTCATCAACTCCGGGGGCTGCTGGGTGGTGGCAGACATGGAGCATTGTTCATGCTGGTTGACAGTTTGTATTAATCAAAGGAAAATTGCAGCAGGGGAACGTGGGGGCGGGTCGGCGGTTTGTAATGGTGTCAAGAAGCAATTGTCTTGAAGGTCAGAGGTGCATTCACTGAGCTTTCACTGCAGCCTAGTTCAAAAGAGCATGTCATTTTGTTTCTATCTGTCTCGTCAGCTAAACACACCGGTGAGTGAGCCTGCTGCACTTTTCTCCAATTTTCAAGCATTTGGGTGCCCTTTAAATTTTTTTTTTTTTTTACATTTCTGCAGAACAATTCCAACTTTTGCTCCAATTCTTGCCGTAAATTCAGTCTTTAACTGTTTCAATGTTTAAGGAAAATGATTATTGAGCTGTGAGCTTTAAGAATATGTGCCTTTACCACCCGATCTTACTGTGTCCTTTTCTCTTTACAGGCTGATAGCAAAATGCTAGCTATGGACCTGATGGAGGAAGAGATGTCAGATTTTAGTAGTGCTTCATTTAAAGTTGGAAAACCTGGAAGGAAGCGTAAGCAGTTTGCAGTAAGTATTGATTCCATACAGTAGAAGGTGGCTTGTAAAGATGAGGCTTAGCTCTTTATTTAAGCTCTGCAGGAGTTATGCACAGAGTCTTCATTGGTTCCAGAGCTTTAATGCGGCAAATAAATTACAAAATGTGGGAATTCAGGACATGTTTTCTCTGCTGTGACTGAAATTAGCTCCTTCTTTGAGTCCCAACTTTGACTTCTGCCCGCTGGTGGTTAGGAGAAACCCACAAAAGCAGAACCTTCATAACCGCATGGTTCAAAGTAGGGCTGAAAAAATTAATCCGATTAATCATGATTAACTGAGTGTTGAAATAATCATCAACTGATTTAGTAATTGATTAATTGTTAACAGGAGCATAGAGTTTATAACATACCTTTAGCTGACAGAGAAACCCACTTTGAGCCACAAATATACCAAAAAAAAAAAGAATATGTAAACATTTTTAATTTAAATTAAAAAATGTTTTTCTTTTTTAGTCTCGCCCGATTTAATTTCACAAAAATCCTTCTTTATGGAACTTTTGGCTTTCTGATTAATAATTAATTATTTAAAAAAATAATCAACAGATTAATCGATTTGCAAAACAGTCGTTTTTCTGCAGCGCTAGTTCAAAGCGTCGGAAAACTTAGCGGCTAATAGTCCACAGAATACGGGTAGTTATTTGCAAATGTTTTTTTTTTAAAAGCAGCAAACTTTAATGAAGCTGAGCACTTAACTTTGCAAAACTATTCAAGCCTAATGCTACGTTCACACCGCAGCAGGCGCGGCAGAAGCAGCGAGTTTACATGCATCAAGGCGCAGCAAAAGGTCCCGCAGCGCGTCTGAGCAGCTGAAGCAGCACGTCGGGCGCGTTTAAGCATCTGACGCGCCGCAAAGATTTAACTTTTGCTGCTCGACGCGCCGCATCAACCAATCAGAGAAGCTGATCTGGGAGCTGGCAGGGAGAGAGACACAGCGCTGATGATACAGAGCGCTGTGATCACTCCTCTGAAACAGTTTATTGACACATAAATTAACTTAAAATGCAGAAATCTGCCGGCAGAATATGTTCGCTTTTATTATCCTGGTGCCTGCAGTTTGGATTATTTAGATGAAAAACACCTACCAGCCGCTGCAGTGAACTGCGAGGAGGCGACCCGGCCAGAGGCTGCTGATGAAGGGATTCCTACTGTCGGCGCACCGCTGGTATGTGGGGGTCTGAGCGGCTCCGACAGAAATAATATTAGAAGGCAGGACTGCACTGATGAAGTTTTCAGGTGTATTTTCTCACTTAAAAACATATTAAAACTACTTTATTCCCACTGATCACAGCAAATATAGCTGCAAGGCAAAGAAAGGATAGTGAAGTCAGACCGACTTTTGGACCGCGCAGCCAGAGCAGCAAAGCTGCTTCAGCTTTGCGTCAGAACTAACTGGTACAAGCAGCAAAAATGAAGCAGCAGACGCGATTTTGCTGCGCCTGCTGCGTCCGGTGTGAATGTAACATAACTGTTGTTTAGCTCGATGCATCTTCCAATCAGCTCTGACTGGCGCCCCTGTCCCTGCTGGAATAAAAGCATCCCCACAGCATGACGCTGCCATCACAACGTTTAATGATGGAAATTATGAACGTTAAAGGCGTTTGTCACCACATGTATTTTGAATGTAGACTTAAAAAAAAATGCTCAAGCTCGATTCTTTTCTCCTTTTTAACATTTTTTTCCTCTTCAAAATAAATGATTTTTTTTCTTAATTTATTTTCCCCAGTATCTTTTAGGTCATGTGACAGAAAAAGTAATGTTGAATTGTTATATTAGACTGGATAGATGAAAGAAGGTTGTTTTTATAAGATTTTTAATACACATTGTACTCTATAATTTTCCATTATAACATACTCATTTAGTTTATGTTCGATGATTAATTGTTCGCTTGTATCACTGTATGCACAGTAGTAGAAGTGATGAGGTCACATTTTTTCCTAGGCCAAGTGACAAAATCAGACATTATTAACTTTTTCACCCTGAGGAGTGGTTGACCACCAAACAGGTGCTTTTGACATGAAAGATGAAAGATTATGCAACTATGCAGTAAACTGTCAAAATAAACACCCGGGACATGTAGGTGGCATAAATAATCTTTTCAGAGATTTAATGAGCAAAAAGCTGATTTAGAGGTGAGATTTTTAAAGCTGAGTTGTTCCGCCTCTCAAATTCATATTCTCCTTACTTCGCCTGGCAGTTTATTTCTGTGTCTTTTTATCCAGTTTTGTGCAAAATCTGCATTCAGTTTTTGTCCACACTAAATTACATCAGCTGTGCAGGAAGTATGTAAAATTCAGTACTCTTAAATCATTAGGGTGTATAAGCTTGTTTTTTGTTTTCTATGAATATTGAAATACCGGTAAGTGAGTTGCCTTTATTCTACTCAAAGACTTTATTCTCTCATTGTAAAGGTTTGAGTTAAAGATAGGGATGCACGATATAATCGGCCCCCTATCGGTATCGGCCTTAAAACTGAATATCGGACATCGGCCACCCCACCGATATTTAACCCGATATTTCATCAGCTTCTGAGTTTCTAAAGTCTATAAAAAAATAAAAATAAATACTACTTCTTCTTCTTCCTCAAAAACTTCTTTTTTACAGACTTAAAAACTTCTAAAGACGAAGGAAAAAATATTGATGCATTAAAATATCACAATATCTTCATATGCTGATATATTGCCATTTAAAAACACCATATCAATCTCTTTTACTAATGAAATATTGCTATATGTCATCGTTATGCTACGAAATCCCCCGAAAATTCACCAAATGTTGCCATATTTTTATATGTTGATATATTGACGCGGTATCGATCTATTTTACTAACAAAATCTCACAAGAATTTGCAAAATATCACGAGAGTTTGTAACAGGACGATGAAATTTCACGAGATTTTGAAAGTAAAATAGATCAATTTGATATCAGCATATAAAAATATATTTGAGTATATTATTTTTCAAAGTGTCAGAAATGGATAACAAAACTGCTATTTTCAATGACTACTTATTTTTGTCCAGCTTTAACATCGGTATCGATATCGGCTACATGAGTTTTAAAATATCGGCATATCGGATATCGGCCAAAATCCCAATATCGTGCATCCCTAGTTAAAGATGATTGTCTTGGTTGGAAAACTAGAACTGAAATGAATTATGGGCCATCCACTTTGACTATAAAACTGGTTCTAATCTTATATATATTTATATGCATTATACGTAGGATTGTCAAAAACGCTGTATCCGGATTCAATACTCGTTTTTAAAAGTATCAATACAGTGCCACCACCAGTGGCACCTAAGCAGTCATTCATCTAAAGTGCAGAATCGAGGACAATGCACTTTCTGAACACTGTGATTGAATAATTCTGTGAACTTTTTAGTTTCAGACTTTTTTCTGTAACAGGTGCAGCTGCTGAGAATTATTTTTGTTTCTTAACCGGTTTGGCTAGTGTCATTGTTATGTGTGCAAAGCATAGCCAAGGAAGGAACACTTAATTTTAATTTTATCAAGCTTGCTTAATATTGTGCACAGCATACAACCTTTATTGTATTTATTTATTGTATTTTATTTATTAATGAAAATATTTCATTCGAATTTTGGAGTCTTTGTTTTTATCCTTGTGGTATCGAAAATGGTATCGAGGATCGAATATTTTCCTTAGTATCGGTATCGAGTTGAAAAGTTTAGTATCGTGACAACCCTAATTATGCGTTGTTGATTTTCAAGTATTAATTTAGTTAATCGCTCCTGATAGAGATCAGTCTTAATGCTGTTGTCAGGTTTACTCCCATTGAAATATTTCACCCAAATCTTTTAGATTTATGTAAAATTTTAATATAACCAATTTCCATTCACTTTTTAAAAATAATTTGAAACCTTTTTAAATAAACCTACATAACCCATATTCATCATTATAATAACACTTCTTTATTTGAAATACATAATCATCAGATTCATAAATTAATTGAGTGTACTTACTCTAATTAATGAACATGTACCTTGTAAGGTTTATTTAATAGGTTGTTGATTTTTTTAACAATCTAATAAAAAAATATCAAATGAAAATTTGTTATGTGATTGATTGAAGTAAATCTTAAAATTTGGCTGAAATAGTTTTGTGAGTGTCGGTGGAGATTTATCTCCTAACTCTGCTTCAAAGTTTTCCATGATGCTTTTTGTCACTGAAGTTTTCTAACATTTGAGGTTGTTTATGTCGTGGTTTTTGGTGTTGGGAAGGGAAGAAATAAGGATATTATAATAAGGAGGATTTAATGTACAGAAAGGATTGGGGGAGAAAAGGGTGAGGACAGCAGAGAATCTGACATGAAATACCTAAAGCTAGGAGTATTTATCCAGGGACTTTGATTACTGGTTACTCCACCACTAAGGGAACAAGCAGATGGGAAACATCTGTTAAAGACCAGGAAACTAAAGCGCTGAGGTAAAGAAACCTAAAACACTAGAATATAATGAAACTGAAGACGCTACAATGGAATCACAGCGGACCTGACAAATCCCTTAAAGCTGAAGTCTGTAAGTTTTTAAAAATTACTTTTTTTTCATATTGGCTAAAACTGTCCCTATGCCCAGACAGCACTACATGTGATATGTAACCTGTGAAAAAAACTGCTTCAATTGGTACCGCCTACTGCCTGTATTTCAATCTGGAAAGAATAATTCGGGACGAGTCAAAACAACCAATCACAGCCAGAGGAGCGTCTGATGGAGTGTCAATCACAGCTCACACACGCTCCATCCCCCCCCCCCCCCCCCCCCCCCCCCCCCCCCCATGAGTGAAGCAGAGAGGGTGGGGGAGTGGTGTGAAACCTGTTTTTCTTCAAATTTTCAGTCGAAGTCTGCTCTCTTCTCAATGTTACAGACTGCAGCTTTAAGGTTTTATACTTTGCACATTTAAATTTGTTTCAAAATCCATGTTTAGCTTTCCTTGAGTTGCTCTATTACACCAAACTGCTACAGGATAGGGGACTGTGATTGGGATTGTATTGAATCAAAATGTAAAAATAAAAGTGCATGTGTTTGGAACGCATTAGCAAAGGCTTTACAAACAGAAAGCCTTTGAAGAGATCTGTTGCTGCAATGTTAGGTTGCATTAAGCAGGGTTCTCGGTCCGAGTGTCTGCCCGTCTGAGCTGCCTCTGCATCAATCCACAGGTTGTGTTTCCCAGCAGCTGTTACTAATCAACCCACCAGCAATTATTGCACATGTCCCCTGCACAGTAACCTTCCTGCTGTGGTTAGTGACACTGGATGTAAGATTTATTCATCCTCTGAATTTAAGAGCAAGAGACAGTTTCTCCTTCTGATCCTGCCCTAAGCTCCATTATTGTAAATTTGCATTGAGCACTGAGACGATAGCAGAAGCAGGAACCATTGTCAGCAGATTTGAACAGAGCAGCGTAGAATCGGAACCAATGGGAAGCTGATCCCACCACCTTACAGTGATCAGTTTGGTCAAGAAGGACATGGTGGGGATACATGTTCTGTAATACAGCCTCCATGGAGCTGATTTTACCAGACCACACCTACAGTAACAGATGTCTCAGTACAAATATGAAAGTAATGTTTTTATCCTCTGGTAATATGTCGACCTTTCAGGCAACACGTATACTTTTTGTAAACTCATCCTCATCCTGCAACTTAAACTGCTCTAACCAGATATACCAGAAATACTCCAACCTTTTTACAAAATTCATTGTTCAAGTACATACGGAATCATTATGCAATGACAAAAAAAAGAAATGTGTCTGTTTTTCTGAATTAACTGAATTAACCTGATAAATTTTATAAAAAATAAAAAGAAGCTTTTTGTTTTTTCTGAATAAACGTGATTATTTTTATAAAACAGAATAAAAAAAAAAGCCTTGTTTTCTGAGCTAATGAGAAAAACTTAAGAGGAAAGGAAGGGGGTAAAGAACCGTGTCATTAGTAGTGCACAGCGCACAGGTGTCATTGCAAAGTTGATAAAACTAATAGTGATCATTTAAATCTACATAACTAAAAGACAAGATCATTTCCATGTGTCTCAATCTTTTTTTTTTTTTTTTTTCAGTGTCCTGTCTGGCAAGGTGGCAATAAGAATAATTGTCTTGATGCCAAAAGGAGCCCAACAGATTTTACTTTCACAAGTGTAGCGGTATCGCAGTTGCCATATTGCTCCACTTGTTTCATGTATATAAATTGCTTTATCATAATTATGCAGGGAGTTTTACAGTTCATATGGACACTGCAATGTAAATAGAACAGAAAAACAGAAGAAGAAGAAGGAAAAAGAAAAAGAAAAAAAAAGGACAAAAGATGAAAGAAAGAGGAGATAGGAAGGAGACAATGACAAAACATTTTCAGTCTGCTTCATCACCTGCAATGAGATGAAAAAAAAAAAAGAACAGCACAACCAAAAGACATGGTACGAGATATACAATAAAGCAAACACCTTGAAACTATCGCTAAAGTAATATTATTAAGTCTGACATGTACTCTGTGTTACCTGAAGATATGAATGTGGGATTTCTGTTTGGAAGCAAATCTCTAAGTACCTGAAGCCTAGCACCATGTGTCTCAATCCTAAAAGAAAGTGAATATTAATTAAGCTTATGTAGAAATCCGCAGTGACAGCAGTAACAGAATTTCCAGCATGAAATCACAGCAGAATTACAGTATCTCGTTAATTCAGGAAAACAGACCAATTTCTTTCTTTTTTTTTCTATTTGAATGCAATATGCTTCCATAAGCGTAGATTTTAGCAGGAAGAAAAATCCTTTTAAAGAAACATATCTTACTTAAACAGACACCTGATAAAACTTAGAGGCATCCAATAATCAGGCATAACATTAGGAAAGTCCTGATCAGATATGGATATTGAAAATCAGTCCACTGTGAGCCAAAGAGCAAATACTGGAAAATATCAGCCTGCATCCAAAAGCACTAAATCAGCTGACAGAAAAACTCTGCTCCCATGTACTTCTGTTTATAGATCATGTAACCCATCAATAAATGTCTCAGCTGTTCTCATACCAGTTGCCGTTGACTGTAATCTGTTTGAGTAAATTTCACAGTAAAAAAATTGTATCGGGACGTCCCTTAAACTCTACCGTAAATAGTTTTTCAATCCATTTGCAGTTGGATGTGTTTATGGGTGCATCAGACGGATCTTTTTTTTCTTTCTTATTTTTATTCTTTTTATTTATTTTAATTTTATTTTTATTTATTTTTATTCCTAATGAACCTTTTCCTCATTGTTTGCACCTTCTTTAATTACTACCGTATTTTCACGACCATAAGGCGCACCGGACTAAAAGGCGCACTCTCAGTTATGTGTCCCATTTCTGTATTTAACACACACATAAGGCGCACCGGACTATAGGGCGCGTTTTTTATATACAGGTACAAGTCCTCTACTACCTTTAAATACCTCTACTGCGTATTTAAAAATACAGCGGGGGCAAAACTGAGTATGACTGTGCTTTATTCATGTATTTATTACAAAGTATTAATCAAACCTGGCAGCTGGCCGTGAGACAGAGACATCGCAGATGACACAGCGCTGTGATTACTCCTAAATTAACTTAAAATCCTGAAACCTGCTGACGGAATATGTTCGCTTTTATTGCCGGTATCCTGGTGCCTGCAGCTAAAATTATTTAGATGAAAAACACCTGCCAGCCCAGGCTGCCCAGCCTACAGGCTGCTGATGAAGAGATTTCTGAGCGCCTCCGACAGAAATAGATAATCTGGATGAACTGACTGCAATTATTAAGTTTTCAGGTGGACTTTCTCACTTAAAAACATATTAAAACTACTTTATTCCCACTGATCACAGCAAATATAGCTGCAAGATTTAGATTATTTAGATGAAAAAACACCTGCCAGCCACCGCGATGAAGAGGAGGAGACGCGACGGGGATGCTGTTGAATTAAGTTTTCAGGGAGAAAAATACAGCGGGAGCAAAACTGAGTATGATTGTGCTTTATTCATGTATTTATTACAAAGTATTAATCAAACCCATCAAAGTCATCATCCTCTGTTTCTGAATAAAACAGCTGCGCTAAATCAGACATGCCAGTTTCCCCTTCTTCGCTGTCAGTCACTTTCCGTGCAGCGCAGCTCCTCAGAAATAATGCCGGCTTTTGCGAAAGCTTGAACAACAGAGCCAGCAGACACTTTAGTCCAAGCATCTACAATCCATCCGCAAACTGTGGCGTAATCTGCCCGGCGCTGCCTTCTTATCCTGAAACTGTGGTCTCCGTCTGTCATCCATCGCTCCCACGCCGCTCGCAGCCTTACTTCGAACGGCTGCTTCACACCGATGTCGAGCGGTTGAAGCTCCTTTGTCAGACCCCCGGGATAACGGCGAGCACAGCGTTCATTTGATTCACCTTTTTTCACATCGGCTGTGAGATGGGCACGCAGCGATGGTGATGCGTGGAAAAAACCACCTAGTCTTCTCACATACACCTGCCTCAGCCACGCATCCATCCAGCCTTTTCCATTTGCGTTAATATCATATGTCATCAGAGCGCTGTCTGTCTCGCTGGCAGCTCCCAGATCAGCTTCTCTGATTGGTTGATGCGGCGCGTCCAGCAGCAAAACTTCTATTTTTCCATCTCGAGCAGCAGAAGCGCGGCGCTTCAGATGCTTAAACGCTCCCGACGTGCTGCACCAAAATGCGCTGCGGGACCTTTTACTGCACCTATATGCGCGTCAACCATTGACTTTGCATGTAAACTCGCTGCTTCTGCTGCACCTGCTGCGTCCGGTTCACACCGATGTCGAGCAGCGTTAATTTGTTTCCCCATGTTTTTCACATCAGCTGTGAGATGGGCACGCATGGAGTTACATATTAACAGCGATGGTGAGGGGTGGAAAAAAAACACCTGGTCTCCTTACATTCAGCCACTCTTTCATCATCTCCTCAATGAGGTGGTCTCAAAAGTCGCAGTTACAACACACATAAGGCGCACCGCACCATAGGGCGCACCGCACATTTTGAGGGAAAAAAAAGACGTTTAAGTGCGCCTTATAGTCGTGAAAATACGGTATGCCAATATGTGACCGGTGAATTTCTCCGCTGTGAGATCAATAAAGCTCATCTAATCTAATCTAATCTATTGCTGTGGCAGAAAACACTAAGTCAAGCTTGAAGTCTCTTCTAATTCCTTTATTTTCTAATTTTCTCTCTTTTCTATTGGATTCAAAAGAGCACTATCTAGGAACTCTTGTTTTTTTGTCATTTTTACTAACAAAATGTTATTAAATTTGATTTATTGTTGGATCAGACCTTAAAGGAATAGTACACCCAAAACATGATTAGCCTTCATTTTTTACTCACCCCCATGCTGAACAACACTCTGGAGTACTTTTTTGATATCTCAAATGCATCTGGAGATCTGGGAGGCTTCTTGCTGTCTGTTGACATTCAAATAATGGAGGTCTATGGCACCCGAGACAGAAAGGTCCATAAAAGTCCACAAAAAACGTGTCAATATTCCTCCATACTGCTCGTCCAATGTATTCCAAGTGTCCTGAGTGGGTAGCGTCCAGAATTTACTCGAAACAAAGTCATTTAGAATGTTTTTAGAGCATAAACAGTAGTGGATAGGATTTCCTAAAAGCGCGTTCACGAGTCTACGGAAACCGCGGCAGACCAAACCAGATGAAAGTGCGCATTCAGCTCGGCAAAGAACTCATTCTCTTCCTCAACACTGAAGTCCTCAGACATTTTTCTTTCTTTGTTTCTTTCTTTGCACAGGTAAACAGCACATTTCTTCTTCTACGCTTGCATTATTGGCAGAGCAGACGCTGAATGCGCACTTTCATCTGGTTTGGTCTGCCGCGGTTTCCGTAGACTTGTGAACGCGCTTTTAGGAAATCCTATACACTACTGTTTATGCTTTAAAAACATTCTAAACGACTTCTGTGATGGAGCGCCACTAAGCGTCCATCCCAGACTCTAAGTATCCGTGCTTCCTCTGGCCCAGGGGAGCGCGGTGCCAGGAGCGCGCGCACGGGGAGAAAGCTCTCCCACGTGAGTGCGCTGCCCGGCAAACAGCTGCGTGCAGGCCCGCACCTCTGTCCCGCGGTCCTGCACAGTCCCAACGAACATTCCCCCCCCGTCTGAACCGGTCATCGCGCGCGTCTGAGGGTGCACACTCGGCGCCGAGTTCCACAAACACTCACCTCTCATCTCTGCTTCAGTCCCGCTGTTCCTGGTTAAGGGGCCAAACCGGAGCACTTCCGCGTCACGCTGGAAATAGCGCAGAGTGGCGCGCTTTGCCAGTCACGTGACGAAGGACTCAACCATTTTGGGTGTTTTGTTTTGTATTTTTATATTGTTTATGTTCCTGACATTTTGAACATTGTATGGAGTCATTTTGGTTAATTTTTAGTTTCTATGCAGGAAACTGAGTTTTGAGTTTTGTTATTTGGTTATTTTGTTTTTATCCTTAAAAACCCCTTAATTTGTATTTTGGTTTACCCGGGGGAGGGGCTAAAGGGGTATTTAAAGGGGAGCTGAGCTCATTTGAGAAGGAGGACTGGATCTGATGGTAGAGTTGGCTGTCCAAGTAAGTTGTCCTGTAAATACTTGTTTTTGTTTTCTCGCTTCACTGTAAATATCGTCACTGTTTCACTATTTCCACCTGGGGAGCAATAAAAGAAAAAAGCACAAACAATATTTTTTCCGGCTGGGCCATCATTTTTTTTGTATTTTTGCAACGAACCCGTGACATTTGGTGTCAGAAGTGGGATGGCCGGTCGACGGAAGCACCCTACAGTGAAGCGTACAGGGCTGCTCTCACAAAAAGTGAAGCAGGACTTACCTGTGGACGATGGAGGCTGGGCAACGGAAGATGAGGAAGGTGGCGCAGCTGCCTCAATCACGCAGCCTGCACCAAGTACAAGTGAGGAGCTTGTGGAGGTCATGAGGACATTTTTAAAAGGACAGGAGCGGAGGGACGAGGGGTTTTTGGCGGAGCTGAGAGGGCTTCGGGCCACCTTCCCAGCCCCACAGTGGTCTGTCCCTGTGTCCGGACCTGCATCACCACCCGAGGAGTCAACACCGAGTCTCCGGGTGGACCTCCCCACGCCAGCTCCTCGGCAGCGCCGCGGTTTCTCCGAGGAGCCCCCAAGGATCAGCATGGAGAGAGCTGAACCCTCCAGACATGAGGGCCGGCTCTACGGCGACCCCAAGATCCCTCAAGCCAAGCTCGCGCTGCAGTACCGCAACGCACGGAGGGGAGGCCCAGGTGCTTACCAGGATGTTCGTCAGCCGTCGTCACAACCCAGAGCCAGCTTCCACCCACCTAGAGATCCCGGGCCTGCACCCAGCCAACGTGGTCCTGGTAAGGAGCTCATCTGTTTTTATTGTCAGCAGTCAGGACACAAAGCTGCCCTGTGCCCAATCAGAAAGGCTAAGCTTACCGGGGCGTGTTACACCCCACGGGCTGAGGACATGCAAGGGGTAGGGAGAAAACAGTGGTTCAAAGAGGTGTGCATTAATGGGGAACCTGTGACTGCTCTGGTGGACTCAGGGAGCTTCATGACTCTTGTGCGAAGGGACATTGTGCCAACGGGCTTGTTGGATTACGGTAAGCAGGAGGACATTTGTTGTATACACGGGGACAGACATTCTTACCCCACGGCGGACATGACGGTGATGGTGGATGACTTTACTTACTGTGGGGGTGGTGGAGAAGTTACCGGTAGCCGCTATCTTAGGCTGGGACTTACCTGTATTCCTGGATTTATTGCGGGAGGAGGGGGCTGAGGAGAGTGACTGTGACAAGGGTTTGGCTGGTCCTGTGTTAACCCGGGCTCAGTTCCGGGCAGGGGAGGCACCCAGTACAAAGCAGCAGACGGAGCCGGAGCCTGAACCTTTTTCCAAATTGGACAGTGACCTGTTTGAGGGGGGTAAAAAGGATCCAAGGAAACCACGTAGCCAGCGGAGGTTCGAGAGGGGCCTGAAGTCAAGGGAGCCAGTCTGTCAGGGGCTGGACAAAGACTTGTGGGAGGTACCTGGGGACATTGGGGCTGTGCAGAGAAAGGATGAGACTCTGAAACCAGTGTTTGCCAAAGTGGTTGGGGGGCTGGACAGTGCCAAGGGGAACAGAGAGAGCTATGTTATCGATGACAAGAATGTTCTGTATTTAGTGTCAGACGGTGTCAAGCGCCTCGTTGTTCCCTCGTCTTGCCGCCAAAGGATCATGCACTTGGCTCACACCTTGCCTTGGGCTGGTCATCTGGGTCGCAACAAAACATACATGCGCATCGCTTCCCGTTTCTATTGGCCCTCCATGTACTCTGATGTTCAAACTTACTGCAAAACCTGTCCCACCTGTCAAAAAACCTGCTTTGTCCGCCAATCTGACCGTGCTTGCCTCCAACCTCTACCTGTCATCTCCACCCCATTCCGGCGCATAGCCATGGACATTGTGGGCCCGCTCGTGCGAAGTAGTGGGGGCTACCAGTACATCCTGGTGATCTCAGACTACGCAACACGGTACCCCGAGGCGTTCCCCTTGCGCACCGTCACTGCCCCTGCTGTGCTGCGTTGTCTTGTGCAACTTTTTTCCAGGGTCGGTGTGCCGGATGAGATCGTGACGGACCAGGGGACCAACTTCACTTCCCGACTCATGCAGCTCTTCCACCGCCAGCTGGGGATCTCGGCGATCAAGACCACTCCGTATCATCCGCAGACGGACGGCTTGGTCGAGCGGTTTAACCAGACCCTGAAGAAGATGCTGCAGAAGTTCGTGGACGACACTGGACGTGACTGGGACCAGTGGCTGCCCTTTGTGCTGTTCGCCTACCGAGAGGTGCCGCAGGCATCCACCGGATTCTCCCCGTTCGAGCTGCTGTATGGCTGGGACGTCCAGGGCCCATTGGACTTGCTGCTGAAGGTCTGGGAGGCTCCCACCACTGCTACTAGTGATCGGAGTGTGGTGCAGTTCGTGCTGGAGATGAGAGAGCGCCTGGCCAAGTATCGGGAGGAGGCTGAGGTCAACCTGCGAGAGGCCCAGCAGACACAGAAGGCCTGGTACGACAGACAGGCCAGACATCGAGAGCTCCAGCCTGGCCAGAGGGTCCTGCTCTTGCTGCCATCCTCCACCAGCAAGCTGTTGGCCAAGTGGCAGGGTCCGTACACTGTCCTGAGGAAGATGGGCCCTGTTACTTACGAAATACACCACCCTGACAAGAAGAAAGCCAAACAGACTTACCACGTCAACCTACTGAAAGAGTGGAGAGAGGCCGTCCCAGTCTCTGCTCCTGTGTTGTCTCTTCTCGTGGCTGAGGTCGACAGCGAGGGTGATGAGGAGCTGCCTCTTGTTGACCTCCACCAGCCGCCTCCACCCACTCTCGACCATCTCTCTATCACCCAGTCCAGCCAGCTCAACGAGGTCTTCCGGAGGGTCTCCAAGCTGTTTGCTGCCAACCCGGGGAGGACTGTCTTGATCGAGCACGTCATCCGCCTGAAGGACAAGGGGCCCATTCGCCAGCGGTCCTACCGGGTCCCTCAGCATCTGGTGGCGCAGCTACTGAAGGAGGTGGAGGAGATGCAGCGTCTGGGGGTGATCGAGCCGTCAACGTCCGAGTGGTGCAGCCCAGTGGTCATCGTGGTGAAGAAGGATGGGTCGCTCCGCATCTGCATTGACTTCCGGAAGCTCAACGCCCTGTCGGTTCGACGCCTACCCGATGCCCCGGATCGACGACCTACTGGAGAAGATCGGCCGGGCCCGGTTCATCACCACTCTCGATCTCTGCAAGGGCTACTGGCAGGTGCCTCTGGAGCCGTCCAGTCGTCCCTACACGGCGTTCCAGACCCCTGCAGGATTGTTCCAGTTTACGGTGATGCCGTTTGGTCTCCATGGGGCCCCCGCAACCTTTCAGAGGCTAATGGACCGTGTTTTACAGGATTGCGGTGACTGCAGTGCTGCTTACCTGGACGATGTAGTAATCTTCAGCGACACTTGGGAGCAGCACTTGCAGCATCTGGAGAGGGTCCTTGGCAAGATCGAGCAGGCGGGACTGACGCTGAATCCTGCCAAGTGTCAGTGGGCCAAGGAGGAGGCGCAATACCTTGGCTATCGGCTGGGTCGAGGTGAGGTCCGTCCGCAGGTCGACAAGGTGGAGGCGATCCGCAGCTGCCCACGGCCTCGCACGAAGAAGGAGGTGAGGTCCTTCTTGGGTTTGGCCGGCTGGTATCGGAGGTTCGTGCCACAGTTTGCCACCATCGCCGCTCCTTTGACCGCACTGACGGGAAAGGCTCAGCGGAACCCTGTCGTCTGGAGTGAGGACTGTGAGACCGCCTTCAAGACCCTCAAGACCTGTCTCTGCTCGTCGCCGGTGCTGCAGAGTCCGGACTTCAATCAGCGGTTCTTGGTCCAGACCGACGCCTCCGCAGTGGGTCTCGGGGCTGTCCTGGCACAGGGAGACCCAGGAGAAGAACGCCCTGTGCTGTACCTAAGCCGCAAGCTGCTTCCCCGAGAGACCAGGTACTCAACTGTAGAGAAGGAGGGCCTGGCCATCAAGTGGGCTCTGGAGAGCCTGAGATATTACCTTCTGGGGAGAGAGTTCGACCTGGAGACTGACCATCGTGCCCTGATATGGATTAACTCTATGAAGGATCACAACAGTCGACTCACCCGCTGGTATCTCACTCTCCAACCCTTCCGATACCAAATCCGCCATCGGGCGGGGAAAACTAATATTGTGGCAGATTATCTCTCCAGGTTGCCGCACGTCGTCAACCTCGGGGAGGAGGCGGATAATGTGATGGAGCGCCACTAAGCGTCCATCCCAGACTCTAAGTATCCGTGCTTCCTCTGGCCCAGGGGAGCGCGGTGCCAGGAGCGCGCGCACGGGGAGAAAGCTCTCCCACGTGAGTGCGCTGCCCGGCAAACAGCTGCGTGCAGGCCCGCACCTCTGTCCCGCGGTCCTGCACAGTCCCAACGAACATTCCCCCCCCGTCTGAACCGGTCATCGCGCGCGTCTGAGGGTGCACACTCGGTGCCGAGTTCCACAAACACTCACCTCTCATCTCTGCTTCAGTCCCGCTGTTCCTGGTTAAGGGGCCAAACCGGAGCACTTCCGCGTCACGCTGGAAATAGCGCAGAGTGGCGCGCTTTGCCAGTCACGTGACGAAGGACTCAACCATTTTGGGTGTTTTGTTTTGTATTTTTATATTGTTTATGTTCCTGACATTTTGAACATTGTATGGAGTCATTTTGGTTAATTTTTAGTTTCTATGCAGGAAACTGAGTTTTGAGTTTTGTTATTTGGTTATTTTGTTTTTATCCTTAAAAACCCCTTAATTTGTATTTTGGTTTACCCGGGGGAGGGGCTAAAGGGGTATTTAAAGGGGAGCTGAGCTCATTTGAGAAGGAGGACTGGATCTGATGGTAGAGTTGGCTGTCCAAGTAAGTTGTCCTGTAAATACTTGTTTTTGTTTTCTCGCTTCACTTTAAATATCGTCACTGTTTCACTATTTCCACCTGGGGAGCAATAAAAGAAAAAAGCACAAACAATATTTTTTCCGGCTGGGCCATCATTTTTTTTGTATTTTTGCAACGAACCCGTGACAACTTCGTTTCGAGTAAATTATGGACGCTACCAACTCAGGACACTTGGAATACATTGGACGAGCAGTATGGAGGAATATTGACACGTTTTTTGTGGACTTTTATGGACCTTTCTGCCTCGGGCGCCATAGACCTCCATTATTTGAATGTCAGCAGACAGCAAGAAGCCTCCCAGATCTCCAGATGCATTTGAGATATCAAAAAAGTACTCCAGAGTGTTGTTCAGCATGGGGGTGAGTAGAAAATGAAGGCTAATCATGTTTTGGGTGTACTATTCCTTTAAAGAAAACTGAAAATCAGAACAGACAGATAAGGACAAACTCTCTATGCCTTATGTGGACAAAAGTTTCCCCCCTTGTAAGTCTGGGGAAGCACCGTTAACGAAGTATATCACTGGTGTCTCGGCTGCTTGTTGTTTTACTGAGAAAGGGCAAAGAGCGTCTTTCTATTCTTTACCCATTAACTGATCCTGAAGTGTTTTAACCTCCATCAGGCTTTGCTTCAATGTTCACGGCGGATACTCATTCCTAAATCACTTCCTGTATCTGTTTTCATGCTAGTTAATATTAACATACACCTGTACTATCTGCATACCTTTTAGCTGTGAAGTAGTAGCCTATTATTTTATTAGATGTTGTGGAGGATATTTTAAGTTCTTTGTCAAGACACAGTGCTGTGAAAACCAGCTTACAGATTTTTTTCTGTTCTTGTTTTTTTTTGTCACGCTTGTTTCAGATCCACAACTTAATTTATATAACATCCAAACATCCTGGCCATAAATGTAAAAACCCGTGGCTACAAAAAACTGTTTGTTAGAAGTGTCTCCTAATTTTTTATGTCAATGGAGAAACGCCGAGCCACTCCTCTTGTTGCATTGGAGGGTTTTCAAGCTTTAAGAGCTTATTTGTCACAGCTTTCTTAAGTCCAGACTTTAACATGGCCATTAAAATCTTAATTTAAAAAAAATAATCTGAGCCATTCATAGTTTATTTCTGTTATGCTCTGGATCTTTAACTGAAACCAAGGCTGTGTGTTCTCCTTCACCACTTTTCTCCTGATACACTATATTGCCAAAAGTATTTGCTCACCCATCCAAATTATTGGAATCAGGTGTTCCAATCACTTCCATGGCCACAGGTGTATAAATTCAAGCACCTAGGCATGCAGACTGTTTTTACAAACATTTGTGAAAGAATGGGTCGCTCTCAGGAGCTCAGTGAATTCCAGCGTGGAACTGTGATAGGATGCCACCTGTGCAACAAATCCAGTCGTGAAATTTCCTCGCTCCTAAATATTCCACAGTCAACTGTCAGCTGTATTATAAGAAAATGGAAGTGTTTGGGAACGACAGCAACTCAGCCACGAAGTGGTAGGCCACGTAAACTGACGGAGCGGGGTCAGCGGATGCTGACGCGCATAGTGCGAAGAGGTCGCCAACTTTCTGCAGAGTCAATCACTACAGACCTCCAAACTTCATGTGGCCTTCAGATTAGCTCAAGAACAGTGCGCAGAGAGCTTCACGGAATGGGTTTCCATGGTCGAGCAGCTGCATCCAAGCCATACATCACCAAGTGCAATGCAAAGCGTCGGATGCGGTGGTGTAAAGCACGCCGCCACTGGACTCTAGAGCAGTGGAGACGCGTTCTCTGGAGTGACGAATCGCGCTTCTCCATCTGGCAATCTGATGGACGGGTCTGGGTTTGGCGGTTGCCAGGAGAACGGTACTTGTCTGACTGCATTGTGCCAAGTGTAAAGTTTGTTGGAGGTGGGATTATGGTGTGGGGTTGTTTTTCAGGAGCTGGGCTTGGCCCCTTAGTTCCAGTGAAAGGAACTCTGAATGCTTCAGCATCCCAAGACATTTTGGACAATTCCATGCTCCCAACTTTGTGGGAACAGTTTGGAGCTGGCCCCTTCCTCTTCCAACATGACTGTGCACCAGTGCACAAAGCAAGGTCCATAAAGACATGGATGACAGAGTCTGGTGTGGATGAACTTGACTGGCCTGCACAGAGTCCTGACCTCAACCCGATAGAACACCTTTGGGATGAATTAGAGCGGAGACTGAGAGCCAGGCCTTCTCGTCCAACATCAGTGTGCAACCTCACAAATGCGCTTCTGGAAGAATGGTCAAAAATTCCCATAAACACACTCCTAAACCTTGTGGACAGCCTTCCCAGAAGAGTTGAAGCTGTTCTAGCTGCAAAGGGTGGACCGACGTCATATTGAACCCTATGGATTAGGAACGGGATGTCACTTAAGCTCATATGTGAGTCAAGGCAGGTGAGCAAATACTTTTGGCAATATAGTGTAATAGGCTGTAGAATGGGCAAAATGCTCATTTCAACAAAAGTGGCTGGAAATCGCAGAATTGCAGCCTGGCGACAGTAAAGATGAAAAAGGAATTTGCTGTGTATATATGAGAGTCATTGGTACTTGTTGCATTAAAATTATTTTTAGGTGCATTAAAAGAGCATTAAAAAGCATTAAATTAGAGTTTCTCATTCCTGTATAAACCCTGTTGTATTTACAGGTGTTAGATTAAACTGTGATTCATTTTTACAATGGCAGGTTTGAAACGTTTTCTTTTAATTACTCTGCTGTTTAAATATGCTACTGTTATTTTTTTCTCTTATTAAAATGAGTTAAATTTTTCAGTATAATAATGTTTAAGGAGGTATTTATGTTTCATCTGTTCTGTTATTTACAACCATGTTTGCTAATGAGCTTCCATGCATTATGTTGGATTAGCTGTGCTTTTAACCTCTGTCTGCCTGTCTGGGCTGTTTGATTTACCAGTCGGTGCCTCTGACCTTTAGCAGTTCCCCGGGTCACTCGGCGGTTGCGTAATGCTTTCAGCAGCAGTTGGGTCGCTCCAAACATGTTTGTTCATGCACTCCTTGTGCTGTGTTTGGCTCTCTTATTGTGTGTGTGAGTCTGCTTCGTATCTGTGAGAGACAAACACTGCGACTGCCTTGTCTTTGTTTAAACTGAGTCAGAATAACAATATTGTTGGACCTGTTGGCTGTTTGCATCAGACTGATTCCCTGGCAGGCTGCTCCTTGTTTGACTGGGGTGGGTCTGGTTTGTGGAAAATCTGTGTGTTGGGGTCAGGCTGCTGCGGCCTGAGAGGGATGCCTTAAAGCTAACTTTGGCTCGTTTTGGCCTAGTTTTCAATCAGCGTAAAAGCTTCAACAGAAGGTTTAGTTTGGAATGCCTGTCGGACGGATTGGTTCAGCATCCAGGCGAGGGGGGGCGTTCATCAGCTCTCTGCTGACAGGATCATATAAGAGCAGATATTTTGGTACCTTGATGCAGAGGATGAGATTAGAGTCATTTCCTGTTTTATTTGTTGCACCATATGTGCTAAATTTGATCTGAACTCAGAGGTCTTTTCGGAGCGACTTAATGGTCATACAAAAACAGTAATTTTCTTGCTTTTTTTAGGCAACTTTAGAAACATCGTGTAGCCTTGCAAAAGCATTTACACTTCTGCTTTTTTTTGTCATAGTAGCTTTATTTGGTCTATTCCTGTTTGGCTGTGACGCCATGCTGGAGAGAAATATCAACTGGGCTGCTGTCATTAACACCTTGAGGAAAGATGATACCGTTACTTCTATTTTTTTCCCGGACATCCCGTTGCTCCTGTATGAGCTCAGCTTTTACTGTGACTAACTGTATGTTCGCTCTTTTATCCCCTGGAAATTAAAACTGATTTGGAACTCGCCTGCTTAACTCTTTCTTTCCCAGACAGAGTGATCTGAGTGGCTAATTTACCATTACCTTTTCTATCATAGAATGTATTTTTAGATCAGTTCTATGTTTTTATTTCTATGTCTGCTTCAATATCAAACCCCAGTCACCCTCAGCAGAAAGCCGCTCAGACTGAGCCTGATTCTGCTGGAGGTTTTTCCTGTTAAAAGGGAGTTTTTCCTCTCCACTGTCACCGCATGCATGCACGGTGTAAGGAATTGCTGCAGAGAAGAAAGCATAGAAAACTTTGAACTAGGGCTTAAACAATTAATCGGATTAATCGTGATTAATTGATTATTGAAATAATCGTCAGCTAAATTAGTAATCGATTAATTGTTAATTGGAGTGTAGAGACAAAAACGTGCCTTTAGCGGACAGAGCAACCCACCTTAAACAGCTGTTATACCAAAAAAGAAAATATTTTGCATTTAAGATAAATAGGCTCTATCTGGAACTCCTCAAGTGGAAATGTTTTAGTTTCACCTGGTTTCATTTTGTAAAAAGCCTTCTTTAAGGAATCTTTAGCTATCCGATTATTAATCGAAAAAATAATTGACAGATTAATCGATTCGCAAAATAATCGTTATTTACTGCCCTACTTTGAACCAATCATACTGTATGATCTGGTGGAAGTGTCTCTGTAAATTGCCTTGAGATTAAATCTGTTATGAATCAGCACTCTGTAAATAAACCAAATTCATTTTAATTGAATTAATCTTTTTCACAACATTTTTTTACACTGAAGCCAAAAACTTGGTTGTTTTTCATTTGGTTTGATACGATAAATAAGAGCAAAGTATGGATAAACTAGGCAATTGATTAAGTTTTCAAAGTTTCTCTCTGAGTCAGTTTTTTTTTACTGGGATTACAGCTTCCATTTCCTCTGGCTGTCAGTCTGTGTGGCTTCGTCTTTGATAAATGCTCTCCTGGCAGAAATCAGGCCCGTCACTTCAGGTGGCAAAGCTCTGATGATTGTAGTCATGTAGGTGTGCTGGATTTCATTACGGGGGTGTCAGAGTAAATGGGTCTGACTCCATTTACACACCACTGTTTTTCAAAATACTGTATTTTCACGACCATAAGGCGCACCGTACTATAGGGCGCAGTCTCAGTTATGCGTGCCATTTCTGTATTTAACACACCCATAAGGCGCACCGGATTATAGGGCGCGGGTTTTAAATACAGGTACATGTCCTCTACTACGTTTAAATACCTCTACTGGGTATTTAAAAATACAGCGGGGGCAAAACGGAGTATTTTGTGCTTTATTCATGTATTTATTACAAAGTATTAATCAAACCTGGGAGCTGGTCGTGAGACAGACACATCGCAGATGACACAGAGCGCTATGATCACTCCTCTGAAACAGTTTATTGACGCATAAATTAACTTAAAATCCTGAAACCTGCCGACAGAATATGTTCGCTTTTATTATCCTGGTGCCTGCAGTTTAGATTATTTAGATGAAAAATACCTACCAGCTGCGGGGGTGAACCGCAAGGAGGTGCCCCGGCCAGAGGCTGCTGTTGAACGGGATTCCTACTGACAGCGCAGCGCTGGTATGTGGGGGTCTGAGCGGCTCCGATAGAAATAATTTTAGAAGGTGGGATTGTAATCTGGATGAACTGACTGCAATGATTAAGTTTTCAGGTGGACTTTCTCACTTAAAAACATATTAAAACTACTTTATTCCCACTGATCACAGCAAATATAGCTGCAAGGCAGAGAAAGGATAGAGTAGCTCCGCCCAACGCGCGTCAGACCCACTTTTGCACCGCGCAGCCAGAGCAGCAAAGCTGCTTCAGCCGCGCGTCAGAACTAACTGGTATAAGCAGCAAAAATGAAGCAGCAGACGCGTGAACGTAGCCTTACTTTGAACGGCCGGTTCACACCGATGTCGAGCGGTTGAAGTTCCTTTGTCAGACCTCCCGGAATAACAGCGAGCACAGCGTTCATTTGTTTCACCATGTTTTTCACATCGGCTGTGAGATGGGCACGCATGGAGTCACGGATTAACAGCGATGGTGATGAGCGGAAAAAAACACCTGGTCTCCTTACATTCACCTCCCTCAGCCACTCTTTCATCATCTCCTCAATGAGGAGATGAGGAGTTCTGCATAAAGCACATACCTGTTCTTTTATACACAATCCACGCCCACACTCCCCCCTTTAACGTTCTCATGGTGGTCTCTACAACGTCCGCAGTAACAACACACATAGGGCACACCACACATTTTGAGGGGAAAAAAAGACCTTTATATGCGCCTTATAGTCGTGAAAATACTGTAAACTAAAAAATATGGCATCGTCTTCCTTCCGCTTTGTGAAGGTCTTACTCATGAAATCCATTGTAATCCCAAGGAGTATACATACTCTTTCAGTATACTATATATGATATATTGAAATGTTTTACAGCTGGAAGGATCTGATGAGATACTGGGCCATCATGTCAGCTGCAGACAGGTCAGCTCCTCTCTTTTATGGAGTGAAACCAAGCGGACAGTGAGAACGCTTTCTCTGTTGTCAATCAGCCAACATTCCTTGCATAGTTCTGTATGTTTCTGGAATGTAAACGTACGTCAGGAAACCTATTTTTAGGACGTTTTTCCTTCGTTGCTTGTAAGTTATTGGCTGAGCAGAAGGGTTCCTGCCTCTGAATTTAACTCCACACTTAAACATTTGGTGGGATTCTCCATAAGCAAAGCCTACCTACTGGTTTGGAGTTTGTTTACATAATTAAGCTTTGCTTAATTCCTTTCCTTGTGCATTTTCTCCAAAATGTTAACATCCCTCCCTCCCTCTTCCCCTCTCCTGCAGGTAGAGAGCTGCGGCTCGATCACAGACTGTGCAAGTATTGGCCACAGTTACCCTGGGCTGTGTAGGCCGTCCATTTCACAAGTCCACAATGGAGACATGGATTCACATGCAGACATGAAGCCCGACGCCTGCTTCCCCAAACAGGAGAAGAGGGAAGTGGAGAATGGAATTCCCAGATGCCTGTCCTCCTACCAGGATGAGGACAGTTCTCAGGGTCAGAGCCCGAGTCCCTCACAGGAGAACGGCTTCCCGTCCAGCCTGGAGGAGCGGCACTCGGAGGAGGACAAGGACGACGGCCTGATGATGCCGCGCAAGAAAAGAGGGAGGCGGAAACTGGAGCGACCGACGAAGTGTGAGTGCTGGCCGTGCGTCTGTGTGGAGCAAACACGAATGATCCAGGAAGGAAGTGGCAGATTTAACACATGTACCAACAGAAAAGGCCCAAACACAAAGAAGCACCTGCATAAATAGACAGGGCTATTCATAATGTTGCCTCTAGAAAGCTGTCTAGGTTTATAGATATTTTACTATCATGTTTTTATTATCATCCATTGTTATGTTTCTAAAACAATTAAAAAAATACAGGGTTCGAGCGGGTCCTTAAAAAGTTTTAAAAGGCATTGAATTCTTCAAAATAAAACTAAGGCCTTAAATGGTATTAAAATGTTTTAAATCAGCCTTTCGTAGGTCTTCATTTTTAAAACATCATAAATAGGATTATTTTTATTATGAGTTATTTTTGTAATCTAAATAAAACATTAAAATTGACATTTTTTTTTATAAAAAAAAAAAATGGCTTGCCATTATTGGTTCCGTCCCGATAGCGGAACCAATAAAAGCGCTGTTGCGGCCGGGACATTTGGGAGATGCACCATTAACGTTTGGTCTGGAAAACATGAGCAAGTGTAAATGTAACCAAAATTGTCTCCAGCCAAGAGTTTTCTCCATGGATAAAACCAGGGAACATACATGAGGCTCAGTGGATTTAGTGCAAGAAGCGATTCAAGCTCAGAACGATGGGAATTAAGGCAGTGGAGTCGCACATGCGAAGCACGAAACACAAAGCGTCAAAATGGAGTTACAGAGAAACAGCCGGTATTTCTCAGTTTAGTTCCACCCTTGTCTCTGCAACGCCTCCACTTATCACCAAATCAAACATACTAAGAAAACCATACAAAGAAAAATAGCTGCAAAAAAGACTTAGCACTGGTTATGTTGTGGCTTTAAAACTGATTTGTTTTGTTCCCTGCTAAAACAAAGTTTGTGAATTCAGTTAAATAATTGTTAAAATATATCCGTCATTTGTGTGTTTTTAGCTTTCTTCCTGTGGTTTATGTTAAAATAAACCTTTGAGTTAAGTTGTCGCAAGCAGGTTTTTCTTGTGTTTCTTGTAAATTTGGTCTTAAATTTTTATTTCAAGTGGCATTAAAAAGTCTTGAATTTAACTTGCCTTATGCTGTAAGAACCCTGAAATAACCACACTTGTAATTTCTATCACTTTATTATGTTAACATTAGCCAAGACTGATGTCCAGTAGAGTTTGAAAAATAGTTTTGCAGCAGTATTGACCTATACAACCTTTAAATCTCAGTTGAAAAAATAATTTAATCTGAAGAAATAGTTATTTCTAACAAAATAACCAGTGGAACTGTTGAAACCAGTGCTATTGATTATTTCTGTAACCCTCTTTTACCCTTTTCTTTTCACCCTTCACTCAGACATAGATGAACATTGTAAAAGCTTCAGTATTTTTCGCGCTATAGAGCGCACCTCACTTTAAGCCACTCCCACAAAACTATTTGAAAAAAATGAATGACCTAACTAAGACTCCCATTGGAAAAAAAAAAAGCCCACAAATAATCCTCCACTCCATATACATGGGATGGATGATATACTACACATAATAACGCTGGGAGCCGTGGGACAGAAAATGTTTTATTCCTGTATTAAAATGCAGATAGTGCGGCTTTGGAGACTTGATGACCAAAAGACAAACCCAAAAAGCCAATAGAGGCAAGATAAAATGACTTCTGATGTATTTGCCTAATTCCAGATGTTTTTACTCCTAAGTTCTTGCTTTGACTGTAGATATGAGCAACTTTAGGTAAATAACTGCATTTTAAAAGCTTTACCTGATTTAAAACTCCACACATGCAGCTTAATTTAAAGGCATATCCTCTTGTCTCCATAATTCTGAGTAGTCGAGAGAAATAGACCTTTGTGGAAGTGTAATACATGGATTTTTATGCAAAAGCTTAACACGTTTGCATCAGCTTGAAAATCAAAGCATAAATTCAAAAAATGCTTTATTATTCTGTTAATATTTCTTACCGGGTATTTTACCCTCCAGTTCATAAGCATACTCAAAAAAGGTTGCTTTTCTTAACGCTCTGTAGTCTAACATTCCATGTATGCAATAAAAAGATATATTTTCACTTGCTGTGAACAAAGCATGAACCTGGCAAAAAAAAAAGATTGAACTATGACAAAGAGGTTTTATTGATGTTGTGCTTTAAGTAAAGATTGGTATTATAGGCTCCTACACACAGTCCCTCTTTGTAGGCCTGTTGCTCCCTCGGCCACGTGCCTCCCTGGTCCCTCTCTGGGGCCACAGAGTCACCGGCTGTGACCTTGATGAGGAGTGTGGTAAATAAACATCTAGCAGGGGAAGGAGCACCTTATCTCCTGGTAACAGGCCTCCTCTGGGAGCTGCCAGGTCCCAGGAAACAGCCATGCCAGTTGGATGGCATCGTGCCCAGAACTCCTCACAAACCAAATCTGAGCTCTGGTGTTTCGGGGCTTGTTACGTCTCGCCTGGGCAAACCCCTGAATAACCCTGCTCACTGCTTCTGTAACCAGCTTAGCATAATAAAACACCTTTATTTTTATTGTTTAATGAGGCTGTAGGGTGTTTATCCTATTTGTTATAATGATAACTTTACAGGCAAAAAAAAGGAGTTTTATTCTGACTGGCTGGCTGGGTTTTGTTGCTCAGGAAGTAAGCAGCCACATCATTTGCACGCTAATTACTTGGGTTTGAGTCTACAAAACTTTATAGAAGAAGAAAATAAGCAGCACATCTGGTTTGTGTGTTGTGTTACAGCAGCACTGTACTCAAAGTTAAGATGTTATATGAAAGGAGTTTTTCAAAGGTTAACAATTTGCCAGTGTGTGAAAAACTTTGGAAAGTGTTTTTAGTATTTAAAAAAATCAGATTTCAAAGGATCAATAGATTTATACTCATCTTTATCCCACACACAAAGTCCTTTCTAAAGCATTCACACTCATGGAATTCTGTGTAATGTAAGGAAGACTAAAAGTACGGAAAGCTGCAATGTAAAGAAAGAATAATCCTATTGCTTGCGGTCATTTTTGAAGTTGAAACTTAGACAACTTTTATTGTCATCTTGTATAAAAAGAGTTTATACAAAAGAAATTTCATTTAGTACAGCTTTCCAGACAGTAAATGAACATTTCCATTCCATAATGTGCTGTAACTGGCATCACTGGGTTAAAGCGCTGTAACCTTGCTGTAATTGGGGTATAATCATATCTTTTTTTCTTTTGCAAAATAGTTTAAGCTCATTCAGACCATCTGTGAACATCACTTTTTAAGTCTCCACACAGATTCTCAATGGGATTTAGGTCTGGACTTTGACCATGCCTTTCCAGTGCTTGAAAATCCACCAATGTAATGATTTCCATTACAGCTCTAACTCGCATGGTTAAGGTCCATTTCCTGCTGAAAGATGAACCCACTCCATATTCTAGAGCAGGCATGTCCGAAGTCGATCCTCGAGGACCGCTGTCCTGCAGGTTTTAGAGGTTTTTCTGCTTCAAGACAGCTGATTCTGATTATTAAAAATCAGCAAAAGCCTGTTAACCAGTTATCAATGGAAATCAGCTGTGCTGAAGCAGGGAAACCTCTAAAACCTGCAGGACAATGGTCCTTGAGGACTGACTTTAGACATGCCTGTTCTAGAGTCTTTTCGGCCCCTGCGTTGAGCCCAGTCCTTCTTCTTCATAGGAAAAGGATCTTCACTGCATGATGCCACCAACGCCATCTTTCGTTATGACAATAGTGTACTCATGGTGATATGCAGTTAGTTTTCCACTTTTGAGTAGAAATTAACATAGAAAAAAAATGTTTCATTTTACTTTGTTACTTTTGAATAAAAAAACTGATCAAATCAATTAAAGTTTTGAGTTTGTCGTGGGACAAATTGTGGGAATCTCCATTATCCTGTCATTTTAACACATTCTGAAGCATAAAAATTAAGGATTAAGCAAAAGGCATAAAGTAAGGATTCTTTGTTCTCGCATTGCCCTTATGGCTTTGAAACAGTCTTGCAGAAACAGACTAAGGACCAAATTTCAACCAAAAGCAAACGGCCCGTGTACTGTATGGCCATGTTGCTCTAGAAAGCGGATTCCGGAGCCAAAATCAGCAAAACAACTTCCATAAAGTCTTGTTTTTGACAACCATCACAGTTTTCCTCTTCAGGATGAAAAGTATTACCGGTAGTTTTAGTCACATTTTAGTCATTACTATATGTAGAAGTTTTAGTTGACTAAAACTCAAAAAGCTTTTAGAATAGTTTTAGTCACCTTTACAACAACTCAACTTTTGCAACTCATAAAACAGCTAACCTTTACAATTTCGAATAACAACCAGATTCCTTACCAGACTGACGGCTTTAGTCTAGATACCACCATTGCTGGAGATGAAAACAATTATCTTTGCTTTTGGGTGGAAACCTTTGATTTCTAGAATTCCAATAAGTTTTTTTATGAATTCATGCCCTACTTTATAAAGATATAAAGCAGATCTAGTTCACCGCATCACATTGGTTAAAATAGCAGACATACAAGCTATACATAAAAGCATGTCCCTACAAAAACAGAAGGGAACAAAAACACATCAAAGATGCTCACCAAACCTGTGGATACCCAAACTGGGCATTTTTCAAATCAGCAAGGAAATTCAGAAGACTTGCAGCAGAACATAACGGTGAGAAAATTAAAAGTAAAAACACCACTATCCCATATGTTGCCTGAGTCTCTGAAAAATTCAAGAGGATTTTCTCCAAACATTTCAAACCAAACAAGACCCTTTAAACAGAGGCTAGTGTCATAAAGACAAACCAGTTCAATGTAGTGAGGAATGCTCTGATCTTTATATTGGAAAAACTAAGCAACCTCTCCCAACACAGAACAGCTACCTCCTCCGGACAAGACTCGGCTGTACATCTACATCTTATAGACAAAGGACATTCTTTTAAGGACCAGAATGTTCACATTTTGGACAAAGAAGAAAGGTGGTTTGAAAAAGGGGTGAAGGAAGCCATTTATGTGAAAAAAAACCTTAAACAGAGGGGGTGGACTCCGGTTTTAGCTCTCAAAAACCTACAATGCAGCGATAGAGTTGATTCCTTCCCACTATCATCGCAACTCCCACCCCCATAGAGGGGACCAAAACATCTTGCCTGTTCAACCAGGCCAACAATTCCCTCTAATGACCCCCCTTTCAGGGGCATAGACCTGTATCTGGTATTTCAGGCTAACAGAGAACCCAAACGACTCCCAATTCCTAATTCTTCCGTTTTAATTTGCATATTTCTAAGCCAAAACAAGGCTTTTTTTGGGCCACTCTATAAAACCTTGAACTCAATGCTAATTCTGACATTTTGCATTAAAAAAGCTTCCTGGATGGGAAGCGAAATGTCTTAAAACTTGAAAACAAATTCCAGTAGATTGTTTGTTTAACTTTTGTTGAATGTCTATGACCTGGATGACTGAGAATCTTTGCCAGCATACAAGCTAAGAACGTAAAAGTAAAAGGAATTGTTTTAGACATACAGCCGTTTCTCAATTCACGTCAAGTCCGTTCTTGGCGAGAACGCAGGAAGATCAGACTTGACGAGAACGCGAGCACGCAAGCACGCATGTGTATTGGAACAGAAGCGTACTCGTGACGTCATCACAGGCAACGTTCTTTAGCATTTCTTTAACAGTCAAAACTATTTATTCCCTACACAAAACATTTTGAAAACAATATTTTTAATTTCTAAAGCTTAAAAAACATTTTAAACAATTACCGATCCGCAAAAAAACGCTATCAGAACGAGCGGTAGTTCACACATAACTAGACCGAGAGAAGTGCACTACAGACGGGGTAACATTAGCCCTGGCTGCGGTTACCCTCGGAGGTCTGCTGGTCACTCTGGTCCGCTCAACGTCGGACTTTTTTTTTTAAATTTCGCACTAACTCTGTAAACAGGCCACACAGGGAGGCTTAAATGTATAATGTTATCACCTCAAACGATTTCAAAACGTACTTTTGAAGAACAACAGCAGCAGAAAATGGAATGTTTAACTTACCACTGTGAGCGCTGTCTCGAATCAAGCTGCGGCCGCGGGGCATTCTGGGGAAGCGGTCAGTCTGAAGAACGCACAAGTCTGCTCTGATGCATGCTCGATAAAGAGGGCGGGGCGAGAACAACATCCGGGGATTTGGTGCGTTCTCGAGAATTGGAACGGTACTCGGGCTGAGGCTGATGACGTGTCACGAGTACACGAGAACGCTCAAGAACGCATATTGAGAAACGGCCCGGTTTTCCATCCTAAAGTAAATACTTCCTGATCTTCTAAGATTTATGCAGATCAATCAAGCTTCAATGCTACATAGAAAGCAAAGTGCAAAAGCCTTTTACTTTGACAATTTTGGCTTTATTTAAGAAAAAGTCCCCCTCGGTTACTGCTGCTCAGTGGTTAATATAGATTTAAATTCTTGCTAGTACTACATAAAAAAAATATTGGCCTATATTTATTTATTACTCCCTTAATGTATTATAGAATCTATATATATATTTTTACATGCATTTTAAACGTCTGAAAGGAGCACCCACAAACGTTTTTATCCTGTCTAGTCCCATCAATGAAAATCACACCTACGACTCTACATGTTTCGTCTTCAAAGATCCATGTTTAGCTCATCGTTTCTCGTTATTTTCATTTAAAAAAAATAAAAACAAGAGCTCTAAATGTGTTCTACCATGGAAACAGAAAATTAAGCACAAGGGGAAATGTATAGTAATTAATCTATACCAAGTTTCCATAGTCTCCAGGGTGTCCACTTCCCTCCACAAAGGTTGTTTTGTATTACCGATCAGCATCCAGACTGGGGCTGATGCAGCAACAATTGACAATAAAGTGTTTATTACAGCTGCAGCCAGAGAGTAGAGAGCTCAGCAGATAGAGCGGGGACCTAAATCGATATTCAGCTTCTGTTATCCAGATGGAGGGCACAGGAAGGATTTTAGCTCCGCCTGGATTGCAGCACTGCTGAAGCTGGAACCCACTCAAGCTGGCAAGGTATACTCTCTCTGGGCATCACAGGCCAGCTCCTCTCACAAACCCAGCGACCTTGGCACTCTGCATGCCTCACCAATTTGTTATGTAGTCAGTTATTCCTGAGGATCACAATGAGAGCAGGGAGGGAGGGCTCCAGCCACACATGAAATGATCTAAAAGTGGCTGTTAAGAAAGAAGACCTCTAAACAAACCTGCCATCAGAAACAGCAGGGCTCAGGCATCAACTCTTTACTCATTCTGGGTCATTTTACTCATTTAGGCCCCAGCCGCTACACGGATGCGTCCTTCCTGCAGCTGCATTATTCAGTATCAAAGAACCTTGACGCTTTTAGAAACTATGAAACTAATACCAGAGATGTTGGCAGGAGCTTCTGTGATAAAGCTAAATTTAGCTCGCTGTTGTTTTCATTCAATCACCAGTAAAGAACTTCCATTAATCTCAACTCCTGACAGCTGCAAGAGTATTTTGGTCATCAATGCTCGCTGTCATCAGCGCTCTGTTGAACACAGACAAACAATGCTTTTGAAGAATAAATACCAGGCCGATGTTTTTGCAGACTTCCGGAGCTGAATCTGTGGCCAAGTTAGATGGAAGTCCAGCTGGAGTATTTACTGTGCTTGAGTCGGTTTTATTACGCTGCGGTTTGAGGGCCCCTGACACCGGGCTATTTTTGTCTGACTTATTGCCGCTTAATTCTCTCTTTATGTTGTGCAACTTCCTCCAAGCCCGTTTTCTTCCTGTGCATGCTGCTGATAGTATCATGGCACCCCTCTACATCATTCATTCACAATAGTAGAATGATTGGCCATTTGCAGGGTTTTATCCACTGATCTGTTTGTATGTCAAGTTAAACAAATGGAGGTCTCTTCGGAGAGATGCATAGAGAGTTAATATTCTGGCCAAGGGTTTTTTTTTGTAAAGCATGTAAATAAAATTAGAGATTTCTTTTATTTCTCTTTAAGTATGGAAGCAAATCGTTACCATATTTAAAATGAAAAAGCATTTTCAGAAATGCTTTTTCAGTTTAAGAATGTGGCTGCATTGTTTGACTCATAAATGAAATTAGTAATCAATCATCCTGTTTGCATTTTCATTTTCTTCTTTAACACCGCTCATCCTTTTACGTGATTAAAATGAAAAAGAAAAAGACATTTGAGATTTATTTTTCAAAAGGTACCCCAGCAAATACATACCAAAATTCAATTTGAAATGTAAAATTTGAAAATGAAAAATGACGTGCACAGCGCCCCCTACCGAACAAGATGGGTAGCCCGGTCAGCAAGGACCAGAGGAAGAGCAGCTGCTGATGTCAATCTGCTGCGCCCGCCGCTCAGAATGCTTTTTTCATTTTCGAGTTATGGACCGTACTTTTCAGGCAGACCATGAAAAGGATGAAAAGCAATGTCCGCTGTGTTTTCTCTCTGATTATGGCATAAAATGTGCAGTCTTAAAGAAAAAAATGCAAATGAAAAAGCATTTCTGGAAATGCTTTTTCCTTTTCGAATTTTACATTTCAAATTGAATATTGATATCGCCATCAGGTTTTATACCTGCTAATGAATACTCCCATTTTTCCATTAACAGTAGCATTGTAGGCATGATGTGTGCGTCAGTGTAGCCGATCAGCTCACAGCACCGTGGGCAGCCATGGGTGTTTGTTTAAAGTAGATGCCACAGAATAGCGGGAAGGATAACTTCCTCTATAATGCATCTTAAAATCAAGCGTAGAAAAATACTTCTTCTAATTAGATACAGTTTTCTGTGAATAAATAGTTTTTTATCTATTAAAATTTCTAGTCTGAATTCAAATTTGTACAAAGGAGATTTTATTTAAATGTAATTGTGTAATTTTCAACCCGCTGTTACATCTTTTGCTTCAACCCCCCCATTATTCATTAATTTTTCTCATTATGAATTGTACAGATTTGCTTATCCAATATTAATATCGCATATCCTTCACATATCAGCCTAAAGGGAGGATCGGTGGTTCAAGCCCCACTCCCACTGACTGCAACTCTGGGTCCCTGAGCAAGACCCTTAACCCCATACTAGGGATGCACGATATAATCGGCCCCCTATCGGTATCGGCCTTAAAACTGAATATCGGACATCGGCCACCACACCGATATTTAACCCGATATTTGATCAGCTTCTGAGTTTCTAAAGTCTAAAAAAAAAAAAAAAAATACTTCTTCTTCTTCCTCAAAAACTTCTTTTTTACAGACTTAAAAACTTCTAAAGACGAAGGAAAAAATATTGATACATTAAAATATCACAATATCTTCATATGCTGATATATTGCCATTTAAAAACACCATATCAATCTCTTTTACTAATGAAATATTGCTATATGTCATCGTTATGCTACGAAATCCCCCGAAAATTCGGGAAATTTTGCCTTTTTTTTATATGTTGATATATTGACGCGGTATCGATCTATTTTACTAACAAAATCTCACAAGAATTTGCAAAATATCACGAGAGTTTGTAACCGAACGATGAAATTTCACGAGATTTTGAAAGTAAAATAGATCGATACCGCGTTTTTAAAAATCAATTTGATATCAGCATATGAAAATATATTTGAGTATATTATTTTTTAAAGTGTCAGAAAAGGATAACAAAACTGCTATTTTCAATGACTACTTATTTTTGTCCAGCTTTAACATCGGTATCGATATCGGTTATCGGCTACATGAGTTTTAAAATATCGGCATATCGGATATCGGCCAAAATCCCAATATCGTGCATCCGTACCCCATACTGCTCCCCAGAGGGATGGGTTAATGCAGAGAGTCAATTTCTTTGCTCCGTACTTGTGAGGCTGTAATGACAATAAAGTTGAATTCTATTCTTTTCTATCAAAAAACGGTTAAATCGTATCAGCCTGCTTTTAGAATCTCCGATATTGGCAGGGTGATAGAAACCCTCCTCTTCTGTTTAATGTTTGGTTACGAATTGGAGAATACTAGATGGGTCCATTTTTCTCAGAATTCTCATAACTGTTGTTCTTAACTCTTTGTTCTTTGTTCTTTTTAGGGCTGAAATAATTATTGTGATTATTATTGAAATAACCATCAAGTCATTTGGTAAAAGAATCATATCGTTACCTAGAGAAATGGTACACAGACTCTAAAAGATGACATTTGCCTAAATAATAATCTACCTAGCGCTGTAATTAGACAAAATGTTGACTTTCTTCAAAGATAAACTTAAACATAACTTTTTTGTGTTTTTGTTTTTTTTTATTGTGATTCATTTCAAATGCTCAGTAAAGGTTTTTTCTCTAGTTCCAAATTTTTTTGTTTAGAAATATTAATTTACTCAGTGTGCTTTAGATCAATTTTATTTCTACATAAAGAAATAATTGATTATTCGATTGCTACAATTACCAACAGGGATAGCCCCGCCTCTTTAGTGGATCTCTAGCCATTTTCTAACATCTCACACCACAAAATAGGTAATACAATTATGCATGATTTAGGTCAGTATCAGGATCAGTCAATACTTAAAGCTGTTATATGTTTTATTATTTTGTACCAGAAATTAAAACGGTGCGGGACATATTGAATCTGAATTATCTTTGCATGGATCTAAGTACTCTGATTGTCATTTTCCTCTCTTCTGTGAATGATTGAGGTTATTTACTGTGTCCCTGTCCTCCCTCTAGATGTGGAGCACAAGGAAGACGATGGTTGTGACACAATCAAGACTGAGGTAAGATTTCTGCGCTGTTGTCATCTCTGGATCAGTAAAACGGTTGCACACCTGTTTCTTCCTGTCCATAGTTGTTTCTTCAGCCTTTAATAATCTTTTCCTTCAGTAGTTCTTATTTTTTCCAAAAAGAAAAGTTTCATTGTTTAAGATGAAGAGGAATAAACATAAAGTTTTGTTGTTTTTTCTTTTCATTCTTGCTGTGATTTGCTCAAATGATCAGTACAAGTCTGATACTGGAAAGTGAAAAAAAGTGTGAAGAGTGTGCTTAGCTCTGTAATAATTGATAGATTATTAGCAATATTGAAATCCGTTGAATTCTCTTTGTTCGGCTGTAATAAAAAGCGGATTGGAACGTAAACCGAAGGGGTCCAGCAAAAGATGTTTGGGAACTACTGTACTAGAGAAAAGTGTCTCCGATCAAATGCTCTGCACTCATTAAAGATCATAATACAGTGACTATACTAACAAACAGTGACTATACTAACAATAGGTAGAGAAAAGATCTCTGTCCCTTAACTTCACTCTGATATATCTGTTAACTCAGGCTTATTCTTTCCAAAGCTTTACTTTTGATCTCATCAAGTCATGCTATTATTTGCTTGGTTGCATGTGTGAAAAATAAGATTCACCATCATTTACTGGTTTCTAGCAGACAGCTAGTACTGTGCTGAAACTGGCTGGTGTTAGAAATCCATCTAGAAAATAAAAGGACTTTGGTTCTGGGTAGGGGTGTAAATCACATCCATCGTGGCGATTCGATTCAGTATCGATTTCCTGACCCAACGATTCGATTATTTTCGATACTCAAGAATACACCACGATTTGATTCAAATTTGAAATAAATCAATGAAAGCTGTAATATCGTTATACATTTTATTTGAGAAACAGCAGCAAATAACAGAAGTAGAAAAGTTGTACTCCATCTATTCCTATTAAAACCTCATTCACTGAAAAATAATAATACCCCTGCGTTATAGATTCTGAAAGGCCTTGCATCAAAAAATATAGCAGTTTTTACGACCGAAATTGCGGAAAACAACTTATGAAGTTTGACCCGCTAGAAGAGCGAGGTGCGCGAGAACGCTGGGACCCTTTTTCCATCTGGATCTCCGTTCTTTTTGGCCCTCATGTCCCTCCGTCGTCGGACTAAACTCGCCCCCACTTCCTCGCCGCCTCGGCCGTATCTAGACCCACAGCGTGTAGCACAGACCACGCTTCAATATTGAGCATAAATCAAAAATGTCTGTGTCAAGCTCACTGCAACACACTGTTGTAAGAGTATAACCAGGAAGCGCGGTATGAGGGCAAAATAGATTTAGCGCCACCGCAGCACGGGAAGAGAATTACATCCAGGAGCAAATGGATAAAAATAGACCGGAGGGAGAAAAAAAACATGAATCGATTCTCTTGCAGACGTATCGATGCATCGGATCGTCGGCTGTTGGATCGATGCATCGATACAAAACAATTATTATTTACACCCCTAGTTCTGAGGTTACTTTGGTTCAGAACATTCGTTCATCGTTTACTCTGAACCAAAGTAATCCCAGAATACCATCCCACCGCCACATTTTACTCTAGGCATAATAATCTCTTACTAATATTTGGGGTTGTTTATGTGCCTTGCATGCCCTTATGGAGTTGGGATTTATTTTTGATCATCACACCTATTCACACAAGATTTTGTGTGTTTTGTTGCTCAAAATATTTATTTCTTAAACTACACTCTTTAGGACTGTTATAAAGGAGAAAAAGGATGTTTGTTTGAAATTGTAGAGAGCTACCAGTAGTTGTTGGAAACTGCAGCACCTTCCGTTCTGCTGACAGAGATCAGACATTAGGGATGCTTTCCTGGAAAACACTAATTCTATTTTTTTTTTTTTATAGCAAATGATGATAACTTGAAAGGCTTAATGTGCATCTTTCAAAAATATAGTATTAATATAATAAAGCCAAAAATCCTTCTATTAAAATGGTAAAAATAAACAGATAACAAAATACATGAAAAAAAATAACTACAAATGGTTTTGGAGCTTTGTACATTTTATACCAACCTTATGCACAATTTTTGATTTCGTTTTTCCTTTTTTACTTCATTTAGCCAAAGCACATTTATATTTATATCTCTGTGACTATTTTACCGGCCACCTTTAGCACATCGAATAGTTGCAGGCTTAGTTTTTGTGGCATTAGTTGTCCATCACAAGTTTGAGCTATCTGCCTGCTTTAGTGATTCCCTCCCTTTGTGTTGATTTAGCCAAAGCGCATGGGGGTTAAATTAATCAAATATGAATAAAACATCATACCAGTTTTACCAACAGCTTTAGAAGATTGCAGACTTCTTAGTTTAACACCCGAGTCAGCGGTTGCCTTTTGACATCACCAGCTCAGTGGCTTTCCAGTTCGTTTCAGTTTGCGTCTTGGTGAATCCATTTCTCATATTTGTCATGCCTTAGAAAGATTTTTTCTTTAATTTTTTGTGACTTTTTTCCATGAAATTAGTGAAAGTAGTGCAGACGAGCTGCAATGTTCACCATAAACTGTCTTGATTCCACATTGAAATGCTTTCAATTTCAAAAACGAGAAATCAAATAAGAAATCCTTGACCAATTTTTATTACTTGCAGAAATTTATAATGGAAGGAACTGCAAATTAAAACCCCTCATAGAACTTCAGACCAGGGTTGTTAGTTTTATTTTTTGTAACCTTAACTTTCCCAGATTTGAGCTGATAACTGATGTAGGGCTGCAACTAACGATTATTTTAAAAATCGATGAATCGGCCGATTATTTTTTCAATTAATCGATGAATCGGACAAAAAATATTTTTTATATCAACCTCTTTATTCCAAAATAAACATTTTAGAAAGAACAAACAAGCACACAAGTACAGGTTGCTCATTAACTGTACTGGTGCAATATGAAAAATAAATGTTTGTGTTAAAACTACGCAAACTTACAGGAGAAATGTAGCTGTACATCCACAAATTATAGGCTACTTTGTTTCATAAAGCGCAAAAAAAGAAATTTTTGTTTTTAACAATAGGCCCCCCCATTTCAACAAATTTGTTTTTTTTACACTAATAGAGTTCTACCTTTTAAGACAGGAAAGTATAGCAGTTAAAGTTGCTACTTGAGAAAATACTGAACCATAGAGATAAAAATAGCCCTGTGATTCAAATTATAAATTGTATTTGGAATAAAAATGAGAGAACTAGGGGTGTTAAAAAAACACATCCTCCAAAGACAGATATTTACATGGGAATGTGGCAAATATAATTAATTGACATATTACTGATCTTGCTGGATTTTATTCTGCTTTACTTCCATAAATTGCAGGATCTTCTTTACTTTATTTTTGCCGGAAGATTTAAACTTTAAAAGCCTTGCCCTCATAATTTGCAAGTTAATTTATTTATAAAGAAAATATAAACGCTGCTTAAGCTAATTCAAATGAAATTAAAAGTAAAATAAGTAGCCAACCTTATCACTGTCTGTAACCTACTAACACGGTAAGGAAAGCATCAGATGAGCTACCTGAGAAACTAACTTAACGTTTCCCCACTTTAAAACCAAACAAACATGGTGGTTCCGTGCCATGTTCATTTGTTTTGACAAAAGTTGCATGTTACGACTTTTTACACTTTACAAAGCGCAGGCTATTTTAATTATTGTGATCAATATGCGCCGTCAATCCCGGCGCATGCGCGCTTCATTTGCAGTCTGGACGCTAAGGGTAAACATCCTGCGGCTCTGACTGCAGCGCTGAGAGGGACTCCTGCAGGAGAACGGGGTTGGGATGGGGGAGGCGCCCCACGGCAGAGTAGGAACGATACATGCTTTCACGTAAGAGTCTCCAAAAGCCGCCAGTGACGCCGTAAAAAGTCGCCAGATTTGTCGCTAGTCGCTTTTTTGAAAAATAGTCGCTGGAGGGGTCTGAAAAGTCGCTGAGTTGGCAACACTGCACCTGCGGCGCTGACTCGCTCTGCCGTATTTTTTTTTCTTCCCCCGTTTCAGTCAAGTGGATGTGATGACGGTGGCGGCGGATGACGCATTAATCGCGCGACACAACTAATCGATGATGAAATTTGTTACCAACGCTTTTAAAAGTCGATTTTTATCGATTTTATCGATTCGTTGTTGCAGCCCTAAACTGATGGCAACTAGCAATACTCCTAAACTGAATCACATATAACACTAAATTACTTGTTTAAAGTTAAAGATTTGGATGGCAAACTCACAGCTAAGTGTCTTTACTTGGAGCTTGACTGGAAATCTGAGTGGAAGCCTAAGAGCTTACCTGTAAATTGAAAAAGCAGTAGCTCTGTCTGGCTTTTTAGGAGATTTAGCTTTATTGTATAAATTTAACAGGTGCAGGTTTTTTAAGGCCATTGCTGATTATTCTAACATTAGTCTAACTGATCAGCGACATGTGTTGCCAGTTTATTGAGGACAATTTTCAAAGCTTATGTTGCACAGATTTACATGATCAAAATGAAACGGTAATAAGAAATTTTTTACAACTATCTATTTAAACAAAAAGAAACATGCATTAACAAATCAAACCAAACATGAACAAGGAATAGCAAATGGAGGGAGCCGTTCATGTGCTTTATGTGATCTGAAGGCATGGTTGCTGAACACACCAATAAATCGGTAAACATATGCACGCATCGATGCCGATAAGATAAAATAAAATAAAAACCATTAATATTGGCTTACCAATGTAATGCTTTATATCTACTTCAGTTTAAGCTAAAATGCTACAAATATTCCAGCAGGATTCAAGCGTCCTCATTAAAGGTCCAAATATGTTTTTTTAAAGACATTTGCTTATCTTTTGCTGTTGTGCTCTAATAAAAAAGTAATGTAAGAAGAAATCATTATATATTATATATGTATTACCTGTTTATGTATGTCTCTGCTTCTTCTTCGTTTGACCTTATGAAAGAAATGGTACCTAGTGGTCTATAGATGTGAAATATCAAATACACTTGGGGGCATCCCTGGAAAAATTTGCTCCGGTATTTTTTTGTTGACAAAATTCTTAGACGCTGTGACCTCCCTTAAAAAATCAACCAGTTGTCTTAATATTAAAGCAGTCAGACAGTTAAACTGTTCATTTCAGATTGCATCTTCTTAAATATGATGAGTGGTAAAGTGCACAGCTTCTAGAAAGCTCTACTCAGCTCGTAGGTTGATTTAAAAAAAAAAACCAAGTAGCTAATTTGTTTTTTCCATACCTTAAACAGGGAGGTCGAGGCAGGCTACGAGGGGGAGTTGGTTGGGAGATCAGCCTTCGACAGAGGCCAATGCCCAGAATAACCTTCCAGGCTGGTGACCCTTATTACATTAGCAAGCGAACCAGGGAGGAGTTGATGGCCAAGTGGAAGATGGAGGTGAGTACCCCAACTCTAAACCAGCCAGCACAGGCTGCAGGGTGGGAAACAAGCGTTGACAGAAGCTGTTAGAATCAAAGATCAGACTCTAGGAGGATTCATGACCAAGTGTATTTGATGTGTCATTTGATATGTCATGAAGGTACCATTTATTTCAGTGAAATTTCCTCGGTTGGATTCTCCTTTTCAATGCTCTGTTCTTTCCTTTTCCTACGAGCAATGGAGAAATTACATCCATGTGTTTGGGTCACATCTGGTTTATGCTTCCCTCTGTCTGAAAACACTAAGATTTACTCTGTTCTCTGTGCTTTTGATGTCTTACTTCAGAGGCGAGGGAATATTCACAAGATTGATCTCAACATGCAATGTTTTTTATTAGATGCGCCTGAGATGAGCTGAGTTTAACTTAGGTAATTAGATTGTGTTGAATTAATTGGAGTTAATTTTAGTTAAATAATGTGAATCAACTTTAACTCAGTTGACGTAAGCTGTTTGTAAAGTTGTCTTTAAGGTATAGTGGAGGATTTTCTTTTTCCGGGCGAATCTTCTAAATAAGTGGTCCTCCTTACTGTCAATCATTTTGGTGATATGTTTACGTGAGGCCGTCCTACGACCTAACGTCCCGTTAGTTATCTTTTTCTGCGCAAGCCCACTTTCACGCGTATATCTGTGGTGAGCTACGGTTTCAGACAGTCATTGAAAGTCACCTTTCTCACCGTGGTTCTTTGTAATTAGCAGAGGGTGGTAAGTGAAAAAACGCCTACGAAGTGTATGAGAAGAAAAGAAAGGCCTCAGAAGAGAGAAAAAAGGCCAAAGCGCCTTTGGGAGATTCTTTCATGCGAAGGCGTACACTGGAAGTGTCATGATCTTTTTCAGCGATCTGACCCACATGCAGGAAACCACTCAGAGAAACCAGGGGAGGGTTTAACAGGTTTTATTGAACACAAGTCGAGATGGGTCCAGTGTTACTCAGAACTAGGGTTGTCACGATACTAAACTTTTCAACTCGATACCGATACTAAGGAAAATATTTGATACTCGATACCATTTTCGATACCACAAGGATAAAAACAAAGACTCCAAAAGTCTACAGAAATATTTTCATTAATAAATAAAATACAATAAATAAACACAATAAAGGTTGTATGCTGTGCATAATATTAAGCAAGCTTGATAAAAAACTTATAAAATTCAAATTAAGCGTTCCTTCCTTGGCTATGCTTTGCACACATAACAATGACACTAGCCGAACTGGTTAAGAAACAAAAATAATTCTCAGCAGCTGCACCTCTTACAAAAAAAAAGTCTGAAAGTGAAAAGAGCACAGAATTATTCAATCACACAGTGTTCTGAAAGTGCATTGTCCTCTATTCTGCACTTTAGATTAATGACTGCTTAGGTGCCACTGGTGGTGGCACTGTATCGATACTTTTAAAAAAGAGTATTGTATCCGGATACAACATTTCAGTATCGATACTTTTTTGAGTTTCAATACTTTTGACAACCCTACTCAGAACGCTGGTGAACCGGCACTGGAAAGTGAGAAGGGAAGTTCAGTGTTTAGTTCAGGCTCAGTGGGAAATTTGAGCTACGATTGCAAAAGCAGAAACAGCAACCGGACTCACGTTTCCAGAAAAGGTGTCCTTCCTAGAATGCAGTTGGTGTGGATTGGTGAAGAAATTGGTTGACTCGTTGGAGGGCAGACAGGGTTTACCCAGATTAAGTTGGTTCTTTGAGGAGCGGTGGAGCTGACTGCCACTTACATTTCCTGAGGTACTTGAACGGTTCGTGTGGAGATGTAACCCCTGCTCAGTGTGAAGCTCAAACAATCCTTTGGGGGGAAAGTAGGTTCAAATCTCCAGTTTGCATCCAAGCTCAAGACAATCCTTCCAGGGGGAGAAGGCCCAAACATCCAGTTTGCAGGATGACTTCCTGCCGAGAGACAAAGACAAAAACAACAAGGTTAAGACTCAGGGAGACAAAAACTCAGTTTCACTCAGCATAACTCAGCTTGGCTAGAGTACCCAAAACTGGCAAACACTCTGGCGTCGAGGTAGTGGCAGTCAGCAGCTTAAGAGTCCTCAGGTAATGAGGCAACCATCCGCAGGTGTGTGAGGAGGCCAACGAGAATCAGGCGCCACCTGGTGGGGGAGGGAAAACACACAAAAACACAACCCACACAAACTGGATTCTTGACAGGAAGCACAGGTCATGCTTCCTGGCACGCTATTTGGAAAAATCCATTCCACATCACTGCTAGTAAAGGTTATCTACCTCTATATTGTAACTTCCCAGGAAAGATAAGCTTATTTATTTTGTAATTTGCATCGTTGGTATTTATACGGTGGCCACATATCCTTATTTACCAGACATGTCCAAATTTCCACTGCAACACACACATGATGCAGGTCATGATTTTTTTTTTTTGTACCAGTAGTCTTATTTGTGGGGAATTTTTTTATATATAAATGTGGGTGAGATGAGATCCATCCAATTGACTGTTTTATCATTGCGTGCTCGATCATCATAAAGGTAAAATGGGCTTGTGCATCTCGCAGGCTTTAATAAGTGTTCCCTCTCGGGAGCGGGTACAGGGCTGTGCATGTGCACTATACCTTTAAATTCCGGTGAGTTGACTTGAACTGAGTGAAGTTGTGTGAATTAAACTGATTTAAGTTTATTTTAAAAGCAAAAGCAGATGAGAAATGTATGAAACAATACAAAAGTACTGAGTTAGGAGACATTTTTTTTAGATGACAATCACAACCGGCTATAAAACAGTAAATTAGTGATTTTTCATGTCCTTCACCATATGGTTCTCTGTGGAAACTTTTATTCAGGTTCAATTGTGTCTTTTAAACATTTTTCCTATACTTATCCTTTGTTTTCAGAGTTAATCATCTGTTAAAATATTTATTTTATATTTTTTTCGAATCTTATCCAACTCAATGCAAGTCGCCAATATAAAAGTGTCTCCCAAAAAGTTGGCATACACCGTAAAATATGAGTCCAGTGTGTTTAAGCTCTTTAAAAAACGTGGATTTTCCTTAAAGTGAAACACAGTGAGATTTTCCTGAGGATTGTTTTGTTATCCTCTTCTTCTATCCAGCATTTTGTGAACCTTCATTTTTTATCCTTACATCTTTACTTCACCAGACAAAAGTCTCATTAGGTCTTCTTTCAGAGGGTCACCTTGCCAAGAAAGGCAGCTGCAGACTTCAGAGGGGACAGGACACACAAAATTTACAAAAACAACCATTAAAAATATATAAAGTGCATGCAGTTTCACACGTAGAAATGTATAGTATGCATAGTAGTTTGCTTTTGCATCAAAGTCACCCTCAGAGTTCCTCTTCTTGCTCTGCAGAGGATCTTACTGTTGCATACTCCTGCAACATGGACAGCGTGTTGTTTTGGGGGGGGTTACAGTTATTGCACTTTACATTTTTGTGTTACAGCTAACCTCTGCTTCTCTCTCTTTTCATTTCCTTTCATCGTCCTTTTCTGCACCCCTCCCCCAGCTGCTGAAGTGAACTTTGTTCTGTGGATATAAGGGTGATGATGAGGTTTGCTGAAAATATTCAGCTATGCTCAACCTCCTGGCCCCCAACATTTGCAAGTCCTGTCTAGCCAACCAGAAGTGCCTTAGCAATCACCTGACCCTGAAGTCCCCACACAAAGAAATGTTCTTCCTTTTTTTCCGCTCTCTTCCACCCCAAGTGTGGGGGGTGAACAAACCCAAGCCCAAAACTGGATTATGTGTTTAGCAAGCTGGCGTGTATGGGTACGTGCACTGCATTGTTTTATTGATAACACATGGCAATAGTGTGTATATCCGAGCAGCCTCCTTACAGTGAGGGGAACATGCTGACATAAGGTATGTCCGCGAGAGTTGTTGTGAACCATCTGTGCGGTGTGGCTTAAAGAGAACCTGCCTCTTTAAAAAAGGAAGGGATCGCAGGCTTTAGCCATGTTTGGAGAAAAAAAGCTGCTGGCTTGAAATTAAAAGTTTTTTTTCTATGAGGAATGTGTATTAATACAATGTCCTCCATAACTTTGAAACAGGAAAAGTTTTTATTGTTGCCCTAAATTTTATTTTCCTCCATTTTGTTGTGGACTCTGTTTAATTCAAGCAGATTGTTTTTAAAACAATTTATGATTTTTTAAAATTCGATGAATAAAGCAAGCAAACATTTCTGTGGGATATTTTAGTATCTTTGCATGTGGGAAAAATAATGATTTTCTTTATATATTGATAGTTACAAATTTTCTGAAAATATTAAAGATCCAGATATGATTTGGCATAACACTTAACTAGTTATAAAAACCAAAGCTTTAACTTTACTGCCACATTTTGAAAAATCTGCAACTCGTCTGCCATGATGTAGTCTGATTTCATGCATTTGGACATAAAAATCCCACATTTCATTGAATGCAATTTTTAATAAATGATGTGCAGATTACAACTTTTTGGCCAATTTCTGATGTTTGTAAAGCTATAACCTGACTATACCATGTGCAAAGATTACATTTTTTTTTCAGTTAGGTCTTCTGCTCTTAACAACTTTAAAATATTCATAAAGGTAACAATAGTGCGGTTACACTAGACTGGTATTTTTAACTATCATAATACTATCATACCAATAAAAGTGATGAAAATAACGAAAATGTAATGACATTATTGATGAAAAAATTTAAAGTTGGACCACAGGCTTAAAGTAATAACGTTTAGACAAACAGGCCGTTGCAAATCCATGAAAAAGTCTCTCAGAAAATAATAATAGTAATAATAATGTTGAACCAGGTACATGCAACCTTGTCCTAGCACAAGCGCATTGCTCTAACCACTAGGCAAACACTCCCCCTATAAAAAAAGGATTTATCAAGAAATTAACTTTTTAATGTTGGCACTCTGCAAGGAGTGCCCCTCCTCAAAATGCAAATTCCGATGTTGCAAGGCATTGTGTGCCTTATCATATAGTGTGACTAAAGAGGGTGCTCTCTCACGGATCTCGCTAGCAGTCTGCAGTGAGTCACAACATAACACGGTCATAGAATGTGGTGCAACAGCAGGCCAAGTTTTATCATTTTAACACTTTTCAAAATGTTGTTTAAAACATTGAGTGATTTCTTCATATTTTAAACTAGCAAATTTTGCAAATAAACAAAAATCCCTTTTTTTTCTCAGAATTTGTTGGGTTTTCTTGATTTTCTGTTTGTGCTCTGCTAACTTGTTTCTACTTTAGTCATGACGAGTCACAAATAGGTTTTTAATCTTGAAATACCTTAGGGTTTCAGCAGTTTTCTGGGAATTTGTCCCAGATTGGTGCAGCATATGAAACCGTTCTGGTTCTGGGTGTTTGGACTAGACTTGAGCCAGATGCCTTGAGAGGTCTGGGTGATTGATAAGCTGACTACAAATCTGTCATGTGTTTTGGTTCAAAGCCAATGACTGATTTATGGACTAAATAGGTATTTTAAAGTCTGTTTCAGGGAGCCAGTGTAATGAATTTAGAACTGGTGTGATGTGCTCTAATTCACAATTTTAATGAGGACACAGACAGCCGCGATCTAAATCAACGGTAGCTGTCTGATCAACTTTTTATGGAGACCTTCCAGGACTCCGTTGCCCTGTTCATTTCTACTAAAGATAAACACCTGAAATTGTTTTTCAAGGTCCTGCTGAGACATTAGTCCATTAATCCTTGAAATGTTCTTGAGGTGATATAGGTTGACTTTGTTAATTTTTTTTAAGTGTCTCGGAAGGTTTGCACCCAGATTTCCAGCCTGGTTTTTAATGACTGAAGCTTTGTGTTAACTTTTAAACACTCTTCCTTTAGTCCAACAACTGTTAATGTTCCATATTGATAGTGCAGAAGAACATTATGGCACAGTCATGCTTTCATGAATGAGTTCACAGCCAGCAGGCGGCTTTGTAATGTCTGCATAGTTATGGTATCATATGTTGTTGTTTCCTATAACCTGAATTAAGGGGAGAATGTAGATGTTTAATAGAAGGGAACCTAAGATAGACCCTTGGGGAACGTCACAAGTGTTTTTTTGTGGTCTCTGATGTAAAGTTACCTACTGAAACAAAAAGTCCATGTCCTTCAAGAAAGATTTAAAGCAATTAAGTCCTGTGCCAGAAAGGACGACCCAGTTTTCAGAGTGCTCTGAAAAAATACTGATCAGCAGATTGAATTATGCACTAAAGTCCAATACTGTGGTTCTTCCTCAGTCTACATTTATAAGGATGTCCCTGGCAGCGGTAGTCTCTTTACTGTGATGAGAATGGAAGATGTCAAACCTGCTGGTCGTTGTTAAGAACATTTTTACCGACTAAAACTGCTTTTTTAATAATCTTGATGATTAAGGAGAGGATCAGACGAGCCTGTAGCTCTGCAATAGCAGCTTTTCCATTTAGTTTTTTTTTAACAGCGGTTTTATTATTGCTGTTTTTAGCGCCTGGGGGAAAACATCTGACCAAAGGGATTATTTGAGTTAAATCAGATGTTATGGCAGGCAGAGCTTTCTTTAAGAAAGCTGAGGATAAGAACTCTTTAGACAGCAGGTAGACAAACTTAGTCGGTGTGCAATTTATTTGTAGTTTTTGTAGTTTATATGGTGAAATTGGGAAATGTTGTCAAAACCACGAATAGTTGGAGACATATTTGCTACTGGACTCAATATGAATTCAAAGACCAACCTCTGACCTTTTTGGTTATTTAGCAAATTCATTCTGGAGTAAAACTGTCACATTTGGGTTTATTTACTGTGGAGAATGTAGCACAAGCATTACTGATGTTTTGATAACGATTTCAGACATTTTATAGAAAATACAATTCCTTTTCTAGTATCTTCTTACATAACTTTGCTTCCCTTTGATTTCTTTCTAAATGAAAGTGTTAATTTAAAGTCTTTCTTCACTAAAAACATCAATAATTATCATTGCTGCACAACTTGGTTGGGTTTAGGTATGGTGTGTTCACTGATCGGAAAAAAAAAGACTTATGAGACAATTAGATTACGATCAAGTTAAAGACGGGTGCATTCCTGCTTTTTATTGTGTTCTTACAGTCACGCTCAGAGAAGTTAAGGTCTTTTAAATGGAGGCGTATCTCAGTGTACGAGCCATCAAACAGCTAGACCAACAGCCTTTTCTGTGTATTTCCTGCTTGCTGTGCATGAGAAACTGCAGCACGAAGAGGTCAAAAAGCTTTGTGTTGTTTTAAAGTCTCGGTGGTATGTTGAGAAAAAATGCAGGCTGGAAACTAATTTCACTTATCCTTTTTTTTTTCCGATACAAGTTATCTGCATGCTTGGGTTATGATGTACTGCTATCACAATTCCACTCCTTGAGATTTAGCGTTTATGGAGTTAAAAGCCTTATTTAACAGAGCTGATCTGAATTTGTTTATTCATTGTGTTAATGTGACCATTTCAGCCCCGATTTAAAGTATTAAAGTATTACTTACAATCATATGTAGACACTGGTGTGTGCTCTGGGTGTTTTTTGCCTCCCAATGCACTCTATCACCTTTTGAGTCCTCGGGGTATCATGCTGCACGGCTTCTAAGTCAGATTATCTTCTGTTGTGCCGCCAACGTGTCTCTACACCCTGTCAGAGACCTGTACAGCTTCTGTTCATAACAAAGGGCTGTAAGGAAAGTCTTTCTTGTCTAACCTTTGCGTTTAAACCGGCACGCTGAGCCCGTTTCTCCAACACATTTGCTTTGTTGTGTTTGTGCAGCCATAGGGTTCACATGTGCGGTTTATTTGCAGTGACGCATCAACAAGAGGTATGAAGTAGTGGCGTTTCTGAGGTGTCTGTGATGGGCAGGCATGTGTACATGATAAAGACTGCATTGTATTATCTCCTCTACCTCCTTCTCTATTTGCCATCTTTTTAGACTCGCTGGGCCTGTCTTGCCTGTAAAGCGACACACACACACTGCGAGGCCCCCAAAAGGGGGCATTTACCAATGAGAAGAAGTCCAGAGACAATATCTGCTTCTTATAGCCCCTGTGCTTTTCCAAATGTTGTGTTTAGTGTCACTTTCTTATAGACTCTGTGGAAGAGGAAACCCCACAGAGAGGGAGATCCTAAGTAAGTTTTAAAAATGTCTTGATTGGCATTAGCAAAATTCCCGGTTGTATAATCACAACAGAGACAACGTAAATTCATATTCTCCCTGTATCAAACAGGTAGAATGAGAAAACAGCCAATACTCCTCTTTCCCTTTCTTTAACAACACTGGCTGCCATGTGTTTGTTTTTATAGCTTACCACCTGGAACCATGGATCCAAGCAGGATGTGGAGCACTAACTACAGTTTGCTTATGTTGGAGCCAAGGGGCCTATCATGTACAGCCAAGGGCTTTGAACCACTCATCCAGTACTATAGTACAGATATTTATAAAGCACAGCTGAGCTTCTTGATTGAACAGCACATGTTTCTACTCTTCTAAGGCAAACTCCTTCTCGTTCAGGCAAATCACCCTGTCCTCTAAAAGGCACCATTGTGTATGAGTCACACTGGGGAAGAACACCAGGAGATCCCCCTATACTCTTTTCTCCCCCCCTGCTTTCCCAGCTATCCCACCTCTGGAAATGGATACAATGTGAATCCTGAGAAGCTAAAAAAGCTCCTGAGAAACATAAGCACAGCTGTTTGGAACTGCTCTCAACTTGAAGCGTATAATACAATGCAAATTTTTCTTAAAAACCTGAGTTTTCTCTTCTGTCAAGAGGCTATTTTCATAACATGAAGGGTTATTTTTTAACAGCCTGCTTTCTGTGAAAATAAAAGTGCATCATTATGTGTTAACAAGGTATTGTGCCTGATTGTTCTATAGTGACTTAATAATGTTTTTTCACACATTAAAGGTATAGTGGAGGATGTTGTTTATCCGGATGGATCATCAAAATAAGTGGTCCTCCTAATTATCAGTCATTCTGGTGACATAAGGCCGTCCTACGTGCTCGTCCTGATTTCACTGTACAGGTGGTGAATCTGACGTAGTGGAAAAAATGCAAATCCATCCATTTTCCGTCAGGGTTTATCCCAGCTGGGGTCGAGAGGGATGCTGGTGCCTATCTGTTTACGGGAGAGAGGCGGGGTACACCTTGGACAGGTCACCAGTCCATTGCATGCTTAAATGCTCATTTATTTTTGGAAAGTAAGCTTGTAATGCAAACAGCAACTTTTAAACAGAGTGTGCACGAGGAGAAATGGGTTTGTGCATGCTCTCGCACGCATTATGCATGTGCATTTTTTTTTTATTTGAGAAAATCCTCCAATATACCTTTAATAGACTTCAATGTATATAAAATGTATGTATAAATTATAACAAAGGAGCAACCTATTAGGTTACTAAACAGAAAAAATATAAGCTTGATATTTGAAACAGTATAATCTTCCATAAAATAAAGGTGTAGATCTATCATCTATTGAGAAGGCATGTTGCTCTACTTTACGTGTGACTTCATGTCATTTAAGTGTCTGTTTTCAAGGCTATAATTAGTTGTGGGAGCAACACATGTGCTTCTTAACGCTTGCTAAGACTTGACTCTATTAACATACAAATGCCCTCACAATCAGCCATGTTTATTCTATAGTCTATTTCTATCATGTTACGAATTCTGCACCACCGTGCAGCACAGCTAAATAGGTTATATTTAACTGATGACTTAGAGGAGCAATAATTAAGACATTTACCACAATAATTAACTGAAATCATTCAATTATTTCATGCTGGATAGAATGAACATTCTCTATAAACAGTTGGTTCTCTCAATCAACAATGTCTTAGTCAAGTTTTTCAAACCCTGATGTTCGGTGGGAAATTACTTCTGGGCAATGTGTAGCCTGTGTTTAATTCCTTATCCCTGAGCAAAATCATACAGGAATAACCCAGGTTGCCAAAACAGATGACATACATGGGACTTCTATGCTACCTTCCTCTTGGTCAGGTCGCTGTTTTAAAGCGGTCATAGAAGGATTCTATAGGGTATTTGGTCATTAAGGTCTCTGAATAGGGTGTGTAACATTTGTTTGGTTGAAAATGACCTGTTTGCTGTTCTATGAGCATTAAGTGTGTTGGCTCCTACAGCGTGGAATCAGCTCCAGTCTGAGCTCAAAATGTCAGACACTATTTCATTGGACTTATTTCGAGCGGTTCTTAAACATAGACAACAAGCTTCTATGAAACGGTGTCGCTGCTTTTAAATTGTTTTTATTGTTTTATATTTGTGCATAATATGTATTAATTGGTTTTATTTTTGTAACCAGGTTGCAATGTATTGCAGATTTCTGCCCAGGTCCCCCTTGAAAGTGAGATCCAGATCTCAACGGGGTTTACCTGGTTAAATAAAGAAAATGAATGAGCCCTAATGCAGCCTGGTTAAAAGCCCTAGAATCAAACGACAGGTTTTTTTCCTTTTATGGTTTGATCATGAATATTTATGCCCCGTCCACACGAAGCCGAACCCTGGCCTAAACGCACAAATTTTTCACCAATCCAGCCTCTCATCCATACGAAGCCGGCGTTTCGGGGGTCTGTAAACGATCTTTTTTTTATTCAGCCTTCAGAGTGGGAAGATTTTGAAACGGCGTTTTCGCGTTTCCATCTTTAAGCTCTAACCGCATTTTTTTTCTTACACGCATGCGTCGTAGCGTCGCCTCTAAACACGCATGCGCGACACAGTATCACAACAACAATGGCGCCGTACTGTGTTGAATGGTTGCTGCTCATGCTACTCACCCTGCTGTCGGGCTTACAACAGAATCTTCTTCTTCTGGAATATCTCCAGGAAGAACAGAGCAATATCGACCACATAGTTCAACACCTGAATTTGACTGAACCACGAAAATGGACCCGCAGGGCAACTATGTATAAATATTACTGCGCATGCCCAACAATTCGTTGCCTGTTTTTGCCTATTTTTGCTTTGGCACCACAGCGCCACTTACAGGCCTGGCATACACTTTGTAGTGTTTTCATGCATTCGTGTGGTCGATCACATTTATTTTACGTCTCCATCTTTACAACAAACGTTCTGGAAATTATTTGCGTTTCGTGTTCGTTTTGACTTCATGTGGACGGGGCCTTAGATGAGCTGTGCGCTGATTGGTTGATTTACAATGGGCAAAGCTGCTGAGCAAAGACGCATCATAGCAACAAGCACTCACTCACTGAAACATCAGATTGTTGATATGGTAGGATGACCAGACTTCCTCTTTTTCCCAGACATGTCCTACTTTTTCATAAATGTCTGGGGTGAATATGAAAATCACCCGAGATTTTGGTCGACTACAGTGCAGCATGTAGTCGAAACAGACCGGGGACTCGAACTGAGCCGTCAGTTCCAGACTGGTCCGGGAACCCCGGCGGATGGAATTAAGTAGCCAGCGGGGGACGGAGCGACCGAACCCGACACTGTGAAGGTAGCCTGGACAAAGGCGGCCCCGTGCTTCCTCCAGCCTGCCTTACTGGCCCCGAGCCCCCCTCCTCCGGCTGAGGACGGGCGGCTCATGGCTCTCTGCTGAGCTCCGGTCCAGTCAGCAGCCCAGCAAAAAAAAGTTAAGCAAATCCTGCTTTGAACTGTCCGAGATTTTGAAAGCTGTCTTTGGTAAAATGCATCGAGCAAATGAACAGCTGAGCATCAAACTTTGCAGGGATCCTCTGACAGACAAAAATAATCCATGCCTGTCGAGTCTTCGGATCCTTGGGAAGACTGAAAAATTTCTATGTGCATCCTGGAACGCTGCATTTACTCAACTGGTTCTGGCTCATTTTCAATAGAGAAACTGCCTGCTTTGTAATTGTTGTAGAAATAAAACCAACTGTAGACTAAACAGCTAAACTGCTGTCTTCCATCTACCTCTATTCATGTTCTTGGTTCCAGTGAACTAGTGGGCTGGTCTATATGTCAATTTCAGTGCATGACAAAAGTACAGGCCAGAACCAAATAAGGCAACATCCCAGAGTTTACGTCAACCTGGGGCTTCGTTTGGATTCGCCTGTTTTATGGTGGAAGTTAAGAATTGTGAGATTTGCAGAGAAAGGAGGCGTTGATGGGGTTTGAACTTCTCTGTACGTCCATTTCACCCACTGAACTATCCTTATTCGTGACAATGGAAACTCTGTTTTTCTTTCTATGACCCTTTTAAAATAGATCTTTAATCTCAGTGGGACTAACCTGGTTAAATAAAGGCTAAATAAATCTATTTATGCCCTCCCAGCTGCCTCATTTGTTTTGATGCACAGCTTAAACGACAAATACCTTTGTGGTTATACTTGATCTCATGTAGATTGGGCCGACGTTTGTGGCCATTTCTAGTTAGGCTTACAGTTGGACAATTCTCTTTCAATTCTTTAGAAAGTGCTTCTATACTACATTTTATAACCCAGCTCTTGGAATATGTGTATAATTTAAAACCGGATTTAAACAGCTCAGCATCTTTTCTCCTGACCTTCCTGGTTTGCTTTTTGGTCTCTAATGTCATTTTACAACTTAGCTCTTCACAGAACAGCTGAATTTATAGTAAGACTAAATTACCACGAACTGACCACATATTCTAATCAGATTTCTAAAGGTAATTGGTTGCACAGAGTTTTATTTAAAGGTTTCAGAGTAAAGTAAGCTTAGCAGAGAAGCATATCTCTCTTTTCAGTTTTATTTGTTCGTGCAAAAGAAAACATTTAGTTTTCCCTCCACATCACAATTTGCTCTACATGATTTTGGGCTAATAGAGGAAATCCCATTAAAATGCTAGATGGAAAAGAAGTTTTTGTATTAATGCTCTATTAAGAACCACTGATCTCTTTTACAAGGGTTTTAAGACACTTTGCAATAAAAGGTTAATTGCTGATATTTTACTGGCAACTTCAATAGTTGTGCATTGTATCTTAAGTTCTCTTTTGTTTTTTGGTTTTGTTTTAGGCAGAGAAGAAAGCCAAGCTAATGTCAGAGCTCAACATAATGAAGGACCTGGAGAAGAACGAGACAGAAACCCAGAAAGAGGAGGTCTCGCTAATTAAACACCCACAGCCTTCAAAGCAACAACCTCAGCCTCAGCCACACAGCCAGCCTCTGTCCCAGCCTCAGTATCAACAGCAATCACAGCCGTCTCCGCTGCAGCAACAGCAACATAAGCAGCCACCACAGCAACAGCAGCAACCTACTGACCCAGCCTCCCCCCCTGTGGCAACCACCCCTGAGCCCGTCGCCATCGAAGGAGAGGAAAAAACGTCCCCAAAGTCTGCAGACACTGAACCTGAATATGAGGTAAAATTATTCAGAGCAACTTGGCTCCATTTGACCTAGAAAGATTTTCAACTTGTGGCTGAAATTGATCTAAATATGGAATCCTTGTTAATCAATATTTTACAAACTGTTTTTAGGATTTTTAAACATTTTTGTTGGGGTGTCAAAAGGTTCACTTAGGCTTAAAAAGACGGTCTTTGTGTTTTACCTACAACAAATGAAATGAAGCCAAAAAAGTGTTTTAGTCCATAAGTGCTGTGCAAACACCTCTGAGCTCTGCAGGATGCCTATCAATAGTTTAGCACAGAGAAGTTCCAGCGTCGCTATCTGGTGCTTTGAAGCTATATTAATCCCCATAATCCTTTGTGTGAACCATAAAGGCTCACACAAAGGATCTTAACGTGTAGTTTATCTAGTTTGTTTATGAAAACATATCCTGCCCCTCTTGGTGTGGACAAGGCCCTAAAATGCTGAGATTTTTCAGTTTTCCAGCATTGATATTAGGGCTGAAACATTTAATCGTGATTAATCGATTATTGAATCGTCAACTAATTTAGTAATCAATTTATCGTTAACTGGAGTATAGAGACTGTAAAACATGACTTAAGTGAACAGAGCAACCCACTCCGAGCAGTAATGATACCAAAATAAAAAAAAAAAATAAAAATTGTGCATTTAAGATGAAAAAAGCATTTTCATCTGTCAACGTGCTCTATCCTACGGAAGAGCATTAGGGCCACTGGAAAATAAAAAAAGTTAACTGATTTTAAAATTTTATTTCAGTTAAGTATGGGAAAAAAGTCAGAATTCTGACTTTAATCTCAAAATTCTGACTTTTTATATTGTCAGAATTTAGTCAGAATTGGAAACGCTAATATTTTCCAGAACGTTTGCCGTAAAGACGGAGACGTAAAATAAACGTGAACGTCCACACGAATGCATGAAAACGCTGCAAAATGTATGCCAGGCCTGTAAGTGGCGCTGTGGTGCCAAAGCAAAAATAAGCGACGAAATGTTGGGCATGTGCACTAATATTTATACATGGTTGCCCTGCGGGTCCATTTTCGTGGTTCAGTCAAATTCAGGTGCTGAACTATGTGGTCGATATTGCTCTGTTCTTCCTGGAGATATTCCAGAAGAAGAAGATTCTGTTGTAAGCCCGACAGCAGGGTGAGTAGCATTAGCAGCAACCATTCAACACAGTACGGCGCCATTGTTGTTGTGATACTGTGTCGCGCATGCGTGTTTAGAGGCGACGCTATGACGCATGCGTGTAAAAAAAAAAAATGCGGTTAGAGCTTAAAGATGGAAACGCGAGAACGGCGTTTCAAAATCTTCCCACTCTGAAGGCTGAATAAAAAAAAGATTGTTTACAGACCCCCGAAATGCCGGCTTCGTATGGATGAGAGGCTGGTTTGGTGAAAAATTTGTGCGTTTAGGCCAGGGGTTGACTTCATGTGGACGGGGCCTGAGATTTAAGTCAGAATTCAGAGAAAAAAGTCAGAATTCTGAGATTAAAGTCAGAATTCTGAGATTAAAGTCAGAATTCTGACTTTTTCCCCCATACTAAACTGAAATAAAATTTAAAAATCAGTTAACTTTTTTTTTTTTTTTTAGTGGCCCTAATCCTCATCCGTACTATCCAGAACTCCTCAAGTGGAAAAGTTTTAGTTTCACCTTGTTTCCTTTCGTAAACACTGTTCTTCAAGAAACCTTTTGCTATCAGATCAATTTAAAAAATAAATTGACAGATATGCACTATAATCATTAGTTGCAGCCCTAATTGATTTACAACTAAACAGTTTCTTTTGTTTCTTTAATAAGTGAATCTGGGAGACTGTTTGATCTATAGATGTTTGGCTGTTTACTATTATTTTGTGGATTAATTAAGCTTTATCAATTAAATTAAAACAAGCCAGAGCATTTAAGATTATTTCTTTTTATAAACTGAAGTAAATTACTTGCATTTTTGCCTTTACTCTTTTACAACCTAATGCTTGGTGCTTGGAACATATGTTTGTATTCTTGTAGCTGTTTTCTTTCTTTTGTGGCTATCCTTTTAAATTAATCCCTGTGTGTTCAATAAAGGGTTTTTTATGAAGCTAGAGATTTTGCTTTACTGCATTTTAAAAAGGTTTTTTGAATATAGACTTTAAAATAGACTGTATGATGTCTCAGTTTACTAATATATAAAAATTTTTATTTTTTTTTTTATATACTCTAATAATCCCAGAGGGAAATTACTTCTCTGCATTTAACCCATCCCCTTGGGGAGCAGTGGGCTGCCATTGTGAGGCGCCCGGGGAGCAGTGTGGGGTTAAGGGTCTTGCTCAGGGAGCCAGAGTGGCAGTCTGTGGGAGTGGGGGATCGAACTCACAACCTCAGGATTCAAAGCCCAATGCCCTAACCACTAGGCCACCACTCCCCAATTCATCTTTTTAATCAAATTTATTTTGTTAATTCTTCTTTTTATTTTATGTAACAGTCTGCTCTTTTTTTAAAAGGAGAAAAACATTGAGATCTAAGCTGTTTGGAAAGGCTTCATAAACAGGCTCAGAAGTTAATACAGAGTGGATGATTTGTGTTGTCTTTTGGCGGCAGGACGGCCGCGGTTTTGGCATCGGCGACCTGGTTTGGGGAAAGCTGCGAGGATTTTCTTGGTGGCCAGGCCGCATCGTATCCTGGTGGATGACGGGCCGGAGCAGAGCCGCTGAGGGAACCAGATGGGTTATGTGGTTTGGAGACGGAAAATTCTCAGTGGTGAGTTTTCATAGCAAACAGCAACATTACTGGCAGGTGATTTTTCTTTTGGCCTTTTGAAAACAACCTTGGATTAAGTGATAACCACAAGGTTTAAAGTGAGCTATTATTTGTGCCTCATGTTGCTCGTTTAAAATCTATGTGTTAATGCAAAGTCAAAAAATATTTGGATCAATTTTTGTGTATTTTTTACAGGTTTGTGTAGAGAAGCTTCTCCCTTTAAGTTCATTTAGCAATGCCTTTCACCAACCAACCTATAACAAACAACCTATGTACAAGAAAGCCATCTACGAAGTATTACAGGTGAGAAATTCCTGAAAATAACCTTTCAACACTGTTTCACTCTATCACGCCAGATTTTGGTGTCAGTGGTCTATTTCAATTGTCTCAAAACTTTGATCAATGCTCTAAGAATATAAAAGAAGCAAAGATAAAACATAATTTTCTAGGATTCTTACAGTGATCATTACTTACATTAGAAGCTGAGGCCATTCTGTGTGGATTAGAGCTACACTGTAAAACATGCTACATTTACTAAATAACAACAGAGGCTAAAGTTCATATATTATTCATAGTGGAATAACTTTTTTCCAAAGATTTATTGATTTTAAAACAAAACTTTATGGTACTAGTGGTCTTTATTAACAGGAATCAAAGGACTGAGAAAGAACATGCAAGATATCGACGATGGTTTATTCAACCAAATATGTTATCAACATGCAGTATATGAATTTATGACAAATTGAGATGACAACCATTCCTAATAGTTTTTTTTTTTAAATATTAAAATGTGCACAGTGATTTTGTAATTGCACTGGAATGGATTTCCTGGGATATTTCTGCCGGTTGCTTAAAGGAAAAACCTCTCTGAGAATCACCGTTCTGCAGCCTCACCCAGTTATAAACTGTTCCACTGTCTTTTTGTGGTTCTATTTTCCTTTTATAAGTCATTGTTTTTATTATATATTGTATTAGAATCCCTCACCTCTATGTTAAGGACATTGTGCACAGGTTGGTTGTAACGTGTGGCGCATGATTTTTATTTTGAGCAGCAGGCACGGCTCTGTGACAGTGACTGCAGTTCTGCTTTTTTCTTTAATAGAAAAATTTAAATAAGAATTTTGAAAAAAGTAGTCGTTTAATTTTTAATTTTTTTTTTTTTCATAATTTGGCCTGGTTAAATGGGAAAGATTATTCTAGCATGTTCGAGCTTTCAGAGTTCACTGCCAACAGTTTGACCTGGCATTTATATCTATCTTTCTTTTTATTATTAATTGCGGGGTTAATCGAGGTTTTTAAAATTAAACGAACAATTAAAAGATGTACAGTTTAACATTTAATACTTACAGCGCTCATTAGGGTCTTTTTTAGCACTAGTCAGCATGAATATTGTTAGAGTCACTGCTTAGTTTACCTTCAATATAACGACTAGGGGTGCACCGATTGCAGTTTTCTGGCCGATTTCCGATCACCGATCTTTAAAAAGTCTGACCTGCCGATTCCGATTTTTGGTTAATACCGATTTTATTGTTTTTTTGCTATAACCAACACTGTGTTACAAGATCGCAATTCACTTTCAATGTTACAATCTTTTCTTGAAAAACATGCCATTGAACATTAGCCTTGAACCATTATAAACTGGTTTTAACTGCCCATGAGGTAGAGCCTTGACATAGAAATTAATTAAATAATAAATATTAATTAAATAAAACAAACTTAAGACTACAACATTGGTCTTTTGATTTTTTACATTTCAAATAACAAAACTTCAACAAAAGATCAGAGAAAATATGGAATAGCAACTGATTTTAAGACACTCGCGGATTAAATAGATTGGTTAAGATCGGTTTCATACCTAAATATCGGCCGATCACCAATCACCCTAAATTAAGGAAATCGGGGCCGATCGATCGGCCGGCCGATTTATCGGTGCACCCCTAATAACGACTACTTAAAGCTTTACTTCAGAATTATCACTTTATTTTTAAATTGATCACCTTGGGCATCTAAAGGCTGTTTTATAACAGACTGAGTTTTAAAGTTCAATTGGATAAAACAAAGAAGCTGTTGCTCTTCGAATGATCCTCTCTACTTGTGAATGATGATAAATGTTCACCCCGTTAGAAGATCCTTCCTGCCTACGGCTATCAAAATCTACAACTCATTGAAAAAAAAGTTGATTGATTAAAATCACTTTTAATTTCCCTTAGGGATAATCAAAGTATTTTTTCATTGAATAGAGAATTAGGGGACCTTTTGAAAAGCATCATCTTACACTTTTCATTCTTCATTTTAAAGCCGTCAGTTGTTACTAGAACCTGGTGTTTTGATAGGAATAGTACATTCACTGACTGGCAGAGAAAATTGGATTTTTGAGTTTCTGGCAAGACAGTCAGATGTTTGCATCTCTGTCTTAAATCAACATATAACTACTATTGTTGAAATCTTTTCTATTAGCATAAGCAGAATCTATTAGCATAAGCTGTAGAGTTTGAATTAGTTAAAATATATTTGTTTTTTTTTTAAGTCAGAAGCATTTTGCATGCCTCTAGAAGTGTTGTCTACACTGCAAAAAATGGAAATCTAAATAAGTAATTTTTGGTCAAATTAAGTGCATTTTTTCTTGAATTGAGGAGGTAAATGAGACACTTTGCAAATGGAACAAGAAAATTTACATTTAAAATGAGAAAAAAACTATTGCTTTGTCTTATTTCAAGTGTATCTAATTTTCTTATTTTAGGAGTAAAAATACTCATTCCATTGGCAGATCATCTTATTTACCTTCTCAAATCAAGGGTAAATACACTTAATTTAAGACATTTTTTACTTATATCTAGATGTTTTTTTGCAGTGTATATTATTTCGATCTTTCCTTTGAGGAAAAAACAGGATGTAGAAAATGGAAAATGGATACTAAGTAGAAAAGCATATTTTATAAAGAGCTGTTTTAAAATGTTTGGAATATGTGTGCAGGTTGCTAGCAGCCGGGCAGGAAAAGCCTTCACAGCCTGTCCTGACAGCGATGAAAGTGAAACCTCCAAATCAGTGGAAATGTTAAACAAGCAGATGATTGAGTGGGCGATGACAGGGTTCCAGCCCACTGGACCTAAGGGCTTAGAACCACCAGAGGGTAAGAAGGCATCACCTTTAGCCACATGTTGGGAGAGCAGAACTCATTCAGATTCATTTCTATCATTTTCCCCCTGTGATAAATTTGTGTTGAACCTCACCCCCCCTGCTAGAGGAGCGTAACTGCGAGGTTTACCCTGAGATGTGGGTGGAGCCCGAAGCAGCAGCCTATACACCCCCCCCAGCCAAAAAGCCTCGCAAAAGCACAGCTGAAAAACCTAAAGTCAAGGACATCATAGATGAGAGAACAAGAGGTAGGGGACCCAATCTATTACCGTATTCAAGATCCATGAACTCTTTATTCTGTAATTGTTCCCAGAAGCAACATATTGAACAGATGTTCATTATTTTAGAAGGGTAACAGGAAACAAGGCCAGGCTGTTGCTGATTGCTGCGTATCACAGTGTCGCCTACAATTAAAACAAAACTACATTCAGCGTTTTAAACGATAGGAAGCTGCTGTTTGTTTCCACAGGAGCCATATTGACCTAGTTAAACAATTAAAATGTACACACATTAAAATGAAACATGGGCGCCATATACTGTCTTGTCAGGCATGATCTACTTTTCAGGCTTGTACTGTTCTAGTTGTGCGAGCGGATATAGCCACGTTTGCTTGATTCCTCAGTGGCTGTCCACTAGCTGTCTGTCTGCTTTTGAATATTTATATATGTATATTTACAGTGAGGAAAGTAAGTGTTTGAACATCCTGCTATTTTGCAAGTTCTCCCACTTAGAACTCATGGAGGGGTCTGAAATTATCATCATAGTCCACTGTGAGAGACATAATCTAAATAAAAAGTCTAGAAATGACAATGTATTTTGTTTTTGTATTTATTGGTAGGATGCACCTGCAAATTAGTATTTGATTACCTAAGAAAATCAGTGTTAATATTTGGTACAGTAGCCTTTGTTTGCAATTACAGAGGCCCAACATTTACTGTAGGTTTTTACCAGGTTTGCACAGACTGCAGGAGGGATTTTGGCCCACTCCTCCACAAAGATACTTATCTTCCCCTCTCTCTCTTTCTCCATAGGGGAGTGGTGGTCTAGTGGTTAGGGCATAGGGTCCTGAGATTGTGAGTTCAATCCCCCACTCCCACAGACTGCCACTCTGGGTCCCTGAGCAAGACCCTTAAAGGAATATTACACCCAAAACATGATTAGCCTTCATTTTCTCACCCCCCCCATGCTGAACAACACACTGGAGTACTTTTTTGATATCTCAAATGCATCTGGAGATCTGGGAGGCTTCTTGCTGTCTGCTGACATTCAAATAATGGAGGTCTATGGCGTCCGAGGCAGAAAGGTCCATAAAAGTCCACAAAAAACGTGTCAATATTCCTCCATACTGCTCGTCCAATGTATTCCAAGTGTCCTGAGTGGGTAGCGTCCATAATTTACTTGAAACGAAGTCATTTAGAATGTTTTTAGAGCATAAACAATAGTGTATAGGATTTCCTGAAAGCGCTACACGAGTCTACGGAAACCACGGCAGACCAAACCAGACGAAAGTGCGCATTCAGCTCAGCAAAGAACTCATGCTCTTCCTCAACACTGAAGTCCTCAGACATTTTTCTTTCGTTGTTTCTTTCTTTGCACAGGTAAACAGCACATTTCTTCTTCTACGCTTGCATTATCGGCAGAGCAGACGCTGAATGCGCACTTTCATCTGGTTTGGTCTGCCGGCTTCCGTAGCGTTGTGAACGCGCTTTTAGGAAATCCTATACACTACTGTTTATGCTCTAAAAACATTCTAAATGACTTCGTTTCGAGTAAATTCTGGATGCTACCCACTCAGGACACTTGGAATACATTGGACGAGCAGTATGGAGGAATATTGACACGTTTTTTGTGGACTTTTATGGACCTTTCTGCCTCGGGCGCCATAGACCTCCATTATTTGAATGTCAGCAGACAGCAAGAAGCCTCCCAGATCTCCAGATGCATTTGAGATATCAAAAAAGTACTCCAGAGTGTTGTTCAGCATGGGGGTGAGTAGAAAATGAAGGCTAATCATGTTTTGGGTGTACTATTCCTTTAACCCCACACTGCTCCCTGGGTGCTGCACAATGGCAGCCCACTGCTCCCCAAGGGGATGGGTTAAGTGCAGAGATAAATTTCTCCAATGCAAGATCAATAAAGTTTAGGAAAAAAAATATATGTGTGGGTGTGTTTAAGGTGAGCTTAAAGTTTAAATGCTTAACTGTTTTTTTTTTACCCTCTTTTTTCTTTTTTCTCAGAGCGGCTTATTTATGAAGTGAGACAGAAAAGCCGCAGCTTAGAGGGTAAGTTGTCGACATAGATCCTCCCCAGATGCATCCAGACGTTTCTCACTAACCTGAATCATTAAAAGTCAACCTTATCAGAAAGTATGCAGCTATTCCTTTAAACTCCTAAAAATTGAACACCGATAAAAACAGCTAAGCTTTGTCTGTCTTTCTAACTGATTTGTTTCGGCTAACCTGTGTCTTTTCACTTCAGTGTTGTATCCACACCTCTCTGACGTCTACCTGTTCAACTCTGCCTCTCTTTCCTCTCCATCCAGACCTCTGTATATCTTGTGGAAGTTTAAATGTAAGCCTGGAGCACCCTCTGTTTGCTGGAGGAATGTGCCAGAGCTGCAAGGTGAGAAATTGCCCGCCAAACTTCTTCCATGTGTTAAAATAGCCTCCAGAAAGTGTAAAATAAAGGGTCAGAATTTAAGGATACTTCATGGGATTCCAAATATTTTATTGTTCCTTTTTTAATGCTTTCATTTTTGTATTTTTTTGCTTTGCAGAACTGCTTCCTGGAATGTGCATATCAATATGACGATGATGGTTATCAATCCTACTGTACTATTTGCTGCGGCGGGCGAGAGGTACTGATGTGTGGAAACAACAACTGTTGCCGGTGAGGGTTTAATATCTTAATGCAACAAGCTTACATGGTTCTCAGCCTCATATATCCATTTTTTTCCTCTTGTCTGCTAGTTAGTGTTGGTATTTAGGGGTAATTAGTATCCTAGCAACAGTAGGCAGCGTTGAATGTCTCTTCATGAATCAGGAAAGTGGTTCCAGAGGTAAACCAGAGCTTATTTTGTACATTTTCAGTAAACTCCTCTGGGAAATGATTCTGTTGTAATCAAAATTACTCTCCAGGAAAGCAGTTTATTTAAAAACAACAAAAAAAATCACATCTTTCCACTTATTGCCCAAATACCAACAGCCTAGTTTATTTTTTATGTTTTTAAATCAAGCATTGATCAGGACTGATAGCGCTGCATCCCATCAGGCTTTTTATACATTTTAAAGATCAAAGAATTGATTATATGAATAAAAGTAACTCGGCTGCTCCGTACCCTCACTCTGTGGTATTGCCGGTTGTTCTTGAATGAAATAAGTCATTTGAGTGCTGAAGCCAAGCTTGCGACACCAGAAACAAAAACAAAGTGTTTTTACGGTGCGAACAGACGTCTTGATGGTCAGCATCTCTCCACCAGAAAACTTAAAAAGTTAATCAGTTAATACGATCCAAGGGCCAGACCAGACTTCTTTCTTTTTAAATACTGGTTTTTAATTCTGTCATCAAAGTCTGGATACTTTTCATATCTGGAAAACAACACGGAAGATGTAAAATTTTTATAATTATCAAAAACAATTGTGTATTTAAAGGGGTCATAGAACAAGTTTACATATCATAGATGAATAACGACAGTTCCGTGGGTTAAATGGACGTACAGAGAAGTTCAAACCCCATCAACACCTCCTTTCTCTGCAAATCTCACAATTCTTAACTCCAACCATAAAACGGGCGAATCCAAACGAAGCGCCGAGTTAACGTAAACTCTGGGATGTTGCTTTATTCAGTTCTTGCCTTGACTTTTGTCACGCCCCAAAATTGACATACAGACCAGCCCACTGGTTCACTGGAACCAAGGGAGGGGGGGTAGGAAGTGTCGACTGCTGGGCTGCTGACTGGACCGGACCTCAGCAGAGAGCCATGAGCCGCCCGTCATTAACTTGTGTCCAGGCTACCGTCACCGGGGCGGTTTCGGACGCTCCGTCCCCCTCTGGCTCCCTGCCCCCGCCCGCTGGGGTTCCCGAACCAGCTCCAGAGCTGACGGCTCGGTTCGAGTGCTCGGTGTGTTTCGACTACATGCTGCACTGTAGTCGACCAAAATCCCGGACGATTTTGAAATTCCCCCCAGACATTTTTTTAGGTATAAAAAGTGGGACATGTCTGGGAAAAATAGGACATCTGGTCACCCTATCATATCAACACTTTGATGTTTCAGTGAGTGAGTGCTTGTTGCTAGCTCATCTAAATGGTAAATGGCCAGTACTTTTATAGCGCTTTTTCAAGTCATTCCCACATTCACACACACACTCACGGTGGCAAGCTACATTGTAACCACAGCTGCCTCTGAGGCTTGAACCGTCAATCCTTGGGTTTCAGAGCAAACTCCTACATCCAACGCCACTGTCGTCCCATATATGAAATATTCATGATCATACCATAAAAGGAAGAAAACCTGTCGTTTCATTCTAGGGCTTTTAACCAGGCTGCATTAGAGCAGTTACAGACCAAACAGATAAATGTTTACAGTTTACATCTAAATGAGGATGTTTCCATCATTTATTAGGTGGTTTTCAGCGTTTTATGAGGATATTTGGTATTTAATCTGATTAAACGCTTCAGTTTATATAACCGAATAGAGTCACATTGGGTAAGTTTAGTTACTTTTTAGCTGCAGTGTAGCTATAAATTTAGAATCTGATTCTCCCTCTGTATCTGACCTATGATCAGTTTTCAAACGTGTTTTTTTTCTCTGTAATTTAATCCCACCAGGAGTCATGAACTGATGAACTGATCATCAACCGAAAGTTTAAAATCCTGTTTTCAGCCAAAAACGATTGATTTTTGTTGCATTTGGATCTCTGCGATGTGTTCAGGTGCTTCTGTGTTGAGTGTGTGGACCTCCTCGTTGGTCAAGGAGCCGCCCATTCTGCCATCAAAGAGGACCCGTGGAACTGCTTCATGTGCTCTTCCAAGCGCGTGTTCGGCCTTCTGGAGCGCCGCGAAGACTGGCCCTGCCGCCTGCAGCTCTTCTTTGCAAATAATCACGATCAAGATTTTGTGAGTAGTTTGAGCTAAAGTTTTAACGTTCCAGAAAATGCCTGACAGAGGAGTTGGTGCTTCCTGTCCTGACTTTCCTTCAAATAGGCTTTTTTTTTTTATTTCAGGATCCACCAAAGCTTTACCCCCCGGTCCTGGTGGAAAAGAGGAAGCCCATTCGCGTTCTTTCCCTCTTTGATGGCATAGCTACAGGTTTAATATCTTCATTTCCTTTGTCAATCTCTGAAACCCCAGCAACTTCTTAAATTAGTCAGGTACTGTAAAAACCCACAGCTGTGTGAGAGTTTTCTTATTTGTTGCGCTTTGTGCAGGGCTGCTGGTTTTAAAAGATCTTGGCATCGAAGTGGATCGCTACATAGCGTCCGAGGTGTGCGAGGACTCAATCACCGTGGGGCTCGTCCGGCATCAGGGGCGGATCATGTATGTTGGGGATGTGAGGAATGTCACACGCAAACATGTGAGTCAAAGAGCTTCGCCTTGGGGGGGATTTGTCGATTTAAACTCCACTAACACTGAATCGTATTTACAGTTTCTTGCTGAAGTATTTGTCAGTTTATTGCACGGCAGGCAACTTATCATTTTTATGACGTGTTGGAATTTTCTGTGACAGACCAACACAAACAAGCAAATAACTGTAAAGAGTTAATAAAAAAAGTTACATGATATCAAAGTATGATGATATTACGCTTTGCAGCGCTGGTTAATTCACTCCAACTCGTCTAAACTCGCATTTTTCAACATTTAAAACATTCACTTAAAACTTGTGTCATTTGAATGCAAACAAAGCTAGTGTGTCATGTAGCCCAGTCCTGTCAGCTGCAGCCCACCTCACCTTCATTTTCACAATAACAATTCAGGTCAGATATAGCGCTGGCGGTAAGGAAGGAGGTAGGAAGACGATGCAGGATCCTTCTTATCTCTACATAGTGGATTTAGCATAGGGGACAATAGTTTAGCCCATAGGAGCTGGCTGATGTCACAGGCTGATGTCACAGGCTGATGTCACAGGCTGATGTCCACACCTTTATTTTTTTAGGTTTTATAGTAGAGAGGTTCAGCCATTCGGTTCATTGGTGTAACTTTAGTTCTTTCTCTGGAGGCTCTATTTCCCATTTTGACTATAACTAATGTGCTTTTCCATCCATTAATGATGTCTGTAAAGTCTGAAGGCCGTCTGGATTCAGCCCAGTAGTGCAAAGTTCCCTTCCTGCTCAGTGTTCTTACTGTTGACACAGCGAATGGTGAAGGAATAGAAGCTAGGAACAGGAGGGAGGAGCTACAATTTACGCAATTACAAATCGGCCGTGTCCTTTAGAAAGTGTCCTGAACTTAAAGGGGAATGCCGTTTTTTTTTTACATTGGTCCCTTGATTTTACGTTCTTCCATCATGTTCTACTCACCCATATGAGTTTTGTGTCATTTGGAGCCGTTCTGAAGATATTCCGTTAGGTTATATCCAAGTAACGTCTTCCTATGGGCAACGACTTGAAGAAACAAACTAAACTGTTCATCATTTATTCTTTATGGTACGCCAGCATTCAGAACAGGTAGGCCAATCACTAGGGCTGGGTATTGTTAGGAACCTCACGATTCAATTCCATTTCGATTATTGCTGTTGCGATCCGATGCAATTCAATTCGATTCAATGCTGATTTTTGAAGCCGTGTGACTCCAGGAGTTTTAAAGGAATAGTACACCCAAAACATGATTAGCCTTCATTTTCTACTCACCCCCATGCTGAACAACACTCTGGAGTACTTTTTTGATATCTCAAATGCATCTGGAGATCTGGGAGGCTTCTTGCTGTCTGCTGACATTCAAATAATGGAGGTCTATGGTGCCGAGACAGAAAGGTCCATAAAAGTCCACAAAAAACTTGTCAATATTCCTCCATACTGCTCGTCCAATGTATTCCAAGTGTCCTGAGTGGGTAGCATCCAGAATTTACTCGAAACGAAGTCATTTAGAATGCCGTCTTCACCTCTGTGTACAGTGCCAACAGCGCCCCCAACGGTCAGGAGGTGAATCGATTCTGAAGGGCGCCCGCATCGATTATGAATTTTAGGTGTAATAATTGGGATGCATCGATTCTTCAATTATTTTACCCACCCCTACAAATCACTGTCCCCCAGACATCCACGGTTATATTTTTTAGATTTATATTTTTATAAACAAAGTAGAGTGTGTATGACGTCATCCACGCACCGGACTGGAGTTGTGACAGGCAGCCCGGGCCACAGGCGGCTACGCTCTACCTCTTATATATTTGGCCAGCTAATCTGAATCGAGGGAGATCATCTGTGGTAGCAGCACTAGACATCTTCCAGGCATGTGAGGAAAACTAGCAGCAGTTCAGCGGACAGGAAGAATGAACGGTAGCCGGCACGAGAGGATGACGTTATGCACGCACCGCTTTGTTTTAAAAACATATAAATATAAAAAATATGAATGCTGGCGTACCATAAAGAATAAATTATGAGTTGTGCCTTCAACTCGTTGCCCAAAGGAAGACGTTACTTGAATATAACGGAATATCTTCGGAACGGCTCCAACTGACACAAAACTAATATGGGTGAGTAGAACATGATGTAATAACGTAAAATCAAGGGACCAATGTAAAAAAAAATGGTGTTCCCCTTTAATGTATTTTCTAAAGTTCTTCATAAAAGTAAGGATTCCAATGCGGAGAGGTCTTTGTTAGGTATTTTTTGTGAAAAGGTCTCAGAATTTTAAGTAGGTAAAGTTTAGATCTGTTGTCCTTTGCGTTAGGCTTGTTTGAAATGTCAGGTTTATAGCCAATGACTTCTGATATGCTGCAGTTGAACCTTAATCTTAACTATATTCTACCCAGTAAATAAAAATTATAATAATTAAAGAGAGAGATTGAATCCTGTTTTCTTTGCACAAGATTAATTTATTTGCTGTCATTGAATCCCCTTTAGTTTGACTTTGTGTTGTATCTTTGCACAGATTCAGGAGTGGGGTCCGTTTGACCTTGTCATTGGTGGAAGTCCCTGCAATGACCTCTCGATAGTCAACCCTGCAAGGAAGGGCCTTTATGGTGCGTTTTAACCCCTTTGCTTTGTGTTCTCCTGGAAGGATTTATGAACCTTTCTCATCTAGATGTATATATATGGATAATAATATCAGAAAGTCATCAGATCACGTTTGTTACAGTGAGGGCTGTTTTTTATTTTGCCCCACAGGAGGAACCGGCCGCCTTTTCTTTGAGTTCTACCGGCTGCTCCACGAGGCTCGGCCGAAGGAAGGAGACGACAGGCCTTTCTTCTGGCTCTTTGAGAATGTGGTCTCAATGGGTGTCAGCGACAAGAGGGACATCTCTCGCTTTTTAGAGGTCAGCTTCTCAAGGGATAAAGAGTTCAATACAGTAAAAAAAAAGTATGCCCCCTGCTGATTACAGTAAGATTAAATAATCTGTCATTTATCAGACTACAAAGTTATTAAAACCAGGTCACAAGTGTAAAAGCAAAAACATGTAAAAACATTTTCATCACGCCCTTATTTATTTGGGAAGATTGAATTGTTTACAAATATTGGTAAGACTCTAGAATTAAGAGGGTTTGCTTTATTTTCACTATGCTGGCAGATCACAGCCCAAAGCTTTACCAGGTCATGACTGCCCCCTTGTGGCCATTTCAGACTCTCACATTCAAATAGAACAGGGGTCTTTTTCTGTCCTAGAGGTCCAGCAGTGGTGTCAAAAGTTCACACATTTGTTACTTAAGTAGAAGTATAGATACTGCAGTTTAAAAACACTCTGGTAAAAGTTGAAACTTGACCTCTTTACTCAAGTAAAATTAAAAGAGTATGTGCTCCAAAAACTAATTAAAGTATAAAAGTATAAAATAACCTTTAAAAAAACATCCAGATGCCACTATATGAATTGAAATCTAATTTTTCAACTGTCTCAAAAAACTCTCTGAGATAGGGCCAAGGATGAGGGAGGTCTTGTTGGTCTCCATCTCCGGATACGCTCTCGCGATTTCGACATGTTTTTCTGAATCCGACATTGTTGCATGGCATAGACAATTCACGTTTGCAGTTTGAAGAACACCTCCTTGCTTCTGATGATTTCTTTTGCCGCTGTCGGCACAGATTTGACAAATAGCTAACCAATTTGCATTATATGACTAGTTTTCACTAGATGTGGATGGTGTCAATGATCTGCATTTGATGGAGCACATGACGGGAAATAAATATTTATAAACATTAAACCGAAGCCAAGAGTAACGAGTAACGTTTGTTTAAAAAATGTAAGTAATAGAAATTACAGATACTTGTGTGAAAATGTAATGAGTAGAAGACAGAAGTAGGAAGAAGAATAAGTAATGGAGTAAAGTATAGATACTTAAAAAGTGTACTTAAAGGAATAGTACACCCAAAACATGATTAGCCTTCATTTTCTACTCACCCCCATGCTGAACAACACTCTGGAGTACTTTTTTGATATCTCAAATGCATCTGGAGATCTGGGAGGCTTCTTGCTGTCTGCTGACATTCAAATAATGGAGGTCTATGGTGCCCGAGGCAGAAAGGTCCATAAAAGTCCACAAAAAACGTGTCAATATTCCTCCATACTGCTCGTCCAATGTATTCCAAGTGTCCTGAGTGGGTAGCGCCCATAATTTACTCGAAACGAAGTCATTTAGAATGTTTTTAGAGCATAAACAGTAGTGTATAGGATTTCCTAAAAGCTCGTTCACAAGTCTACGGAAACTGCGGCAGACCAAACCAGATGAAAGTGCGCATTCAGCTCGGCAAAGAACTCATGCTCTTCCTCAACACTGAAGTCCTCAGACATTTTTCTTTTGTTGTTTCTTTGTTTGCACAGGTAAACAGCACATTTCTTCTTCTACGCTTGCATTATCAAGAGCAGACGCTGAATGCGCACTTTCATCTGGTTTGGTCTGCCGCGGTTTCCGTAGCGTCATGAACTCGCAGGCGCGCGCTTTTAGGAAATCCTATGCACTACTGTATATGCTCTAAAAACATTCTAAATGACTTTGTTTCGAGTAAATTATGGACGCTACCCACTCAGGACACTTGGAATACATTGGACGAGCAGTATGGAGGAATATTGACACGTTTTTTGTGGACTTTTATGGACCTTTCTGTCTCGGGCGCCATAGACCTCCATTATTTGAATGTCAGCAGACAGCAAGAAGCCTCCCAGATCTCCAGATGCATTTGAGATATCAAAAAAGTACTCCAGAGTGTTGTTCAGCATAGGGGTGAGTAGAAAATGAAGGCTAATCATGTTTTGGGTGTACTATTCCTTTAAGTCCTGGTCCTTGGGGCCGACAGACCTGCTTTTATCCCAGCCTCAATACACCTGACCTAAATAAATCAGATTAACAAGCCTCTCCATTCATTTAATTCAGGTGAGATGGAGCAGAGACACTCCACAAAAATACAGGACTTTGGGTCCTAAGGATGAGGATTTAATAGTCCCTGCCTAAGAGGTTGCAATTCCTTAATTGAAGGAGAGATTAAACCAAATTAGCTCTGTTCCCTATGTGTTTGTGAACTGATTTCCTTTCCAACACAAACAATGAGCAAGTTGCAGTTGTCTTTTTACGCAGACGCACATATACCCACGTCTCCTTTGCTACTCCGCTGACTGAGAAGGAGAACAGGAACAAGGGAAGGACTGCAGCCAAGTGCTCATGCGGATGCTTGTTTGATACTCAAATGTTGCGTGATGTAATTTAAGTTGTTTGCATCACCTTTGCTAGAGTTCCTGGTTTGCATTATGGGAAGTGAGTAGGTTTTAACTAAAAAAAAACACATTGTTAGCCTAGGGGCAAAATAAATAAAAACAACACAGCCAACCTTGGAAGCAAAAGTCTGATGACGAGAAAAAAAAAAAAAAGAAATCAGTAAATGAAGTAAAATATTTGCTGAAAAGAATAAAAAAATTTACTGTAAGTGAACTGAAAAGCACCAAACTGTGTGAATATTTCAGTGATTTACATAAATCACCAGATTGAATTACTTATCCTAGCCTGGCTTTAAAAGAAATAGTTAATAAAGGTGTTAAGGTTGCTCAGTGCCACAGTGGGTAGCACTGCTGCATTGCAGCAAGAAGGTTCTGGGTTAGATTCCTGGCCCGGGGTCTTTCAGCATGGAGTTTGCATGTTCTCCCTGAGCATGCGTGGGTTCTCTCCGGGTACTCCGGCTTCCTCCCACAGTCCAAAAACATGACTGTTAGGTTAATTGAAAGGAGGTATGATCTGTGATTTCTGGCTCCGTTCAAGTCTAAATGAAAAGCAGGTGTTTGTCCATATATTGCTGAAAATAGTTCCAACTCTATGCTTTATTCACTTTGAACATCTTCTCTGATACCTCATATGGCTAACCATGAGTCCTCACAGTAAAAGCATCTACATAGTATGTTTTGTTTCATTGATTAGGAAAAAAAATCCCGTTTTTGCGTTTCTGATTCTCCTGTCACTGATCTAGAAATGATAAAGATGATCAGTAAATACTATTTCACAACCGGTTTATCTTCTGTTTTTCACTTTTTTAATGAACAAAAACAAGAATAAAACATCTATAGTGATTGTTTCCATTGGAAGTGATTCTGTAGATGAAGCGCTTGACTTATCAGTTTTGTTCTCTGCATTTATCGTTGCTGTTTGTTCTTTTTGTCTTTGATCACAGTGTAATCCAGTAATGATTGATGCCAAGGAGGTGTCCGCTGCTCACCGCGCCCGTTACTTTTGGGGTAACCTCCCTGGCATGAACAGGTTAGTGGTTGGATTGTCAGGGAGGAGCAAAGGAAAGGATAAACAGGGGATAAATAGGGGCGGCCTATGTAGATATAAGTGTTTTAGTAAAAGCAGGGACTAGAATTTCTCAGATCTGTTTTTATTGGCTCTTATAGCTCTATCAAACTAAAGTGTTCTGGCACATATGCAAAAACATGTTATATTTAACTTTAAGTTTGACTCCCAGATATGGAGACATGTGTTGCTATTTTAGTCGTAACACCTATAAAATGATCTCACAACTGAGACAAAAAGCCGAAATGTGAATGATTCCCGTTACTTTATTCTCTGCAGACCTCTGTCCGCTATGTGCTCTGACAGGTTGGACCTCCAGGACTGTTTGGAGCACGGCAGAACAGCAAAGGTAAAGCTTAAAAAAACTAACAAATAATTCAGTAAAATTTGTTCTGAAAATATCGCTGTAGTGGTTGTCGAATCGTGGCCAACCTGGGTTCGAATGGGGCATGTCTCTCCCTCTCTCTCATACTCTCCTTTCTGTCATCCCACTGTATAAAAAAAACAAGCCACTAGTGCCATAAAAACCTAAAAAAAAAAGATAAAACAAAGAAATTTGTTCAGAAAATAGTTTATTTCTAAATTACTGCTATTCTTATTCGATTTCTACTGTACACAGTGCTTGCTACATGGTAAAGATGTTTAAAAAAAGACGATCAGCAAAGTTTCACACTATATCTATGATTTAATTTCACCTGGAATACATTGATTGATTTTAATTTATTCAGTGGGGTAAAAAATTTCCTTCACTTTAGAAAATACATATATTTTTAACCAACTTAGCTTTTTATCAAATCAACGTTGGTACTGTTGTTGAAAATCCTGCTGTTGCTTGTAAAAATCTTAGTTTTTGTTATATTTTATAATTTCAAAGAGTATAAAGAAAGAAATATCAGATCATTCCTCTCTGCTTTAATCTCTATATATAATCTAGAGTCTAAAATCTTCTATCGTGTGAATTTTTTATTCTGGTTGCTGCAATGATTTTTTTTGTTTTTTTGTCTAGATTTGGCCAAAAGAACCTATGATGACAGTTTTCTGTTTATTCATGGAATATATATGTACATTTTAATAAATGTTAGCATTCTAATAGGATTCCCAGGGTCTCTGTAAGAGAAACAGATCCACAGCATCACAGATCCTCCACCATGCTTAACAGAGGAAATGATAAGCTTCTCAACAGCATAAAGTTATAGCGGGAAATTATCTTTAGACTTTGAGTCTTTTCTATTGGTTGTCCCACATGCCAGTCGTTGTGATGCCCACGTAACGCCGTAATGCATGTTTGTTTCATTGTGGTGCATGCCCACTTATCGGGTTTATGTAAACAGGGAGCTTCGGCAGATTAAGCATAACTATGGTAAATCTAACTCTACCTTCTTTTGACAATTAAATGTCTTCAAACGATGTTGATGGACCCTAAGCAAAGCTGTGTCAGTTTTTTAACGTGGGAGTTTCTTACCCACATTTTGATGCTCTGTTTCACATCCGACCAAGCTGGTCTGTTTTATGGAGAAAAAGCAGACAAAGTTATTGTTAAAATTAGGGGTGTAAATAATAATCGTTTTGTATCGATGCATCCATCCAACAGCCGACGATCCGATGCATCGATACGTCCTCAAGAGAATCGATTCATGTTTTTTTTTTTCTCCGGTCTATTTTTATCCATTTGCTCCTGGGTGTAATTCTCCTCCCGTGCTGCGGTGGCGCTAAACCTATTTTGCCCTCCTACCTCGCTTCCTGGTTATACTCTTACAGCAGTGTGTTGCAGGGAGCTTGACACAGACATTTTTGATTTATGCTCAATATTGAAGCGTGGTCTGTGCTACACGCTGTGGGTCTAGATACGGCCGAGGCGGAGAGGAAGTGGGGGCGAGTTTAGTCCGAAGACGGCGGGACATGAGGGCCAAAAAGAGCGGAGATCTAGGTGGACAAAGGGTCTCAGCGTTCTCGCGCACCTCGCTCTTCTAGCGGGTCAAACTTCACAAGTTGTTTTTTTTTTCGCAATTTCGGTCATAAAAACAAAACAAGCCGGCCTCCTGTCTGCGGTCAGCTACAATTTGGGAGAGGTGCAGCGGAGCGTCTGTGGAGGGGGCGGGGCATCTGGAGCCGAGGTATTGCATTGCACTCATTGCACTGATTATGTGCAGTATTTTGCAGTATTTTTGGATGCAACATTTCTACTTCTGTTATTTGCTGTTGTTTCTAAAAAAAAAAAAATGCATAACGATATTACAGCTTTCATTGATTTATTTCAAACTTGAAACTTTGTTTAGCCTCTAAGGTTAAAAAAAAATAAATAACCGATTAATCGAATCGAATCGAATCGAATCGTGGTGTATTCTTGAGTATCGAAAATAATCGAATCGTTGGGTCAGGAAATCGATACTGAATCGAATCGCCATGATGGATGTAATTTACACCCCTAGTTAAAATACACTGAAAGGAAATTCTATGTTTAGGATTGCGATGTTGGGAGAGAAAACAGCTTTTTTGGAGTTTTCCATGATAATAATATTGACTTTCTTCACTGCAGTTCTCAAACAGTAAGCTTTGGAGAATATTTATTTCATCCCAAAAACGTCCTGGTGATTGTGTGTGGTGGGAAGATAGATATTGCTCCAATCTTTTGACTTCGAGAAATGAGCTTCAAATTACAACTGACTACTTCCTGGAATCTCTGTACAATTTAAAAAATCTAGGAAATCTTTTTCCCTGCTGAATCCACTACAATTAAAGGAATAAAATGTTGTTGTTTTTTATCATAAATGACATAGATACAATAGAAACTGGTTTGTTTTAAAGCTTTTTATCCGTTTAGGTGCAATAAAATTCTGCCAGTACTAATGGCAGATTATTAACTTAATAGTAATCCTGTAATCTCTCAGTAGAAATTGTTTCCTTGATTCAATCAAACAATTTTCAACTTTTTGGGCTTTATATTTTCTCAACCTTGTTATCTGTCCCATGAATTAAGGAAAAATGCTATAAAAAAAAAAATTATAATCCTTAAAACACATCTGAAGCAAGAACGAAATAGTTTTGTAAAAGTATTATTGATTAATTAGTCTTTAAAAGACTAAAAAGGTGATTATTTTAATTTTTGTTTTGTTTTAGTTTGAGAAAGTGAGGACCATCACCACCAGGTCTAATTCCATCAAGCAAGGAAAGGATCAGCATTTCCCCGTCTGTATGAATGAAAAGGAAGACATTCTTTGGTGCACTGAGATAGAGAGGTATGTATAATCAAACATTAAAATTAAAGGCACTCTATAAGAGATAAGAACCTGAAAAAAATAACCCAATTCACACAACAATGAAAAACACTTATGACACAGAAACACATTTGCTGCAGAAACAGGTAGATTTCTTAACAAGATTCATATTTATAATAGCTTTAACCTCAAACTGTTGGAGAGTTTTTTACTGAGAAAGCTGAACATTATCTCTTGAAACATCTCTGGTAGATCTACTACAGTAAAATATGTCCTGGAATGATTCTGCAGCTGAAAGTTTTTAACAGAACATCAAATACAGCTCATTTTTAATGTATTTGAAGTGAAGCACCAGGTCCACAACAATGCCAACATTTTCTCTGACTTATAATTTAATTCTTGTGAAACAGCATGAGAGCTTCTTCCAGTGACATAAACCACTGCGTCATCAGCATACAGCTGAAGGCAAATATTGAGATAAACCTGAGTGAAACTGAAATTATGGGGCTTGAAAAGGATCCCTGTGGAACACCTGCTGCAGTTTCCTTGATTGTGATCCCACTATGACACTAATTTCTCAGAAAGACAAAACTTTAAATGTTAAAGTCAGATTTCTGTTTTCTTATCCTGTTTGTCTGTTGTTGCTCTCATCAGGGTATTTGGCTTCCCAGTCCACTATACAGACGTTTCCAACATGAGTCGACTGGGGAGGCAGAGGCTCCTGGGCCGATCATGGAGTGTCCCTGTTATCCGCCATCTCTTTGCACCACTTAAAGATTACTTTGCCTGTGTATGAGATGCAGGAAATGTTGCCTTTTTAGGCCATTTAGGAACCAGAAATAAGAGCCTTGATCCTCTAATTATACTCTTGGTATAATTTGTAAGCGAAACATTGACATAGATTTCACATTATCTCTTGTATTTGAATTGTAATTCTTATTCTATTTAATTTTTACCTTTTAGCAGTGTTATTAAGTATTGTTTATTTGTTTGTGCAAGCTATACTTATATGAGGGGAATGTTGTTCATTTTTGATAATATCAATCAATATCAATTCAGCGTAAAAACACTTTTAAAAGCGGAACTGTACAAACAGCTAAGAAATAGAATCAAAATACGCTTCTAAAGTTTTGCTCACAATTCTAAAGAGTTTTGTTGAAAAAGGAAAAATTTGTATTGGTCAGACCAACACAACGTTTGATAGAAGCCATTTTATTACAAACATTTGTTAAAAAAAAAAAAAAAAACGCTTTTAGGCATCATATGGCTCCCCACCCAGGGTGGCACAAATGGTAGGGGGGATACGGTAATTGACATGAAGCTACCCGTCAATCAATACAGGCGTTGGCAACTGACCAGTTTGCAATATTTCTCCCAGAGGGAAACACCCATTACCTGCAAGGGCTGGAGAGTTGGAAATGTCAGCTAGGAAGGTACAGTGCAGAGTAATACCCCATTTACACTACCCTTGAAAAACTGTGCCGAGACGGGTCCGAGCTCAGTAACTGACATAACTTATCGTGTGTAAATGGAAAGCAAACTGAACTGAACCGGGCTAGACACAACCGGACCGAGCTAACTGCAGACCAGTTCCAGAGGTGGGCTCGGCTCGGTTTTTCCCTGCCTCGGTTCTCTGATAACAAGAGCGCATGAGCAGAACGCGTCATCTCCGTCTGGCTGCACATCCTGATTCACACTCCATTCCAGTAGATGGCGGTAATGCCCCTCTGGAAGTTGCTTGCCAACCAACACAAAACAGAAGAAGAAGAACAACTATAAACAACAATCGAAATCTTCTCCACGCAACATTTTAAACAATAACACCGAAGTACAGCAATAATAATCAAGCATAACTTTCTGAATGTGACTGGCGCCGCCATTTTGATTTGCTTGATTCTCTCCTTCTTCGTCTTCTTCTTGTTGTGTTTTATGGCGGTTGGCAAACAACTTTTGGTGCATTACCGCCACCAACTGCTTGATTTCCTCGTTCAATAGTGGCAGTAATACCGCAGATCGTCACTAGGAGGAGAGGAACCGAGATAGCGTGATGTGTAAACGGTCGTCAGAACCGAGCTCGGCCTGGTTAACTGATCCGAGCTCGGCATGGATCGGTTTTTCAAGGGTAAATGGGGTAAAGGTGATTTAAAAACGCTTAACTTGAGATACAGTGAACCCTCGCTATATCGCGGTTCACTTTTCACGGTCTCGCTGCTTCACGGATTTGCATCATGCATTGTTAAACTTTATTGTCAAACATAATTAATGGTGGCATGTCGGTTTATAAGGATCTTTTGGCCCAGAAGAAAAAAAAGCGACAACTACCGATAACTATGTTCTTCTCCCAAAAAAACACACCCGCACCGCAGGCTTTTTAAGAAAAAAAACGCCACAGAGCAGAGTCAGGATGCAGCGGCTCCGTCAGAACAGCAGTGAAATACTGTACTGTACACGTCAGTCACTATTTTTCCTACTGTACTTTGTATTTTTTTGATGATCATTTTTCATTTTCTCCCGTTCCAATCCGTCACGGTGGGGTGGTGCTGATCCCCGCAATATTAACTCTTCAGTTCGTATTGATGATTACAATTATTACTTATTTATTTACAGCTATATTATTTTACAGTACAGTACAGTAGTTATTTGTAAAAAAAAAAAAAAAAAAAACAACAACAACAAACGTTTATACCGTACTTTTATTTGTTTAACAAATGCTTGGGCCTGTAAAAAGTTCTTGTTCCTTGATTTCAATGTTTTATGGAGTATTTCATTGTATAATAACTGTAAAAAAAAATAATGGTTTCTATTTCACGGATTTCACCTATCGCGGGTTCTTTTTGGAACGTAACCCCCGCGATAAACGAGGGTTCACTGTATTGCGAATATATAACAGTTATTCTATTTTCAAAACTGAAAATGAGAGATGAAAAATGTTAAAGATGCACAGAGGCCTGCAGCCGACCTCATGAGCAGCAGAACATTGTGATAAACGGGAGCTACTGCTTGTTCTTCTGTGCAAAGTTAACAAGCAGACAAAGTGAATCCAGGAAAGGTGAAGCACAAATATTCATACACAGCCTGATTCTGTGTGAGATAAAAACAAGCTTTAGATTTTCTCCTTCTGATTTAAGTGCTATTTCCACTCCACCGAGTTTGTAACTGTAAAGGTGTCAGAAACAACTTCCTCGATCTCAGCCAGCGTGATTTTGTGGACCTTAGTCTTCCTCTGTTGCATATCACAGCGTGGCCTTTAACGCTGATTTGTGCGTTGCTGCCTTGAAATACCTTTTTCTCATGTTTTCTTTGTCTTAAGGGTTGCTGATCAGGCAAAGTGGCTTACTAAAGCTTCACTTTTTTTCCTGCCTTTGTTTACATGGGCTTGCATTCCCGTGTGAGCGTAGCGATCTGGCAGCTTGTGCCTGAATAGAATAAAAAGTGCGAAGTGTGAACTCTGCAGAAGGGATATACCGTGAGTAAATCTGGCGCTGAAACTGAAACACAGACACTGAGGTAAAACTTTTTGTTTTTGTTCAAACACTAGTTTTTTTGTTTTTTAAACTAGCGTTTGATTTATTCCTTTTATATTTAAAATCAAAAATATTTTAAATTCTAAAAGGACTTTTCTACACTAAACTCTGACTGAGCTATAACTTCATTTAACCTTTATCTCATAAAATAGAATAACCGAATTAGGAATTTTCAATTATCTAAAAATGATTGATTCAATATTTTTGTCTACTTTAAATGTTCTGGGTGCAAAAGTAGGAAATTGTCAATTTTTTCCGCCTCAGGCGACACTGGCCATTGTGACCAAAATGTCACAGGTGCATAAGTAACTCGGCTTTTTAAGCAAAACTATAGATGCAAAAAAGTTTTGCAAAACAATATGTTTGTATTTTGCTTTTAAATGTGTTTTTTTTTGTTAAATTCAATATTTTTTGGTTAGTCGTATCAAAAAGGAACAAAATTCTCCTCATATTCTTGAGACCAGGCTTTCTTCTTAAGACACTGAGACACGAGTGCTAAGCTAGTTTTACTAAAGAGACAGCAATGGCATGGGAAGCATCGGGAACGGCTATTTTTTAGCGGGTGAAAGGTGTCGAGGCTGCATCCCTGTGTCCTGCAGGTGCAGCCGTGCTTCCAGCTACTGAGCCTCTAAGAGATGTGAAAGGTGATCTTCTTCAGTGTCTGGAGGGCCGCCCGCGTCTCTGAATATCCAAAACACCAGATCACATATACCTCTTTGTTTACAGTTTCTATACACAGCTGAAGGTAATAAAGGTACTACTGTAATACGGTTACTTTACCATGGTGCTCCTAGATGATGACTAACATCATTACCCATGTGGCAATACAACTTTAGACAATACAGTGCTCTTCAACCTGTTGCTGGAAAGATTTCTGCTGGATTATTTCACATTTAATAAGAAAGAAAAAAAAAACGTAATTCTGGGGAACAGAATTTAAACTGCAACACAGAGCCTGTCATCTTTTACAGCTTTTGTACTGTCTCTACTGGTGCTCATTAGACGTCTCAGCCTTCCTGCACTCAGGCCCACAGCCTGCATCTGCACAAACAGGGTGTGAAGCTAGCTACATGGGGAATGATGTTTCTGTCATTAGAAAATAAATAAACAAACAAAAAAAAACGTAAAAATTGAAGTCTCCGGTGAGCTACTTTTTTCCTAGTGTCACCCCGACTAACGATATTACTGTACAACTGTTATTAGGCGTTGTTGCAGGAGGCTCGGTAACCGTCCTCCTCAACGTCTGCCTCTGAACTGTAAAACCGTCAGGTGCAAATACTCAACACAATGGTGCGGCTTCACAAGGTTCTTCTACCTTTTTATAGCAATTTTGTGCTCTTTTATCAACATTATAAAGCACTTTTTATATGTATACTTTCTTGTTTTCTTTTTCTTTTTTTATTATTATGAATTGATTGTTCTCGTGAAATGTTTTTTTTTGGTTTAGTTTTATGATGTGAACTGATCTACCCTTGTGTAATACTTTTTTGTATACTGTAGGGCTGCGCCAATAGAAGTACGAGTATGGCTATCGATATGTGAAACTCTTGTTAATGGTGGATTAAGTTGGTGGATCTATGTTTGTTGACCTTTCCTTTTACTCCATCACCCATACTGTACTCTATTTTGAAGCAGCATGGCAACCTCTCACCACTAGGCATGGGTCGGTGTCAGATTCTCACAGTATGTTAATTTTGATTGTAAGTTAACAGCTTCATGGTATTTGTACAAAAAAAAAAATGAAAACAACAATTAACTAGAAAAAGCTGTTTCGGAGAAACATCAAAGTGGGAATGCTTTTGCTGAATGAAAAAAGCTGAAATTACCTGAAGAACATATGAAAATGAGATAGGAAGTCATCAGAAAATTCAAACTGCAGAAAACAATTGAATCATCTGAAGATTTTGTAGGGTAGAATCATTTGGCAGTAAAATGGCAGAAACAAACTCATCTTAAAAGCTGCACAGCCAAACCATACATGATATCAAAAAATGTCTTGAATGTGGGCACTAGAAGGGTCTTAATATAATGTCTCCCAAGTTTCTAGAAAAATGTATTAAGAAATTTTGAAGGGGGGTTTATCTACTTTCCAGAAACATGTCAGGCGTGTTATGAATTAGCAGCAAACAGAAAAGCTTAATTCCTGTCCAGAAACAGAGCAGAATGAAGCCAAAGTTCACAACATAGGCTGAAAAGTATGAAATTAGCTGAAGTAGAAAAGAAATTACAAAGAAAAACTTTAATCTTATCTAGTTGAAGAAAAAATTAGTAGCTTAAGGATGGGAAGTAAAATGTTGAGGACGATGGTATTGAATAAGTATTAACATTTTGAAATCATATGTGGAAATGTCAAGACTTGGCAAAACAATTGGAAAATTATTTAAAATGTGTCGGTTGATCAGCATAAAGAAAACAGTGTCATCCTTAGAGGATTGAAAATCTACAAACCTATGTGCAAGACTGACCATGAGAAGCAGAGGAAGGACAGAGAGAGAAGCTTATAGAAAGAGAGCTAATACCACTTAAGGAGCTGAATTTATAAAAAAATTTAACCTGCATGTTACGAGCCGCTGTGGTAATGAAAGCACCGTTGGCAGGCTTAGTTTGCAAGTTACGAGGTTAGCTGATGCTTTATTACAGTGTAAATCTAAGAACCTGATTAAGAAATATGCACTGAGGTGTGTGGTCAACAGGCCTTGGTAGTGTAATTTGAAGAAATTGGTTGACTTTGGGTCATAGCTACAAGCCATACGGCACAATGAATGAGTGTGCGTAAGGAAGAGGCTTTTATTTTGTAGGTTCCCTTTAGTCTTATTTTGAAAGTCTATCATGGATGAGTGTCAAGGGAAGGGTCATGCTCAGCAGTGATATAGAATCCATTTCTAAATATGAAATCACTGGTTTTCCATGTTATTGGGTGAATAAATGCTGAATTAGAGCGTAAATGGGAGACTTTTATTGTGAAATTCACTCTGGGGTATGTTTTGAAAAGGTCCCTAGAGTCTAATAGAAACAAGCTGGTAGAGTTTGGGTCATAATGCTGGGCCATTTGCATCAATTAATACACAAGTACAATACGGAGGCTTTTATTTTGAAGAGTCATTGGAGTCTTATTTTGAAAGTCTAGCAGGGTTGTGTGTTGAGAAAAGGGTCAGACCCAGCAGTGATACTTGATGACTTTCTAATCGTTAAATCACTCTTTCCCCTGTTATTAGGGCAGTAGATGAAGTGGCAATGGGAGGCTTTTATTTTGAAATTTGCTGTGGGGTGTGTTTTGAAAACCCCCTAGAGTCTCATTTTTAAAAAAGTGGTTGAGTTTGGGTCATAATGTTGAGCCATATGCTGGGAAAAAAATATGAGTTTAATTTAGGGGCTTTTATTTTGAAGGGTCCCCGGAGTCTTATTTTGAAAGTCTATCAGGGTTGCGTGTGAAGGGAAGGGTCATGGCCAGTAGTCATATTGTATCCACTTCCTAATGTTAAATCAGTGTTGTCTCCCTCCATTAGATTAAAATGTGCTGTTTAAAGTGGTGGAGGTAAAATCTCTTTGAAGCACGGTTACCTTGACGACGTTAACGAGCCTGTCAGTGACAGAGAGACACGCGCTTCACTTTCGTTCCTTAGTTCTCAGGCTTTTTTGAATGGGATTATCAGCTCCGAACAAACAAGTGCTGAAGACAAACCGTAAATGGTATCTAAAAAATTCTTTCAGTCTAAGCGAGAGCTATCCTTTGTCTCCAATTGGGGTAACTTTCATGGCTGTAGCTCATTCACAGCCTTAATGGGAAGGAGGAATAAAAAGGTTTGAGAAATCCTGCTGGTCTCATTGAATAACATGCAGAACAATGGTAGAGCAGAACTCTCAAAAGCAAAACTTTCCCTCCGAACAAACGAGCGGTGAGCCAAAACCGTATTAGGTATTCAAAAAATTCTTTCACCGTGAGCGTCGGCCATCTTTGGACTACAACTGGTGTAACTTTCATATTTCTACAATATTTCGTCTAGGCGTGGTGACGATGTAAAAAAGTGTATAATTGTCAAAATCTTGATTTTGGGGTTCGTACAGATTTGTTACCCCCGAACAAACCTTTTTCCTAGCTAAACGATAAAAGATATCGACACACTTCCTTCAATGTGAGTGCTAGGAAGGTGTGAGGAACAACTTCACCAAGGCTCATGTTACTACGTCAAATGGTTCCCGAATGGGAGCGATACGAAAAAGTCAGTTTTTTTGAATTTTCAGTTCGGATTTTCAGAGAGCTCTCAATGGATTTCTATTGGAGAAATGTGGACTTCTTCGTGGTCTGGGACAAACTGTCGAAAAACCGTAAATGCCACACAGATGAGGGTTACATTTCCTGAATCCTGACAAAAATCCCTACGTTTTGATGTAAAATTTATCTAGATAGAGTAAAAAATGAACGAGTGAGTTGAAGCTGTTCGGCATGAGTGAAATGTTTGAAAACGCTAGAGTGGCACACTCTAGCAGCTGAACATTCCGTCCATAGACTTCCATTATAAATTTGAAAATCTGTAAAAATTGTTTAAAAGTTTGAAGCTTCACTGAAGCAAAACTGTAAAAGTTAGCTGAAAGCCGAGTTAAACAGTAATAGCAGAAAGATACGGAAAAATTTTAAAAGTTGAATGGTGTTTCTAGCTGAAAGTATGCTGAAGTAGTTAAAGGGCAAAGTAGCTGAAGATTTAGTGGAATTTTTGAAGTTTTACATGCATTTCAATGGGGCCAAAAATCGCAGAAAAAGCTGAATATCGCAAAAACTACGAACAATATCTTTACCAAAAGTCATAGCATAACTCTCCTGAACAAGCTGAACGTTTTGATACCAAATTTGTTTAAATCAGCTGAAAACTGTTGAACTAGTTAAACGAAGAAAAACCTACGGAATAATAATAATAATAAATATAAAACAGAAAAACAATAAGTGGGAATGCATAAGCATTCCCACTTGATAACTCGATCTAATTGCTTTTAATAGAAGAAAAAACAAAAATCCCTTTCCTGCTCCTGTTAAAGTAATTTTATCTATTGATTATTGAGGTAATATCAGCTTATCTATAACATTATATGTTAGACTGAAGCAAAAAGTGAGCATAAATGGCATATAATTTATTAATAGCTTCCCATTCTGATCTTCTAAGGCCAACAATATATAACAAGCTAATATTAGCCTGGAAAAGGTCAGGATGCTGGCAGAGATGGCAAAAGTACTCACTTTCCGTACTTGAGTAAAAGTACAGATACTTGTGTTAAAAAATACTCTGGTAAAAGTGGAAGTACTGATTACTCTTTTTTACTCAAGTAAAAGTAACAAAGTACAGGCTTGTAAATTTACTTAAAGTATAAAAGTAAAAGTAGAAACCGCTTTTTTCATGCCGTTGCCTACATTTTAAATGGATGTCTGCCAATAGGACTAGATCTCCGTTGTGTTCATTTTCAATCATCTCGTCGTCCATGCTACTATGCTAACGCCACCGCCACCAAGCTGCAATGATTTGCCGCCAATGAATACCGCCGAATCTGTCGATTCATCTTGTAGTGGTGCGTCAAATGCAACGTAGATTCCCATCCTATTAGATTGAATTTGGTATTGATGACGTGAAAAATAATAATGGTAACTCCATTGAAATGATTCAAAACTAAAGTAACGAGCCAATTTTTAAATGTAAGGAGTAGAAAGTACAGATACTTGTGTTAAAAAATACTCTGGTAAAAGTGGAAGTACTGATTAAACTTCTTTACTCAAGTAAAAGTAACAAAGTACAGGCTTGTAAATTTACTTAAAGTATAAAAGTAAAAGTAGAAACCATTTTTTTCATGCGGGTAACTCCATTGAAATGATTCAAAACTAAAGTAACGAGCCAATTTTTTAAAATGTAAGGAGTAGAAAGTACAGATATTTGTGTAAAAATGTAAGGAGTAGAAGTAAAAAGTCGCCATAAAAATAAGTAGTAAAGTAAAGTAAACATATCAGAAAAATCTACTTGAGTACAGTAACGAAGTATTTGTACTTCGTTACTTCCCATCTCATCTCAGTCATCCAGGTCATAGTAATTCCAAAAAAGTAAAAAAAAAAATAATCCACCTGATTTTGTTTTCAAGGTTGAAGCCATCTTGGCTGTTCAGCTAGGCCAACTGTTCCCCCTAACATCACCCTTTCAGAGGCATAGACCAGTATCTGGTATTGCAGGCTAACAAAGAACCCAAACAACTCCCCATTCCTAAGGGGCGGACCCCATCGTCTGGTTCAATTTGCATGTTTAAAGCCTCGAACTCAATGCTAATTCTGACATTTTGAATTGAAAAAGCTTCCTGGATGGGAAGCGAAACGTCTTCAAGCTTTGAAACAAGGTCCAGTCATTTGTTTTTTAACTTCTTTGGAATAAGTCAGGCTATCTGCACATGCTGGAAATACTTTGCATACTAGTTTTAAATCAGCACTACACTGATAAGAGTGATAAATGGTGCTACTTTAATTTCCTGTCAAATTTCAGAACTATTAGTGACCATTAATATTTTGTTTTTTTCTATAAGCGAGTGGGTTTATTAGACTTATTTTAGCCAGCTGACCAGCAGTGCTCATCATCAAATGGAGGGTGGGTTAGCCCTGTACAGTCAGGAAAGAAAAAAATGGTCACTTGAGCACTTTCTTCGGCCTTTCAATGTGGATTTTGAACCATAGGAATGATATGATGTATACATTTTTTTTACGAGTTTAGAACCGTAACATTTTTATAAACTTCACAACAAATGAATACAGGTGAGCGGATCATGCCTAGTTACCACCCAAACTCAATGAATTGTTAAAAACGGATGACAGATTTTAAAAATGTCTTTTTCTTCTTACTTTATCTCTTGTAAAGGAAAGCCAAGTCCTCTGGGATTTGCCGGGGAATATAAAAAAAAGGAGCGTTATATCCGTTGATTTTAAACTAAAAGTTGAATCAGGAGGATCAGCGTAGCGGTTCGTCAAAACAAAAACTGACCCAGTGTTTGATTCCAGCACTCAAAACGATTTAAAGAGCCTAAAGAAAACAAATGTTATCACTTAACTATATCATATTTAAGACTAAAATTTGTTAAATTTTATTTCTCTATGTAATTACTTTCTTAAGTGACCTTATTGCCACCAGTTTTGTCCTTCCCGAAGAGTCATATTTTACTTGCTCTGAAAAGTTACACCCCTTCATCTTTGTACATTTTTTACATTTTGTAAATAGAAATTTTCAGTCACTGTTTTTTAAAGTCTTCTGTTTTTTTTTTGTTTTGTTCTTTTTTTCCATTTCATATACAGTAAGATGTATAAATATTATTCTCTGCTAATATATACCATCATCATCAGCATACAACTTTGTTAATAGTTCAAATTTAATTACAGATCTGTCTCAGAACTTGCTTTGAACATTAGCGTTAATATGCTTTTAGTTCCCGATTTGCGTAAAATGAATCCAAATTGGATGTGTTGTTAGCATTGGCCGATGGACAGCTTTAAGCGGAAAGGTTTCAGCGCTGCAGTATCTGATGGTGTTTCTTTATTTTCTGATTTTTAGTTTTATGTTTTGCTTTCAGCTTCTATAAAAGAGGGATTGTAGTTGTTTCCAATGGTGCTAAACAGTGTATCTTATCCAGAAACATGCTGTATATTTGATTGGGAGAGAAATGAAAATGACTTTTTTTTGTGTGTTTCTGTAGTGGTGAAGAAGACCTGTTATTTCAGGTCATGCAAATATATTAAAAGCATTTTAACTTTTTAACTGACAAAATAAGGATAAGGTAAAGAAAGGTTTCCTATATTGTTTTAGACTATAGATTGCTAGATTGCTGTTGTTGGTGCTTTTTTTCTGTGGGAAAAATATGTGTGAGAAAAAAAAAACAGTAATCATTTTTACTATAGCATACTGTATGCTTTACGCGCATTGCTTCTTAACGCTACATTCCATGCTGTAATATTCATGTCTGTTATCATAATGTTGATTTAAACTGATTCCTTTTTTTTTATATATATATATATATATATATCAGCAACCTGGTTTTGTTTTTTTGTTTTGTTTATTTTACTGTTCCAGGCAGGTCAATATTTTGTGATGCTGTTGATGCTCTCTGTGACTTTCTTTATCTCATGAGTGTTTATGGCCTATATACGCTTTTTTCCTCAAGATCAGTTCGTACAGCAAATGTAGCAGCCATTCTCTGTGTTGACTCCCCCATACTTATGTTTAGTGTCCAGAGAGAAGATAAAGGCTCTGTATGTACTTGTGCTGGAGAACACTTGAATAAATGTCTTGTTTTTGTGCAAAAAAAGGACATTCAACTCTCTCTGCCTTTTTCTAACTTGTATTGAAAATAACCAGGGAATGCCAGACTTAAGCCCAATGACAAAATGTGTGACTTTAAAACAGATGGGTACCGATGACGTCCGATCAGTTGGACGGACTTTCAATTTTTTTTTTTGCAAACAATAATGGGCAAAATTCTCAATAAGGGGCCAAAAGTTTAATAAAAACTTTTTCAAAACTCTTATTAAAATGCAATACAATGCAGCAAAATTTCAATACAATGCATTAAAGTCCATTTCTAAATGTCCAATAAGCAGCGGTGGACGAAGTACTCGACACTATTACTGGAGTAAAAGTATTGATACTCATAGTCAAATCTTACTCAACTACAAGTAAAAGTTACACACATCAAATCAAGTTAAAGTATTAAAGTACTCACTTTTAAAAATACGTACATGCTCAAAAGTGCTTAAGTTTAAAAAATACAAATCAAATTTTCTAATAAATTTCTGTATAACTTTCAGACTAATTTTAAAGAATCTCTTAACGTTCACAAACCCCCTGGTGTATTGATGCATACAACCCCCTGCTATCAATTCTACACCTGTAAAGAAGCTTAAATACTACAAAAAATAAGAACTGTCATGTTGGGGTCGAGGCGTCTAACCCACATGCTGAAAACACTCTTGAGGCAGAGAAAAAGTTAAATGGTTTATTAAACAAGGTTCACAAGCAAATGGGAGCACTGGTTCTTGGTTCGTCAGACTGGTCCCAGGAGGGAAGCCACTGAGGAGGACAGAGCAGTTAGACCGGATCCAGGAAACTTGCAATTTACAGACAACTGGGATAAATACCTGCTCAGAGAGGAATCTGATCAGCGGGGGGGAACCTTGTGGGTCCAGAGGCTAGTCGGCAGGCAGAGACTGAGGCGGAGGGCAGGCAGGCAGATTCCAGACAGAGATTATTTTCTCCAGGATGACAGGTTACAGACAAGTCAGGATCTGCGAGGCAGAAGAACACAGGATGAGATTGGTTCACAAAATCAGGGTTTCAGATCAGAGAAGCTGGCTCAGGTTTTGCTATACCAATACTGGCAAACACTCTGGCGGGGAAGTGTCAGCCTCCTCCTCCTTAAGTAGGGCCTCCTGATGAGCAGATGGAAAACAGGTGTCGCAGTCAGCTCATGCCCTTAGGAGAGATCTTGTGCGCCCTCTGGTGGAGAAAGTGGACAAGCCTCCAGATCCCAACAAAGACAGCTATTTTGATGATCATTTCTTATTTAAAAAGAAACCAAAAAGAAAAAAAGAGTGTCTTGTTTCTGCTCACACTTTCACTATGAAATAGAGGTTCTAGGTTGAATTTATTAACACAAAGAATCTGCAGCTTTGATTTGAGAACTCATCCTCCTAAACAACTTGGTCACATGGCAACAACTAACGCCTCAATGCAATTTACTAACTACAGATAATATCCGCCCTGAGTTTTTGATGTTACTGGAATTTCATTAAATCTCTTAAACAGTGATATCCACATTCAGTCCTAAGGGCTGCTATCTTGCATTTTGAAATTGCATTTCAAGAAGGAAAAAGAGCAACAGTGGATTACAAAGCTAAGCTGAGCCAAGAGAAACCAGTAACTTGCAGCTTCCCTGAAATGGAGCAGAGTTGTAACAATCTTGGTTCTGTTGGTTTTCTCTAAGTTTTCAGTTTCAAATTCAACCAGGTTTTGCTTTGTTTTCTAGCTTTATTGGTGTGTCTGAATTCATTAAAGTTTCTTAGGTTTTTCTTTGCTTGCCCTCTGTAGAGCTCATCAGCTCTACTCACACCTGCTCCTCATCAGCTCGTTAGTCCTGCCTTTGTTCAGTCAGCCATAAATACACTCCGTCTGCAGTCCCTCAGTGCTGGTTACTTGTCTTACTTTGTATCATCCTGGCTCCTGGTGATAGTTTTCCCCTGATGCCTTCATGGTTCTTTTTTATGTTGTATCTTTGGATTCCTGTTTTTGCTACCTGTGTTATCCCATTAAATCATCAAAGAACTCACCCCTGCAGCTCAGCCTCTGCGTTTGGGTCTTCACAAAAACCTCCAAATAAACCTTGACAGGAGTAGAAAGTACAATAAGTGACTTTAAAATGTAGTGGAGAGAAAGTTATTGTTTTAGATTAAAGAATATATTGACACCTTGCATTAAAAGGGGTTGGCCAAATAATTTTGTTATCTGTTAAAATGACCAATATTTTATTGCCCCCCCCCCCCCCCCCCCAAAAAAAAAATAAATAAATAAAAAACTGTCAGTTCTGTCATGATTTTTATCCAACCACTCAGCAAATATATTAATATGTAGCAGTTAGGGATGCACGATATAATCGGCCCCCCATCGGTATCGGCCTTAAAACTAAGTATGGGACATCGGCCACCGCACCGATATTTAACCCGATATTTGATCAGCTTCTGAGTTTCTAAAGTCTAAAAAAAAAAGATAAAATAATACTTCTTCATCAAAAACTTATTTTTTACAGACTTAAAAACTTCTAAAGACGAGGGAAAAATATTGCTACATTAAAATATCCCAATATCTTCATATGCTGATATATTGCCATTTGAAAACACCATATCAATCTCTTTTACTAATGAAATATTGCTATATGACATCGTTATGCTACGAAATCCCCCGAAAATTCGGGAAATTTTGCCATTTTTTTTATATGTTGATATATTGACGCGGTATCGATCTATTTTACTAACAAAATCTCACAAGAATTTGCAAAATATCACGAGAGTTTGTAACAGAATGATGAAATTTCACGAGATTCTGAAAGTAAAATAGATCGATACCGCGTTTTAAAAAATCAATTTGATATCAGCATATGAAAATATATTTGAGTATATTATTTTTCAAAGTGTCAGAAATGGATAACAAAACTGCTATTTTCAATGACTACTTATTTTTGTCCAGCTTTAACATCAGTATCGATATCGGTTATCGGCTACATGAGTTTTAAAATATCGGCATATCGGATATCGGCCAAAATCCCAATATCGTGCATCCCTAGTAGCAGTACATGTGCCCTTGGATAACATGTTACCTATTTTAAATTAAGTTCAACAAAAAAAGTTAGAAAGTGAAAAACATTAACCCTTTAAAGCCCGATCCAAGAATAAAACAAAACAGAAAATCACTTTTTTTTTGGGTTTGAAGTCCTTATTTGGCCTTTTAACAAAATATGTAAAAAGAAAAAAACAAATACATTTTTTATATTAATAATTTATTACTATATATCTGATTGTGTACAATAGGATTTTTAGCAAAGTTTTTACCATTAAATTATGCAAAAGGTGTCAGACGCAAAACATTTCAGAAACCGTATGTATCAAATATGATACATTTGGCATTACAGGGTTAAAAGCTTAATGAAAAGTTAAAATTAGCCTGTATCACTATTAAAGGTTATGTTGTAACAAAAAATGTCTTTCTTTCAGTCTGTGAGTGTTTTTTATTCATTTTGTTATAAAGCACTTTTTTTTAACATATTAGTTGTGACCATTTGTTGTAATTACATTGACCTTGATTTTTCCTATCAAAATATAAATTTTTTAAATGTTTTCTTGACCTCAAATAATACTCTTAACTTAAAATTATGCAGAAAATGATTAATAACTCCATGACCAAAACTCCAAAAAAGGTTTTGTTTGTTTACCTTATTCAAAAGAACAATGCAGAGATATGAAATTTACAATTATTTACCAGCTGGGGGGAAATATACTATAATAAAAAAAATAATTTAAAAAAATATTATAAAAATATATTGGTTATGCTGCAATGAACAAAAAAAATTCCTGTTACAATAACATATTTAAAGCATCTGGATTTTGTATGGAAAACGTAGAACATAATTTCAGGATTAATACGGTTGATAACATTTATATAATCTATTATAGTCGACGTCATTTCTGGTTATAATCCAGATGAAATGTGTTGAATGTTATTTTTGCTTCCATCACCCTTTCCATCTGATAATGGTACGGCCTCCCCAGAGTGGACGCGCCCAACGTCAGCAGTAATTGGCTGCGGAGGGGACCGAGCCTTCAGTCCGCGCGGCTGATTGGCGCGCCGTCGCGTCTCGCGGCCTGGATGCTGCGGCGCGCGGGAGGCTGGCAGCAAAACCACAAAGTGACACCGGAAATGAAGGGATACTGCTACAAAATAAAAGGCAGATATCCAAAAAGTCTCTAATAAGTGTGGATTTATTTTTGGTGTTTTTATTTTTCCTGATGTAGAAACTATTTCTGGATCAAAGCATATGACAAGTACTAGGACTTGCACGACCAACAAAAAATATATTAATGGTATTCAAAACAAAAACAAGGTTTCTAATGGGCTACTGTATAAAACCTGGAACTCAATGCTGTTCCTGCCATTTTGAATTGAAAAAGCTTCCTGGATGGGAAGAGAAACGTCTTCAAACTTGGAAATAAAGTCCAGTGGATTGTTTTTATTAACTTTTTTTTTTGCAATATTATTAGTATTAGGTTTTTTAAAGCTTCCACATTGAGTAAGGCTTTAGAAATGACAAGTTTGTTGTTTTTTAAAGTATTCATTCCAGAGGGACAAATATAAACTAAGAAATTGACCTACAGGACCTTACAAAATAATAGTTGGGTAACAATATATCTGAATAGGCTGTCATGAACATGAAGAAGTCCTGATAGTTAATGACTACTGTCTTACAGTAAATTATGTAAGTTTTAATGTAAATGTGTTTGTGTTAATATAATGACTCTGTTATTAATGCATTTGTCTGTATAATAATACTTAACGTCTTTGCAACTAGTCCTACTTGTTTTACTTTACTTGAAGTTAGAAAAAAAACATAATTCACTCTGCAAGTAAAGCATTTGACAGTATAATAACAGTATATTAGTATATCAGAAGTGGCTGAGAAGAGGGTGCTTTCCAAGCTTACATCTTTCATGGACAACACCGTCCACCCTCTGCACCAGAGGAGCTGAGCAGCTCCTTTGGTCATTCATCCCTGCTGCAACCAGACTCTACAATGCCACACTACAACGGCCATAGCTTGTGCAATGTATAATGTGCAGTTACTGTTTGATACCCTGTGCCATTATCTGTTTCTCTATATTTGACACCCAGTGCAATAACTATATATATAAATAGAAATATACACCTATATCAATACCCATGTAAACACCCTGTGCAATAACCCTGTATAATAATCCTACTATAAAAAAAAAAAAGCTGTCATATTTGAATGCGCTGTACTGCTTATATACCATGTACCTTTTTCTTCCTTTGGCACCTTTTTCTTCTCCTTTGACTATTTGAGCTAATGTAATTAGTAAATTTCTCCACTGTGAGATCAATAAAGTTAATGAATCAATAAGACTTAATGGCATTTTACATCTACTCCTACATGTCACACGTTATAGTGAAATGGATTCCTGACAGACAGAGTTTAATACCTATATCAGCAATGACAGCGTAATGTAATGCTAACACATACATCTAAATTACTTTTTTAATGTTTAGAGTTAAAACTGTTATGATATATTTATGATGGGTTATGATAATCATGTCATTTGCATTTTAAAGTGTCACAATTTAGCAAATGACAGTTCATGAAAACAGTCATCAAGACTCAGTGTGATTGTCATTTTTCTTGCCTGGTTTTATATGACGTTTATGACAGTGTATTGTCCTAAAAATCATATGCACATGCCTTCATTTAAAGTGCTACCAAGTGTTGTTTCTAGATCTTTATGCAAATCTAAAACATCAGTAAAGAGTAATACAATAAGAAAAGAACAAAACTAATGTAATCTTTTGTCCCTCATGCAAAACGTTACACTATAATCTCCTTGCATTGTGGTGATGGATGCATCATGCTGTGGGGTTTTTTCTACACATGCCATTGTATCAATAAGGCAATATTAAAGTTGTATATGACGTTGTCATTAATTGCATTCCTGGGGTCTTTCTTGCAATTATCAAGACATGAGGAATAGGGGAATAGGGGGAGTGTCGGACTAGTGGTTTGGGTATAGAGGTGAGAATCCTGAGGTTCTGAGTTCGAGCCCCACTCCCACAGACTGCCACTCTGGCTCTCTGAGCAAAGACCCCACACTACTCCCTGGGTGCTGCATAGTGGCAGCCCAATGATCCCCAAGAGGATGGGTTAAATGCAAAGGTAAATTTCTCCAATATGAGATCAAAAAAGTTCAATGGATATCCTTTATGAGGGTTTTAGGCCCATAAATTCACACATATTCAGGCGTTCCTATTCTACAAAATATGATCTTAATATAATTTTCGAAAAGTGGCTTCTGTAAAATTATTTTTTATCATGTTTTACATCAACATAAAATCATATTGATCCAATGCGACTTTTATTCTGAAGGGGTTTATCGGGCGTCTTTGTTGGATTGCTTTTCTGACTTTACGCAGATGATGCTGCGGTGTGCGTCTCAGACCGGCCGGGAAGGTACCCATCTGGTGTGTGGATCTGCTTGGAAAGGAGCTTCCAGGGTTTGTGTTTCTCTCTGTTCCTCACAGAAAGTAACCAGAGCGCGGATTGGAGCAGCTGCAGCATTGGCCAAATCTGGAGGTATGTGCGCTACATATCAGTGGTATTATTAAGGCTTCTGACGTCTTAATCATCTCCTGCTACCGGGACACTCCTGGTGCCATACCCCTCCTCCCCTCCCCAGCGGCTACGCGTCTGGGTGTTCCTGCCATCCAAACCAACCCAACCACACCTTCTCCGTGCGCCAAGCCAGGCCGCAGGGTTTAATTAAGGTCTGGCCACGTTAGGAAGCAAAGAAGCTCGGTGCGAGGTGGGAGCTCTGATTCTGGGTCGGAGATGAAAGCTGTGCAGCTGATAAGGATGGAGATCGGTTTCTTTGTGTCACCAATGGACTGCGCCTGGACCTCCCCAACCCCAATCTACACGTTTAATATCAATCTAGATTAAAACTAGGATTGGATAGTTTTTGGCTTTTGGTAATGCGTGTTTAAACAAAATGGATCACAAATCAAATTAGGCTATATGACGTTTAAAAGAGGCATGATTCAGCTCTTAATGTATGTTTTTGTTTACAATAAAAACAATCCTAACACTCGTTAAAGAGACCACGTGTATTATTCCCTTATAAACAACTGCTGCACCCGCCATTGAGCTTTAATATTTATAACTACCAAAAGGAAACAGAGTGGAGCATCAGTTCAACCTGCACTGAAAAAAAAAAATAATGCAACCGCTTTTTGGTATTTACTTAATCATATTTAGTTACTTGATTCATATTTACAGGGTAGGACATAAAACAATTGTGTTAAAGTACATAAATATGACTAAATAAATGCCAAAAGAGGTTGCATTATGTGGGCATCAGCGGATGGACGTTTCAGAACCTCACCCACTTCAAGCGTCAAATCTGGATGTGGAAAGAAGTCCATGCCTTGCAGTAAACTTGCCGCACCCTCAGACGCATCCATCTAGACGCAAGCACGTAGAGAGAGAGAGAGATGGGCACACACACACACACCCATACACACCAAGCACAGTTCCTAATATTCTCACCACAATGATGGAGAGGGAGGGGAGGCAGCCAGGGTGCAGGAGAGACCCTGGAGATTGCTTCTTTGTTGCTCATGAATAGTTAATCACTGACAGTAACCTGAATTCAACCATAGCAAACTCAATGGAGGAAACTATTAGAAGAGAAAATCCCATTATTATCATTATTATTATATCCCACAATGGGGACATTCTGGTGTTTACAGCAGCAAAAAATAGTATATTATATTATATAAATGCTGTGCACATGGAGAATAAATAACCAATATCCAGCTAAGAACGTTTTTACAGCAATGGATATATGAAGAAAAGCTGCAACATCAGAGATGTGCAAAATGACAGCAGCATGTTAATAAACTGACTAAGGTAGAAACTGCAAAATCAGCCCAATGTAACAACTGATTGACGTTGTTGGGAACAGTGGTGGTTATAAAGTCTTACAGCTTTTGGGAGGAAGGATCTGTGATAACGCTCCCTGGTGCATTTAGGGTCACTGAAGGAGCTGTGCAGTTCAGCACCAGCTTAATGGGATGGGAAACATTATCCAACAAAGATGCTAATTTAGTTGGTTTTTAAATTCAATTTGCCAGTGATGAGCAACATTTCTTTAAGTTCTCAAACATTTTACTTTAAAGATCTGCAGATATTAAAAACAAATAAATAAAATCTAATTTATTTTATAGGGTAAAAAAAAATAGAGCTCAGATTATTTTCCCTATTCTATTTTTTTTACTTTTAGCAGCCCAGATAATAACATCTGTCTTACTCTTCAAGATACATTTCTGTCTTCTTGTCATTTTGCAGAAATAGTAAAGTTGTTAAGAATTCAAGTCATTTAAGAAAGAAACGCGGTATAATTACATTTTTAAATAACTAATTTCTTAGTGTGTTTATTTAATTATTGTTTATGTATCATTTTGCTTTCCTACAGGCCAAAACTACACAACAAAAAGGAGTTTTTAGGCGGTAGTAAACATGGTATTTTATTTCAGTTTTATTCGGGCATAAATGTCTTTATGTTTAATAATGGTTCAAATCTAGCAACATTAACTCAGTCTAAGGAGCTGGTTTGTTCAGCCATTTATTCTCCTTCAGCGTGTTGAATATCCAGTAGAGAGCAGTAAGTTGTGTCTGTTGGGGCTGTGTTCTGTATTAGTAAAGCATCAAACTTCACTTATTGACTTGGTATTATATTACCGGCCAACCTCTTTCCTAATTGAAGGTTTTATTCGATCGTTTAGATAAAACAATCAAGAATTTTAGATGCAAAGGCAAAATAAACATCTCAAGAATATCACTCTTCATTCCAATTTATATATATATATATATATATATATATATATATATATATATATATATATATATATATATATATATATATATATATATATATATATATATATATATATATATATATATAACTATGGGAGTTATCCAAGTTTTAGTAAAAAAAAAAAACTTTGTTTACTTACAGACAAGCAGAATCTTTTAAAGGAATAGTACACCCAAAACATGATTAGCCTTCATTTTCTACTCACCCCCATGCTGAACAACACTCTGGAGTACTTTTTTGATACCTCAAATGCATCTGGAGATCTGGGAGGCTTCTTGCTGTCTGCTGACATTCAAATAATGGAGGTCTATGGTGCCTGAGGCAGAAAGGTCCATAAAAGTCCACAAAAAACGTGTCAATATTCCTCCATACTGCTCGTTCAATGTATTCCAAGTGTCCTGAGTGGGTAGCGTCCATAATTTACTCGAAACGAAGTCATTTAGAATGTTTTTAGAGCATAAACAGTAGTGTATAGGATTTCCTGAAAGCGCGCGCCTGCGCGTTCACGGCGCTACGGAAGCCGGCAGACCAAACCAGATGAAAGTGCGCATTCAGCTTCTGCTCTGCCAATAATGCAAGCGTAGAAGAAGAAATGTGCTGTTTACCTGTGCAAAGAAAGAAACAACGAAAGAAAAATGTCTGAGGACTTCAGTGTTGAGGAAGAGCATGAGTTCTTTGCCGAGCTGAATGCGCACTTTCATCTGGTTTGGTCTGCCGCGGTTTCCGTAGCGTCGTGAACTCGCAGGCGCGCGCTTTCAGCAAATCCTATACACTACTGTTTATGCTCTAAAAACATTCTAAATTACTTTGTTTCGAGTAAATTATGGATGCTACCCACTCAGGACACTTGGAATACATTGGACGAGCAGTATGGAGGAATATTGACACGTTTTTTGTGGACTTTTATGGACCTTTCTGTCTCGGGCGCCATAGACCTCCATTATTTGAATGTCAGCAGACAGCAAGAAGCCTCCCAGATCTCCAGATGCATTTGAGATATTAAAAAAGTACTCCATAGTGTTGTTCAGCATGGGGGTGAGTAGAAAATGAAGGCTAATCATGTTTTGGGTGTACTATTCCTTTAAACAGCCATAGTCTATCAATGAACATTTTAGCTATCTACAAATCAGCTGATATATTAGAGCACTTCTTTATTTATCTATGTGAGTAGTAGATTATACCAAAGTTAAAGAAATTAATTTCTATCCAAAAAAAATCTTTTTTTACAGTAAAATGGATCCGTTTGCTTTGTTTGTTTTATGAGTGAAGACAAAAGGATTAATTTACCCTATTGAATTAAAAACATTATACGCCTAATCCATCCATCCATTTTCTGTTCCACCTATTCCAAGCGGGGTCACAAGGGGTGCTGGTGCCTCTCCAGCTGTCTACGGGTGAGAGGCGGGGTCCACCCTGGACAAATATCAAGTCTATCACAGGGCAACACAGAGTCAAACAACCATCCATGCACACACACTCACACCTAAGGAGAATATAGGGAAGCCAATTAACCTAACAGTCTTTATTTATTTGGGATTGTGGGAGGAAGCCAGAGTACCCAGAGAGAACCCACACATACACAGGGAGAACATGCAAATCCCCATGCAGAAAGACTCCGGGCCGGGAATCGAATCAAGAACCTTCTTACTGAAAGGCAGCAGTGCTACCCACTGTGCCACAGCTCAGGAGATCAGGGTTCATCCTATTAGTGTCCAGTTTGAACCCTACTCTGTCAATCTCAGTTGCTCTGTCTTTGAGACATTTCATCCTCTTTACATGCTGATTATGGTCAGATGTCATCTGTGGCTACAATGTAGTTTTGCAGAATCACTGTGTGTATGAATGCCTGAACAACTGTTAAAAGCGCTTTTTGTCTGTCAACTAAGATATTTGCTTTTGACTATAAATGATACCGAAATCTGGAAAAAACCTAAATAGGACCCCAGCCCAACCCCGCCTGCTCATTTCCTGTCCAGTTTAAGAAAATGAAGGCTACCAGCACCAAACAAAAAACAGCATGTGAAAAATATTTACCCATTTTAATGATTAATAGAAACGTTTAATTAGATATTACTCTACTATTATTTTCTTATTTTTTAGTTCTTATTTTTATTTTGTTTTTCATTGTGTGCAATACATGTACACTTGCACCTTAATCCTTATTTATCTTGATATACTGTATATAAATTGTTTATTCTTAATGCACATTTTTCCTCCTTGTTTGCACCTTTTTTTAATCACTATGCCAATTTATGACGAGTGAATTTCTCCTCTGTGAGATCAATAAAGCTCATCTAATCTAATCTAAACTAATCTATCCTCCAACAGATTTAGGTTGGGAACATTTGAATGGACCAGTAATAATTATTAATCCATTCCTATCTACCAACAGTGTAAAAAGTATATAGATTTTCTGTTTTGAACAGTAGCTAGTTCATTGTTTGGTGCCATACTTAATAAACAGATCCGCACAAAACCTTAAACCTTATTACTTGCACAGACTTCTGCGTTTTCATGTTATATGGTTTAGATTTTGTTTGCATCTTTTTGTCAGGTAATGTCTTTAGTACAGTTTAGCTTGGTGTGATGGACATCATTGTACATGCCTGAATGCCTGGCAGCCATTTTTTTTTATAATAATGGTCTTATTGACCCTTGTTTGCTTCATTGTGACCCAACTGGATTCAGCTTCTCTCTGTTTCCTACTACATCACTGTGGAGTGCGACGTCAGGTTTCAGGCGGTGACTGACACAGCTTTCTCAGTGCTGTAGCTGATGTCAGTCACATTGTGACAGACTGGTCAGAGTAAAGCAACCTTGAGCTTCTTCTCTCCTTGTTAAGCTTCTAAAACTGTCTCAGAATGAGGTACCCTGCTACTAACATTTTTTGTCTTCTATTGTGACTGTTTTTTTTTCCAGGAAATAATCACTGTTCCTAAACGCATTTGTGTTTCTGTTTGCAATGCAGAGCGATAGCTATGTCTTCCAGCTCAGCAATGGTACGGATCCTGATAAAGGGTGGAAAGGTGGTGAACGACGACTGCACCCAGGAGGCTGACGTCTACATCGAGAATGGCATCATCCAGCAGGTCGGGAAGGAGTTGATGATCCCCGGAGGAGCCAAAGTGATCGATGCCTCAGGGAAGCTGGTGCTTCCTGGGGGGATCGACACCAGCGTCCACCTGGAGGAGACCTTCATGAACGCCGTCAGCGCGGACGACTACTACAGTGGCACCAAGGTAACGTCCCAAAGTAGGGAGAGGTCTGGGGAACTTTAACCTTTTAGGCAAGAGAACTCTCAGATTCAGTTGTTGGGGAAATCAACAGGGCATCAATCTGGATTAATGGCAGTCAGTGTAGTTTTGTCCAAAAGATATGGAAGGAGGATTTCAGCTATAATTTAATGCAAAATCTCAGCAACGAATCATATCTTTGATTCCTTGTTGTATGTTTTGATCAAAAGCTTTATCTTGTTATTATAAACAGAACTTTTCCTACTGTCTAAAAAGTTGGACAACTTTTATTGAACCACATGTTTTATTTAGTTTTTCACTCTATAACTCGTCCAGCTACTCATAGAGTTTAAATCACTATCCTGAAGCCAGGTTACTCATTTTTGAGAACAGGGTCAGCAGTTTTAGGGGTCTTTGTCTGGGAGTTTGCAGCACGTTCTGATTTTTAGTCAGTTTTGCTGCTTCTGATTCCTGACTTTTGAAGTAGTTTTGACCTGCTGATGGCTTTTTCTGTGGCCAATTCTGATTTCTCTATAAGGAGTATAAAATGAGCACATATGAGACCAGCATCTTTGTTTTCATAGACTCCCTTCATTGGTTGATTATTTATATTTGGAACAGAGGCCATGACACACACCTAGCTATAAAAAGGGATTTACAATTTTCCTTTTTTTTATTTTGTTACGCTCCTCCTCCCTGAGTTCTGGTCTGGCAAAGTGATCCAAACAAACTATATTATAATAACAATAATTTAATTTTTTGACTTTTAAGTTGAATTTCCTTAAAGCTGGGTTAATTTGTTTAGTTTATGTCGATTCAAAACAAGTCAGATTAAAAGAATCAAATGCTTTTGATTTTATTCTGAAATAAAAAACTAAACTGACCACACAGACACATCAGGCTAAAATAGTCTGCTGTCTAGAGGCAGAGGGATACATTTCTCTATACACATGTCTAAGTTGTTGCTGGTCAAACGCTAGGACTGATTACTCATTAAATACAGATAAAAATAATCTGCTTGATTTACTCAAAAAGTATAATGAATTTTTTTGTATACTTTTATTACGTAGATCCAACAAGATTATTCTTTGTAGAAACTAGTTATTTTCTCTGTTTGTTAAAATAAAATTTTCACATAAAGCTAACTTAATTTTAGCTTTGCTCTAGTTATTTTTGTGTGTGTTGGATCTACTGTACATATCTTTAAGAGTTCTAAATGTGTTCTTTTGTCTGAATCCAAATAAATTTTTACGTTACTTTGTTTAAAAACATTTAGTGTATATTAAAGTACTCAAATGTACTCAAATTTTCTAATTAGCAACTGAGCATTTCTACTGAAAGTATCATACATATAGTTTTTTTTTTTACTACTTTTACTACTATTTACTAGTTCAACACTGGTACTTGTAAACAAAATGCCAGTAGTATGTGCTCATCAAATATGGAATTGTAGTTAAACCTGACATTTTGGTCATTTAATAGTGAAAACTGACAAGTATAATAAAATATATACTGTACACCAGACAGGTTGAGACATTTTGTACAATAGAAAATTGTGCTTCATGGTAGTGGTAGAGGAAAGCTCATTAAGTGAAAGTTGACAGGCTTTATTGTCATCAGAATTATAGTCACAAAATTCAAGTCAATACATTTCAAGATGTGCATGCTGTGGCCAAGGGTTAACCATAATATGACAAAACAATAAATTTACAATATATTCACATTGTGCAAAACATTTTACATGAATTATGTGTTTCTCACTTCTTTACAGTAACGTTTCCTTCAAATGCTAATTAAGAGACCCACAAACATAACTTAAAGATAAGTTAAACTTAGCTCTCTTAACATCGCTATAAGAAAATGCAGTAGTGCAACTAGAAAGTGAATTCAGAGAACCTGAGAAATTTAACTGTAAAACTTTAAGAGAGGGATCTAACTCAAACCCTGTAAAATCATCACTTGTAGCTCTTCTCTTTGAAATGCACGGGGTTTCCAGACCAACAAAACAGGAAGGGGAGCAATTTTTGGTACTGAGTAAATGAAACAAGGTATTGTTTGTTGTGAGTGTGTATGTCAAAAGATTGGCTCGGATTACTTAGATTAATTTTGTAAAGGAAAAAAATCCACATTGTCTTGTGTTTTGAACAAACGCAGATGAATTCAAAACCAGATTTATTATGTAAATGTCATGATGGGTCAAGGGAAGGAAGCCCTTATGCAGAACACACACGGAGGAGGCAGGGAAAAAGTTCAAATGTTTATTAAAGTCCTGAACACGAGAGAATAAACAAGTTCAGAGAATGTTTCACTGAAGTCTTGACTGGGACAGGAGACTGTTGGTTAGCAGAGTTTATGAGAAGCTAAGCATCTAGCTTCAGGCTTAGCATGGCAGACCTTGATCTGAGCTTCCAGCTCACTGCAGAGAACAACAGGGAATATCCACATAGGATTCTTCAGGCTGATTCCACATATGAATCTTCAGGTAAACTCCACACAGAAGTCTTCAGGTTAAATCCACATAGGAATATTCAGGTTGGCTCACCAGGGCAGATTAGCAGGTTAAGCTCACCTAGAGCTTCAGGCTAGAGACAGGTTTCCAGTGAGGCAGCTCATCCAGAGCTTCAGACTAGCAACAGGTTTCCTGTGAGGCACAGACAAAGGAGAGATTAGAATCTGATCTCATACTAGAGACAACTAAGATTCAATCAGAAACAGAGGCTCAGGTAGCTAACCAAACTAAGATCAACACTGCGGCATGGAAGCAAGGTCTGGAAGGAGCTTATAAATGGGAGGTCTCCTGATGAGTAAATGAATAACAGGTGTGCTGGTAGATTCCAGCTCCAGAAGACCCACGCCGCACTCTGCTGGAGACAGAGGGTAATCTCCAGATCCCAACAGTAACTCCAGCCCTAAGGGAAAATAACAAAGAGCAGAAGAGGATCCTCGGCGCCCTCTGGTGGGCAAGCCTGAGGATCCTAACAGTAAAGATACTAACGTAACATTTAATTGTTAATATTACACATTTTAATTACATAACATTTACATTCACACAGATTAGTTTTTTTTTCAGTGTATAGGTGGGTAAAGTTCTTGCTCTTCTTATATCCTGAAGTGACGGCAGAAAAGTCAAGCCACTTTCCTCTAAAGTATCTGCTTTCATTTTTGGTGATTCTTCTGATTTAATTTGAAACGCCAAAGTGGCCTTTAAAAAAGCTGACTTTCAGTCTCCTTCTCTCAGTAACAAGCTTGCACGTGGAAGAGTGTCGCCTCCACAATGATATGGTTGTACTTAATTGTGTTACATTCACTTTGCTTTGGCAGTTAGCATGTCACTAGCCAGGCCTGATCAAGGTTATAATCCTTTGACTGTTATACATCTCTGCTTCCAGGTTGATTCCCATTGGTCGGCAGCTCAGGAAAATATTGCTCAGATAATAGATTTTTTTGTTGAAGCAAGTTAACCAAAAAAAGCCCATAAAATATTAATAATAATAATAATAATACATTTTATTTGTATTGCACTTTACATTTAAAAAAAATCTCAAAGTGCTACAAAATTCATAGTTAAAACAAAACCGTACAATAAAAACAGTATACATAGTTAAAATGAGACATTACAATAAAATAACATACGTAGTAAAAACAAAACAGTAAAATAACCATAAAACCACACAGATAAAATACTAACTAATGTTCAAAGGCTTTTTTAAATAAAAATGTCTTGAGGCCTTTCTTGAACGCCTCCACATTCTGTGGGACCCTAAGGGACTCTGGGAGGCCATTCCAGAGTTGTGGGGCAACTGCCTGGAAGGCCCTATCTCCCATCGTGCAGAGCTTGACTCTTGGCTGGTGCAGTCGGTGGGTGGAGGTGGTGGAGCGGAGGGTTCTGGAGGCGGTGTGAGGTGTGAGGGGTTCCTTGAGGTAAGCCGGGGCAGTTCCATGTATGCACTGGTGAGTGAGGAGGCAAAGTTTGTAATGTATTCTGTGTTGGATGGGCAGCCAATGAAGGGACCTGAGGACTGGAGTGATGTGTTCGTGTTTGCGCCTCCTCGTCAGGACCCGGGCAGCACAGTTCTGGATGTGCTGCAGCTTTTGTAGACTTTTGCCAGGGACCCCGACGAGGAGGGCATTACAGTAGTCCAATCTGGAGGAGACAAAGGCATGGATTAACTTTTCTGGGTCGGGTTGGGAAAGGGAGGGGCGGAGTTTGGCGATGTTTCTGAGGTGGAGGAAAGAGACCTTGCAGAGGTGATGTATGTGGGAGTCAAACGTGAGATGTGGATCCAATTTGACACCAAGGTTTGTAACAGATGGGGACAGAGGGATGTTTTGACCGAAGATAGGGATACTGTTTAGGGAGAAGGACTTGGTTTGGTGTGGGGTGCCAATGAGAATGGCTTCTGTTTTGCTGCTGTTGAGCTGTAGAAAGTTTTCAGCCATCCATGTCTTTATCTCCCCCAGGCAGCAGTGAAAAGCAGATGGCAGAACTGTGGGAGAAGTGGAGTCCATTTTTATGTACAACTGGGTGTCATCTGCATAACAATGAAAAGATACCTTGTGTTTTTTGATTATCTGACCGAGTGGGAGCATGTAGATGGTGAAAAGGGGCGGCCCAAGGACAGACCCTTGAGGCACTCCGCAGGTGACTGTATGGGGTGATGAATTGGACTGTCCTATGGCAACAAATTCGGACCTTCCCGTGATATATGACTGGAACCAGTTGAGTGTGGTTCCAGAGAGTCCAACTGTGGACTGAAGACGATGGAGTAGGATGGTGTGGTCAACGGTATCAAAGGCAGATGATAAGTCCAATAAGAGGAGGAGTGATGGTGAGCCCTGGTCCGCAGTCATGAGTAGGTCATTCATGACGCGGACCAGGGCTGTCTCTGTGCTGTGTGCTGATCGGAAACCGGACTGAAATTTTTCATATAGTTTATGGGTGTGAAGATGACTGTGGAGTTGAGTTGCTACAACTTTTTCCAGAACTTTGGATAGGAATGGCAGGTTTGAAATGGGTCTGTAGTGGGCCAGGATTTCAGGGTCGAGTGAGGGCTTTTTCAGATGGGGGCGAATGACTGCAGTTTTGAGAGCTGGAGGAACCTGACCGGAGTGTAATGACTGGTTAATTATTGCTGTGATTAATGGACTGATGGCTGTGATGTGATTTTTTAGTAGTGCAGTGGGGAGAGGGTCCAACACGCAGGTGGATGGCCTCATGCTTTTTAAGATCTTCTCCACCTCTGTCTGCGTGACGTCTGAGAAAACTGAGAAAGTATTGTGTTGGGTTGAGGGAGTGCCGTCAGCGGGTGATGGTGATGGGGCTGTAACAGGGAAGGCTGACCGGATTGATGCTACCTTTGTTTTGAAGAAGTCCATAAATCTGTTACACTGACTAGTACTATTATCGACATGTGCATGTGTGGGAGGTTTGAGCAGAAAATTTATTGTTTAGAATAGTTGTTTTGGGTTTCCAGTGCTGTTTGAGATTTTTTGTGAGAAATATTGGGATCTCGCTGTGGTGAGTGCTCTGACATATGATGTTCGATGTTCACGGTATTAAGTGGTAAAAAACTGTACTTTTAAAAAGGTGGATACCCAGCTGAATGTTGGACAGGGTTTAGATAAATGCTTTTAAATCCACAGGAAATCAAAAAGTTATAAGCCTCGATAATAAGTGAATTTTCATTTTTCTTTTGTTTTATTTTTCATTCCTTCTAAAAAAAAGCTGAATTAGCAGAAATGCTTCTTGTTGAATCACTGATAAATAAATTTAAAATATTCCAAGGTTGAAATCTGGTGAAAGGAGTAATTGTGTCTTCGCCAGATGTCCTGTTCAATTTCAGGCTTGGATAATGTCCCGTGACTCTACAGCTTTTAATGACAATGTGAGCTGAAATCTGAGAACTGCTGAATTTCAAACAAACCCAAAGATTCTTGCAACTGTTCCCCATCTTCCTTACTCATCCTGGCATCTATCTGATGGCATCAGGCTCCTCCTTTGAACAAAACCTTGAGACAAATGCAGATTGCTAGCTGTTTCCATGGATACCGAGGGGCTGCTGTAAAGACTGCCGTAAAATCTTTTCACTCACGCCATTGTGCTGAGGAACAATAGTCCTCAGACCCACACCCCATTCTGTCTGCTGTCCTTCGCCACAATCCACGCCAGCCGGGCCCCTCCAGGGTCAGCTGACAGAGGCTCATTGAAGCAGAAACTTATTCACAGAAGCTTGCTGTCTTCAGCGGTTGAGTTTTTTCAGGTTTATCAGCAGGGAATGTACTTACAGGTCATACAGTAATAATATAGTAATGGCTTTAAGTAGTTCATGATTGCACAGTAAGGTATATCAGCCTGGTAGTTAATCTACTGATCAATTTGTGTTTCATTTATTTGTGTTTGTTGATACTTGCAAGGATCATTGTTTATAGTTTTTATAATTCAGGGTTTGGGATGCAGCTTATTATATTATGGCTTTGTCAATATTTATTGGGTTCATGAATATATTTCACATCTTATATTAACGATTCATTTGTATACAGGTTATTTTGTGATCCACTTTCATACTTATGTTGTAACTTTCTGAAAAGGAAGTGGAAAAAGTACTTTAAAGAAGTGTAAGTTCATTCCTGTCAGGATTTGGTTGAGGTTTGAGGACCCAAAGCAGAGGCAGGGAGGCAGGGGTGCGTTCCTTGATGATTTAATGAAGTGAAAACAAACAGCTGAGGCAGGAATCAAAAAATCAAACATGATAAAAAAATCCAAACAAAACAGAAACCATGGAGAGTTCAGGGGGAAACCTATCATAAGGAGGAAGACTCAGAGAGACGGAAGTTAGACGAGGAACCAGCAATGAAGAACTGCACAGAGAGAGTATTTATGGGAGACTGAAACAAAGAGAGGACTAACGAGCAGATTGGGAGCAGGTGTGAACAGAGCAGAACAGGAAAGGAGCTAGGGGAAAAAGAAGAACACAAGAGGGCAGCAGAAGGCAAAAAAATAAAAACCGGAAAACTGAAAACAACCAGAAAACAGAACAAAATAAGAATTAAACCACTTAAACTAGAAAACATGGAGCAAAGTAAAACTGAATACTCAAAAGAAAACATAACAGAACCAAAACTGTGACCATTCCATTCTATTGGAGAAAATAGACAGTTCTTTGAAACTATTTACCTTCTTACATTTTTTTTTTCTGTTTTCATGCTTAAATGTATAATCAAAAATGTAATTTAACACAAGAACAACTTGAATTTAATTCAATAAGCTAATTCAGATCATTTATATGATATTTCTTTCTCCCTAAACATAATTACTGGTTTTCCATCAAGCATTTGCAATTACTACAAATGTGCCTGTCGTATCTCTTTGGAGAAGATCTAGTTCTAAGCTAAAGCGTGGCTGGGCTATGCAGTAGGACAATTATCCAAATAGCAACAGGAACTATGTCCTAATAGCTCTATGAATAGCCTAGACAAAGTCTAGAGTTCACCTCTTCATTGTGGCTCATTAAGCCCTGAGGGTCTTATGAACAAATTCTGCCTGAAATTACATATACAGTATCAATTAAAGCGATTACAGCTGCCAAACTATAAATTGGAAATACTATTGTTTTTATTTGTTTATTTGAAAGGTACTGAGGAATATTTTTCAGGTGGAACCACTATTTTAAATAGAAAAAAAATAAAAAAATCTGGATTGAACATTTTTATGACTCTTGTCTGATCTGGAACTGGTTCTATTAGGAACGTGTACACTATTTAAAAGGCTATTTTGGGGGATTTTTTTTTCACAGGCTGCTTTAGCTGGCGGTACAACAATGGTGATTGGACATGTCCTTCCAGAGAGGAATGAGTCTTTGCTGGAAGCCTATGAGAAGTGTCGCAGCATGGCAGACCTGAAATCCTGCTGTGACTACTCTCTCCATGTAGGAGTTACATGGTGGGGACCCAAGGTACAAAACTCTTCCCTATACTAAAAATTACAATTGGACAAATGCATTAAAAGGTTAAGCTTTAAAATTGTTTATTATTATTTTATTTAAAAAAAAAAAAAAAAAAAAACTTGTATCGTATTTTTTCTTGCTTTGCCCTGTTTCAGCTGCAAACTTTAATTTACTTTGTATAGATTTAATGTGGCACACAGACCGGTACAGAAACGACAACAAAAAATGCATATGGGCTCTCCAAAAAGACAGAGATTGACTTATTATGCAAAAAGGAATTACCAACAATTTTAGGCTGCAAGATCAGTCGCAGCACATGATATCTGATTTTAGGTAAATATTTTTATTACACAGTAATGCAAGAATTATTATTATGACTGCTGGTTTGTCACATAAAATCCTGAAAAAGTGTAAAAAGGTTTGTGGTTGTAATGTGAAAAAACAAGAAAAGGTATGAATACATTTCAAGGATCTCATTTTCTCTTTTTTTGGTAGGATTTTATTTGATCTACAGTTTATTCATTGGCTTCTTATTAACAGGGTAAAATACAGAAATTTGCATAGTTTACAGAAACATTAATAACTGGAATACTTTTGTGTAACATGGCTTTTACAGCATGACTATTTCCCGTCTACAGGTGCGAGATGAGATGGAGAAGCTTGTCAGAGAGAAAGGAGTGAACTCTTTCCAGATGTTCATGGCCTACAAGGAGTCGTTCATGCTGAGGGACAGCGAGCTCTTCCAGGCTTTGCAGCACTGTAAGGACATCGGGGCCATTGCAAGGGTCCATGCTGAGAATGGGGAGCTGGTGGCAGAGGTTAGGAGAAACCCATGTATAGCTGCTCCCAACTTTTTCTAACTGGTTGATGAAAGTGCAATTATCCAACTGATGGTTCCAAACGTTTATTACAGGATTTTCCGTCATACAAACGCCCAAGACCACCGTGAACACTGCAAAATACACGGTGGAAAATATTCATCAGTGAAACCGTCATATTCCCTTATATGAATTATCAACTGAAACTTATTCAACAAAATATAAATTCTCTCAATTGTCCATACCGTATGCCCCTCCAACCAGAAGGTTAGGAGTTGCTAGAAGTCCTTACACGTCCATTTCTTCTATATTTCAGTTCTTTGCCTTTACTCTTGCACACGCCGACCGAGCATAAAACAAAACTCAGAATTTTCCATCCAAGGCATCACGTGATCAAGTGATAACCTAACCAGTGACGTCTCCATCTGACATTATTACAATATTTCCCAAAGTATGTACATATTAATCAAAAAACACAAAAATATGAACTGGATATTAAAAGTAAAACATATTCATATTCACAAAAACAAGAAATAAATTCACACAGAAAAATGCTTGTGTAACTGCGTTCGCTACACTGCCACCAAAATTACAAAAGGTTTACTTTCACCATATTCAAAGAAATAAAACTTGTAATTTTCCAATAACTCCAAACTTAACCTTTACCCATACTTTCGATCAATACTTGTTATATTAGGTGATGGGCTCTTTCAATTTTCATGTTAATGCTGAGCTATTTTGAATAATGTTCAACTAACACAACTAATTTCTGCACTGGACGCTCAAGAAATGAAGGTTGTGTTAAGCGCTCACCTTTTGGTCCTAACTTACTTTGGCCTACTTGTATTTTCACCTTTCGCACGAGACCATCATCATCTTCCTCTGCCTCAACTACTCTAGCTAGTGGCCATTCATTTCTGGGAGTATTTTCATCTTTAACAATGACTACATCTCCAACCTGCACGTTTCGTCTGGTTGTATGCCACTGCTGACGAAGATTGATGTTGGTTAGGTATTCTCGGCGCCACCGGTTCCAAAACTGTTCTGAGAGATACTGCACTTTACGTCATCTTTTTCTTGCGTACAGATCTTCTTGAACAAACTTTCCTGGAGGTGGAAGGGGTGTCATAGTTTTCATCGTAAGCAAGTGATGGGGTGTCAAGGGTTCAGCACTTTTGGGATCAGAGAGGGTGTTTGTTGTCAGTGGTCGACTGTTGACTATGGACATGGCCTCGTAGAAGAACGTTCTTAGTGAAGAGTTATCCAGTCGTCCTTTAGCCTGAGCAAGGACAGAGCTCATCACGCTTCTGGTCGTCCGAATCTGACGCTCCCATATGCCTCCCATGTGACTGGCTTCGGGAACATTCATCAGAAAGTCACATTCCTTTCTTGCGAGATAGGTCGCGATCCTTTCCTTGTCAAGTTCCATCAAGCACTTTCCCAATTCATTCTTTGCTCCTATGAAATTCGTACCTTGGTCAGATCTGATTTGTCTGACTGTTCCTCTTATTGCAATGAAGCATCTTAATGCATTTAGAAATGCATCGGTTGTCAGGTCCTCGAGCATCTCGATATGAATGGCTCTAGAGCTTAGGCATGTTAACAACAGTCCATATCTCTTGTACTCCTTTCTGCCCTGCTTTGTGTAAAAAGGGCCAAAACAGTCGATGCCTGTATACGAGAAAGGAGGAGATGGCTCTATTCGATCAACAGGCAAGTCAGCCATACGCTGTTCTTCAGTTCGACCCCGCACCCTTCTACATGTCACGCAATTCCTGATGTGCTTGGCAACAACCTTACTAGCACCCATTATCCAGTAGCCGTTCGCTCTGAGATCGTTCAGTGTTTGCCCTCTGCCTTGGTGCTGTGTTCTTTTATGGCAATGGTCAAGTATCAGGTGCGTTACCACGCCTTCTTTAGGGAGTATTACAGGATGTTTGAAGTCTAGCGACGCTGATGACCTTCTTAACCTGCCTCCAACTCTGAGCACTCCATCCTCAAGAAACGGGTCGAGCTCATACATTTTGTGAGTTTTCCTGAGTTTCTGTGATTGGCTGAACAGTTTCAGCTCTTCTCCAAATGCTTCCTGTTGTGCCGCCTTGATCAGCACGAGAGCCGCTTTCTTTCGCTCTTCTACAGTAACAGGCCCAGATTTGTCTCTATGAGCCAGCCTCTGAATGCGAGCAATAACGTTAAGGCATGTGACCCAGTCTGAAAACCTTGCTAACCTTTTCAGGAGGTCATCTTCTTGCACAACATCTGTTTTCAGGACTTTGACCTCTGGGTCACCTATGAGAAGCTCTGGGGTTGTTGGGTTGGTCACAATTTTCTTTTCCCACAAGAACTTGGGTCCTCTTAGCCAATCTGAGGCCATTAGATCTGCTACCTTGAGTCCTCTAGATGCATGATCTGCCATGTTTTGACTTGTTTCAATGTAAAACCATTGATTGGGGTCAGTAGCGTCTCTGATCTTTTGGATCCGATTCGCAACAAAAACGTGAAAACGCCGGGCCTCATTCTTAATGTACCCCAGTACCACTTGTGAATCTGTCCAAAAGTACTCAGCATCGATTTTCAAGTCTAGCTCTTCTCTGAGGAGCTTGCTTACGGCTGCAGAAACTGTGGCAGCGGTGAGCTCTAGACGTGGGATACTGACAATCTTCATGGGTGCTACCCTAGCCTTGGCCATAACTAAAGTACAATGTACTTGTTCTTCAGCCACGATCCTGATATAAGAGCACTGCCCATAGCCGTCATTACTGGCATCAGAAAAGTGATGCAGCTCAATATTCAGGATCGTGCCAAGATTGTTGGGAATAAAGCACCTTGGTATTTGAGTGGTTTGAAGATTCTTCAGATCATTGAGCCATGTCTCCCACTTTGGCTTTAGTTCTGTTGGTACAGGCTCATCCCAGCCTACACCTCGCTTGCACATTTCTTGCAAGATTCTTTTCCCAGTCAAGATGTAGGGGGCCAGAAATCCTAGCGGATCATATATGCTGGCGACTGTGGATAAGATGCCTCGTCGTGTGGCTGTTCTTTCTTGTTGGACCACATTGAATGAGAAGACATCCATTTCGACGTTCCACTTCACTCCTAGCACTCTCTGAGCTGGTAGCTCTGTATAGTTCAGGTCCACGTCCTTGACTTCTGGAGCACGCTCACTCTCTGGAATGCTCTCCAAGACCGCTCTATTATTGCAAACAAACTTGTGCAGTCGCAGCTGTCCCTTCTGACAGACTTTTCTTGCTTCATGGACAAGTTGCTTGGCCTTTTCAACGGTATCCAGACTGACAAGACCATCATCCACATAAAAGTTTCTACGGATGAAGCTTGCCGCCATGGGGTACTCATGCTCATACTTGGTGGCGAGGTATTTCATGCCGTAATTCGCGCATCCTGGTGATGATGCCGCTCCAAATATGTGCAACCTCATGCGGTATTCCTTGGCCTCACTCGTTGTTTTCCCATTTTCCCACCACAGGAACCTCATAAAATCTCGATCTTCTGGAGTAACATGGAAGCGATGGAACATTTTCTCCACGTCACAATTGATCGCAATGGGATACTGTCGGAACCGACACAGCACTCCAGTCAAGGCGTTTGTTAAATCAGGTCCCGTGAGCAGGTGGTCATTCAACGAGGTGCCTTCGTATTTGGCAGAGCAATCGAAGACAACTCTGATCTTCTCTGGCTTTCGCGGGTGGTACACCCCATGATGTGGGATGTACCAGGTGTTACCGTCTTTTGGTGTTGCATGGACTTCCTCTGCATCACCATCTTTGAAAACATTGATCATGAACTGTACATAGTCCTCCTTATATTTGGGATTTCTGTCCATCTTCCCTTTCAGATGTTTCAGCCTAACTGTGGCTAGATGCTTGTTGTTAGGAAGCTGGGGACGCTCTCTAAAAGGAAGAGGCATCTCCAGATGACCATTGTCATTGTGATGAATTCCCTCATTCAGAATTTGTAGAAACTGAATGTCTTCTTGAGAGATTGTTCCATCTGTAGGATTTGTATCCTGAAAATCTCTCTCCAGAGCCTTAATTGCACATGCAGGTGTAATAGGTGGAATTTCCTTTACAGAGATGCGATAGCAGAGTCCAGCATTTGTTCCTCCACCAGTAGTAGGCATTTTGGCACCAACTACGCTCCACCCGAGGTCTGTTTTCACTGCATAAGGCTCATGTTCAGCTCCAGTAACGACTTCTTTCGGTTTTAGAGCTCTTACACAGTCGTAGCCTATTAGCAGTCCAGCAGGACAGTCTAGCAAATCTGGCATCTTGTCAGCTATGCTAAGCAAGTGTGTCCATCCCTTGGCTGTTTCCCGAGTTGGAATGCTGGTCTTCTCCAACGGGATATCTTCTCGAGTGTAAGCTGGAGGTAGTTCTATGCATTCTTCGGAACTGTATCCTCTGACCTTTAACCCACTGGCTCTGTGACAATTCACAATTGACCTGTCAATCATAGTTGACAACTTGAGTTTAACTGGCTCAGTGTGTACTTTCAGTTTTTCGCACACATCTTCAGTGACAAATGTATTGCTACTTTGTGTATCTAACAGAGCATACACTAAGATCTCTGGGCTAGTCTTGACAGAACTAGACAGCCACACCGGGACTATCATTGAAGTGCGGTCAGCATTGGTCATGTTCATACTACATGAAGCAGTAGAAGTACTGTCTCTTTGTTGGCTTACTTCAGGCTTTACCTCTTGAGCCGGTTCATCATGAAGTGGAGTTGGATGGCCTTTTCTACAAACATTGCATGTAGCCCTTTTCCGACAATCTTTTGCAACATGGCCAACTCTCAAGCAGGCGAAACACATATTGTTGGTTTTGACGAATGCTTTCTTCTCCTCAAGAGTCAGAGCAGCAAACTTTTCACATTTGTAAATGAAGTGGTTTTCTTGACAGCATATGCATTTTATTTGCTTCTTAATTTGAGCAGCAGATGAATTGACTGTCGAGCCTGCTGATTCACCTGAATCTTTAGCTGTGTGACCTTTTCCTTGAGCAACCTTTGTTGTTGTCACTAGGGTTCTGGCTTTGATGCGTTTCACTTCAGTGGCTGGTTTCTCATCTGCCCTCTTCAAAGCATGAAGCGAGGAAACCGGGTTGCAGGCAATGCGGGCCTCCTCGGCTAAGAAGTTTGAGAACGCTTCAAAACTTGGGTATGGCTTGCCATCATCCAATTCCTTGGTGACTAGTCGATTCCATCGAGCTGTTGCCCAGTCAGGAAGTTTCTGGAGTAGCTTTTGATTCTCCTCACAATCGTCCAGAACTTTAAGACCTGATATGTGAGGCATTGCATTTTTGCATGACACAAGAAAATCACTGAACTCTCTTAATTTCAGTGGCTCTTTTGGTCCTATCTTGGGCCAGCTACTAAGTTTACCCCTAAAGGCTCTTTGCACTATGAATGGATGGCCATAGCGCTTGTTCAGTGCATCCCAGGCTTGCGTATATGCTTCTTCATCGCTTCGGTAAAAAGTTCCTTCCAACACAGACAGTGCATCTCCGCTAATGTATTTTCTGAGATAAAACAGTCTATGTGCTGGGCTTGTACAGGTAGTCTCTATCAAGGCTTTAAAGCTGGTTCTCCATTCAGTGAATTTGAGAGGATCCCCACTAAACACGGATGGCTCAGGTGCTGGAAGTCTTGTCATCATAAGAGATTCTTTGAAAGCTTGAACTAGTGTCACGTCATTCACTTTTTGCTCTGACTGTTTTTCAGAACAAGGAGGGACTGGTGTGTCATGAAGAGTCTGAGCATATTGAGCTATGTTATGCTGAGTTTGGAACTGACTTGGAGACAGAGTTATGTTTTTCTTTTCTCCTTGGGGCTGACTTGGAGGCAAAATTATTTCTTGCTTCTCTCCTGTTTCAGCGTTCATTTTCATTTCCACCTCTTCATACACATCAAATTCAGCTTGCATAGCTTCCAGATCCCTTTGGTGTTCCAGCATTTTCAACTTCTCTTGCTGAGCAAACACTTCCTTTCTTTGTGCAGCTATTTCACTCTCTCTGTTTATTTCAGCACGTTTTGATGCTAAGCGTGCTGCTACTTCTGCTTTCTTTAATGACACTTGACTTCCTGCCACACTATGTGTGCCAGCTCTTGATACAGTGGACCCGTATATCGATTTCGCATCATCTCTCTGAAGTAATTTAGCGAGTGCTTCCTTCACTGCGACAGCATCAAACTCTTTGCCTGCATCTGAGCAGCGCATTTTTAACAGTGCAACTACTTCTTTGGTTACTGAGGTGCAGCTATCCATTCGCCGTCTTATGTCTTGGCTTGGTGTGGTCAATGCACGTAAGCTTTCGTACTCCTGTTTTAAGTGTGACTCATATTCTTCCAAAGTAGCAGTCATACTTTCAAGATGCTCTTTGTCACATTCTTCTTTGAGTTTGCTCCTAATGTACTGAACCTCACCTTTAAAGCTTACATAAGTTAACATAAACTTTCTTTCCTTTTTTGCACTCTCTTCTTTTGCATACTCAAGCCACTTTTCAGTTGGTTTTCTTTCTCTTTCTGATCGCCTGAGTTGTTCAGGTTCAGAAGCTGGTGAAGCTGGTTCCTGGCTCTCTATGCTATGTGCTTGCAGAGTGCTGTTAATTTCAGCAATGCGTTCGGTCATTTGGTCTCTTAATGATTCATCTGTTTCAGTTTCCAACTTGGTTTCTAAGTTTATTTTTTCTTCTTCAAGAGCCTGAATTACTCCCTCAAGTACAAGAGCTCTCTCTCTGCCTTTATCCATTTTCTGAATTATTTTGAAATAACACCAAGTAAAGTAGTAACTACAATCTTAAACCTTAGCAAAACCTATGCTGCAAGTAATCCTCAGTATTAATTTCAAACATCAATCCTACACATGTTAAACCAAACAAAAATCCAAAGTAGAAATGCCAACATCACTTATTAACACAGGCCAGAAATATTCACACAAATATGCACAAAATGGCCTTTTACTCTTAAATTCAAATATTTACAAGTTATAATGTCCTTTTCTTATCAACTGAAAAAACCTGGAATCCTAGGGCTGGTGTTAGGCTGCTACTCACGACCACAGCGCGCTGCTGCTCTCTTGTGGTGACTTGTGGAAACGACACAGTCCTTATCCTGCTCGCAAGCCGACACCCCGCCCTGCAAGGAAATGCAATCGTAACGTCCCCGCAGAGGTGGAAAGACGAGCCGCAGCCCTCCCCAGCCGCAGGCGAGCTGTCACCCCGAGCCGCCGACTAGTTATCTTCAAGCTGCGGCGGTCTTTTCTTCTTCTCCCCCGTCCATCTCGGCATGGCTGGCGAGAAGTTCACAGCTTGCATTCACTGCGCGGCATCCCTCGATGTTCTCGGGCCACGGGCTGCGCTGCACACGGTGCACGTGTTCACTATAGCTGCTCCCAACTTTTTCTAACTGGTTGATGAAAGTGCAATTATCCAACTGATGGTTCCAAACGTTTATTACAGGATTTTCCGTCATACAAACGCCCAAGACCACCGTGAACACTGCAAAATACACGGTGGAAAATATTCATCAGTGAAACCGTCATATTCCCTTATATGAATTATCAACTGAAACTTATTCAACAAAATATAAATTCTCTCAATTGTCCATACCGTATGCCCCTCCAACCAGAAGGTTAGGAGTTGCTAGAAGTCCTTACACGTCCATTTCTTCTATATTTCAGTTCTTTGCCTTTACTCTTGCACACGCCGACCGAGCATAAAACAAAACTCAGAATTTTCCATCCAAGGCATCACGTGATCAAGTGATAACCTAACCAGTGACGTCTCCATCTGACATTATTACAATATTTCCCAAAGTATGTACATATTAATCAAAAAACACAAAAATATGAACTGGATATTAAAAGTAAAACATATTCATATTCACAAAAACAAGAAATAAATTCACACAGAAAAATGCTTGTGTAACTGCGTTCGCTACACCATGTGTCGGGTGCAAAAACCGTAGTTAAACATGGAGAATTTTTGACAGTTAAATCTAGCAAGATGCCACTTTTCTGATACAGTATTTTGAAATAGTTTATCAATAAAAGAGATGCTTTGTTTCCTTGCCTCCTCAGGGTGCAAAAGAAGCTTTAGACCTTGGCATCAGTGGCCCTGAGGGTATTGAAATCAGTCGGCCTGAAGAGGTATGAAGCTGTTTTTAAACCCTAATAAAATAACCTTTTATTCCTCTACTCTGGTCTGCAGTACAAGTATTTTTTTCTAAATACACTCTCTACCTTGCAGAAGTATTTATACCTCCTAATATTTTTCCACTTCTGTCTGCAGCCTGTGGCTCCAAAGCCATATTTTATATTTTTGCTCGTTCTGCCCCTTAGTCGAGAATAAATTAAGCTCTGTTTGTTATATCTTCTTGGAATTCCACAGCAGATTAACACTAATAATGAAAAAGATACACATTATGTATATGCATTTAGGCCCAAAATTATTCATCCCCCTGGCGGTTATGAATATAAAAAAAATATGTTTATACCAAATGGAAAAAGAAGTATCATTTATTTTCTTCAGATTCTCAAGCTGGCACTAAGTCAGAAGAAAAACCCTGGTGAAATTATACGACGGTTTGAATGGGTTTTCCCTTCATTTACATAAAATTATGTTTTTATCTTTTATTTGTTAGTTTTCAGATTTTCTGAAACCATAATAGAAATAACATTATGACTCTTTAATTTAGCCTTGAAAACAGTTCCTTAGAATCATCTTTCTAGTTTTAATGTCTTTTTTGATGCTTTAGATCACTTTTGTTTTGCATAAAAGTCCTGCTTCCTACACAGTTTTTAGTTCTTTCACACATAGGTCAAAGAAGACAGTACTCATAGTGAAAAACGATAGCAGTATCATGCTGTGGGAATAGGTACTGTTTTATGTCCTTTGAATAAAAGGTTATTATGTTTGCAAATAAATCTAAAGGATTGCAACATAATAATTTCTGACTGTCCCTGGGTTGTTTCCAGCTGGAAGCAGAAGCGACACACAGGGCAATTACAATCGCAAACAGGGTAAGGAAAATGTCAGCATTATCCTAATAATCACAAATAAATGATAAACTTAACAGCCTCCAGATGGGATGGCTGTAATTGATATAAAATATATATTTATACTCGTTCTGTTTTAGGCCCACTGCCCAATCTATCTTGTCAATGTGTCCAGCATGTCTGCAGGAGATGTGGTGGCTTCAGCTAAAATGCAAGGTGAATCTGACTTACTTTAAATAGCACGAACCCAGGAATCATCCTTTTAGAATGTGATTGTTTCCCTGCTTTTCCTTTTACCGGCTTTCATTTGGTGTGGTCACAGGTAAGGTTGTTCACGGAGAGACAACCACAGCCCATGCTGTCCTCAACGGCATGCAGTACTATCACCAGGACTGGTCCCACGCAGCTGCCCATGTCACTGTGCCTCCTCTCCGCCTGGACCCCATTACTCCAAACGTCCTTATGAGTCTGCTGGGAAAGTGAGGAAACTCTGAAAAAATCTCTCATTAACAATAACTGATGTCAGTGCTTCTGGCTTGTTGAACGTCGTGGTGAAATAATGTGACCTAACATGGCTTTCTGCTTTCTGCCCAGTGATACTCTCAATGTCCTGGCGTCCGATCACCGTCCATTCACAGTGAAACAGAGAGCAATGGGCAAGGATGATTTCACAAAGATTCCTCACGGCCTTCCAGGCATTCAGGACCGTATGAGCGTCATCTGGGAGAGAGGAGTGGTATGTGTAGCTCTTTTGTTTGGCAGCCAGAGAGCTTCCAGAAATAGGACATATAACCCAGAAATACAAACTACTTGTAAAAGCCTACCCTCCAATTATTTTTCCTTAAAGAAAATGTTTCCTTTCTTCAGCCTTTTTGTGTTGTTTAAATAATACAGATCAGATAAATCTAAATCAACATAGCCCTATGGGAAAATATTACTGACTGCCTTAATAAATCATGAAGTTAGTCTTACTTTTGGTTCAGTTTCACAAGCTAGGAAACCACAGTACCATGTATGGTTCCTAGTCCTGCGGATGGAAGATTTCCTTTTGGGTCTGAACCCGACATAGTAGCATTGGAAGACCTAGAGATTGCCTGAATCTATAGGTCTCTTCATAGCTTCTCTATTAAATTCAACTTCAAATGATTTATATAACTTTGATCAATTCAGTTTATTTATATAGCGCCAATTCACAACACATTTATTCTCAAGACAGTTTAGAGAGACAAATACATCAGATCATACAGTCAGGTTGGTTCAAAGTTTTGTATCTAAAGTCATTGACTTGACAGCAATCCCTCACACTAAAGATGCATGCAGAGACATTAGAGAGAAAAACTCACTTTTAGAAGGAAAATACCTTAAAGTAATAGTACACCCAAAACATGATTAGCCTTCATTTTCTACTCACCCCCATGCTGAACAACACTCTGGAGTACTTTTTTGATATCTCAAATGCATCTGGAGATCTGGGAGGCTTGTTGCTGTCTGCTGACATTCAAATAATGGAGGTCTATGGCGCCCGAGGCAGAAAGGTCCATAAAAGTCCACAAAAAACGTGTCAATATTCCTCCACACTGCTCGTCCAATGTATTCCAAGTGTCCTGAGTGGGTAGCGTCCATAATTTACTCGAAACGAAGTCATTTAGAATGTTTTTAGAGCATAAACAGTAGTGTATAGGATTTCCTAAAAGCGCGTTCACGAGTCTATGGAAACCGCGGCAGACCAAACCAGACGAAAGTGCGCATTCAGCGTCTGCTCTGCCGATAATGCAAGCGTAGAAGAAGAAATGTGCAGTTTACCTGTGCAAAGAAAGAAACAACGAAAGAAAAATGTCTGAGGACTTCAGTGTTGAGGAAGAGCATGAGTTCTTTGCCGAGCTGAATGCGCACTTTCGTCTGGTTTGGTCTGCCGCGGTTTCCGTAGACTCACGTTTGAGGGGGTCTTGTCAATCCTTGAATCCAGTCTGTGTGGGTTAATCCAGAGAACAGTGAACATGTTGGAGAGCGGACAGGTAGACAAACGTTGGACCCAGAGGAGTAATGGAGCAGACTGTCACTCGGATTTCCGATGAGCACTTGAACGGATCATGTGGAGGTTTTCCCCTGCTCAGTGTGAACTCAGCTTTTCCTTCCAGGAGGGAGAAGGACCAGGTATCCGGTTTAACAGGAAGTCTTCCTGCCGAAGAACAAAGACAAAAGAACATTAGTCACAGTGAAACAAAGCTTAGATAGACTCTGCTAATCTCAGCTTGGCTAGAGTACCCAAAACTGGCACACAATCTGGCGTCGAGGTAGTAACAGCCCACTGCTCAAAAACTCCTCCAGATAATGGTCCAATCAGCCGCAGGCACCTCCTGGTGGTGGAAAAGGAAACACACAAACAGGCCACACAAACTGGACTCCTAACAGTAAAAGCTGAGCCCATAGCTATGTCTAAGAGAGAAACAGGGCTTGACACTGAAAAACAGGCCCAATGCTATTATCTTCAATCTAAGGTGATGGCAGCAGAGCCTGGCTGATATTTCTCTCCAGGATAGGTTTGCAGCCAAACGGGAACAGACCAGATAAAGGTATTACAACTAGAAATAGTTAGAGGTTGAACTACCAAAATACTACCAAATACTGAGTAATAGAAGTATAGAAATAAAAGGAAACAGAATGATGCAAAATGGTCCCTTTGTCCTCCAGCACTCTATAGCAGCATAACCTTCGAGGTGGATAGAGATAACCTGAGCCACTATATAAGCTATGTCAAAAAAGAAAGTTTTAAGCCTAAAGTCCAGGTCACATTGATTGTTTATGACTTTTTAATCTCTGATTCTGATTTCTTTCCATGTCACACTGACAGCGTACAGAAAGACTCTGTCTAGGCACAGGAAGCAGATCCCAATCTGTACGGATTTTTTTCACTTCTGTCTTTGTCCCCAAAAAATTGGAACATTGTCCCACATTTGACTTGGAAAGACTATCAAAAGTTATAAATAGAAAAAGGTCACTGATACAAAGCAAAGCCCCACTTCATGACAAGACTGCTATGCAGTGTCTCAAACTAAAACAGGTAGATTTTAAGGCTTATATTAAAAAATATAATGGAATCAAGGTTTTAAGAAAAGGGTTATGCAGCAATTAACTCTGTAGGAGGGTTTATATAAGTACTGGATAAGGCAGTGAAAGGTGATTGAGAACTTTCTGCAAAGTTGCCCCGACATTTTTTAATTTTTTCCCTAAAGAGGAGAGAGTTATAAGCTGCACTTACCTGCACCATTTGCCCCTCATGTTTTGTTTTTTTGTGAGGCTCAAAGAGGATCAATATTTTGCCCTATCTGGTGTGTTCATCCCAATTGACTTTCATTGAGCGCTAAATACCACAACCTCATCCAACACGATTTTCTGTCGGAATTAGATGCAAAATCGAAATGGGTGTCTTTAGGGCCTAATTTGATAGTAGGCATGGTGCCTCATGGCAAAAACTGGTTCTAACTTCCTGTTAAAAACAATCTTGTGGTAAAATGAAGAGAGTAACAAAGTCCTTTCTAAGATTATTCCAATATGAAAGAAGAGAACTTCATAAAATATCTTAAATAAATAGTAAGTTTAGAAAATTTCTTTTTGGAGAGCCCCTCCTCAAAATACCACCTTAACACAGTGAAGGGGTTTCAGTCTCTGCTGAGACTGGCTGCCCTCCTATCTCACGTAAAGCAGAAGACAACAAGTGCAAGATATTTCTTCTTTTATCTGCTAAAATTTTATTCTTTATTGTCTTTCGTGTCTATATTAAAATGTCTTAAGAGAGTGAGCGTTTCAAACCAGAAATAACTGAAATGTATGAAAAGACTGGAAAATATTGTGTGGATCAATGAGATTGTAATGATCTCAGAATGTAGGATCCAGTATTCAGACGAGACAGAGAGTGGGAAAGTTAAAAGCGTTTTTTTAATGAAAGTAACATAACGGAACAGAAGCACGGAACTGTGGATCTGCAGCGGCTGCGGGGGGAGGCGGGGCACAACCCATCACTGGCACTCTGGTTTAACAGTTCATCCCCTCGGGTGAGCAGGATCCAGCCAGTGGATTGCCAACGAGATACGGTGCAGAGCTGCCCAGAGTGTTCCCAATGCAGCAACCTCCGTGAAACAGGCAGAAGTCCGAGCCAGCTCAGGGAAACAGCTAAGTCAGTTCTAAGATCCAGGAGTCCTCAAAACGGCCAGGGGTTCCGATCCAAACAGGAAGAGACAGATCCAGGGTTCCAGAAATCCTACAGAGCGTTCAGGCAGGTTCAGGGTTCCATGAGTCCAGCAGAGAGCTCAGGCAGACACGCTCAGATGGAAACAGGCAGGCTCAGCAGTTGAGAGGCAGAAACATGACATGACACTAGGAAAACTGCGTAACTTTAAACTAGCTCCGTCCACTGAGCCAAAACAGGAACAAGGCCCGCTCAGAGGACAGGAGCCAGGGCACACCAAAACAAGATTAACAATCCTCTCTAAATACCGGCGTCCTAGAACCAAAAATAGAACTAAGGCATCAAAGTTAAACCAAAAATTACACACTCAAACATACAAACATCATACAGTGATCTGGCCCCGATAGCTGGGTTGAGCCGAATAAAAAGTAGCAGGAGCAGGTGGATAAGATGAATGATGATTAGTAACTGGGCAGAGTTAGGCAGGTGAGTGAACAATTAGATCAGCTATCAGGGCCACGATCATGACAGAGATAGAAGTGGTCTTTTAGAAGAAAATAACTTAGGAACTGTAAACCCAAATTACATGTGCAATACATTATTAGAAAGCTATCGCCCTCTAGTTTCCTGATATATAAATTAAAATTGGGCGACTAGAACACAGACCAACCTGCATCAGTTCAAACATGACTCAAAATAGTTTTTTTTTTATTCTCGGAAATGATAGGTCTTTTTTGAACGGCAGTAATAAAGACATTCTTGAGAAAAGGCAGGTTTTATTGTATTATATTTGTTCTACATCATGTCAACCACAAATGCAGAAAATTTCAGACCTCTAGCTATAACAGTTCCAGAGTTATGGGGTTTGGAACTTTTGGTATCAGCTTGCAGCTGCGCGCAATGGCTCCACCTGCTGGTGGGTTTTAAGAGGTTAAGGAACATGTCCAGCATCAGTCCATGACAATTAAGAAAAGAAGCAAAGCATAATCAAAACGCACAATAGCAAATCCACCTCTTACTGACCGCAAAAAAATAAATAAAAACTTTGAGGGGCTTTGTCAGATTTAAGTGGAAATTGTGCCTTTTATATATTTTTATTAATACATTTTCACATAGGGCCAAATTTTATTGGGTAGACTCATTCCTTTATCAAAATAAAAACATTCCTTAATGATGGTCCATTTATTCCTTGCTGAGTTTTGATTTATTTAATAATCTGAAAGAGTTGTCTAAAAACAGAGATCCATCTGTCACGGGGGAAAAAATGTTTATGAACCATATCAGATACAACTTTTTTCTTTCCTTATGTTTAAATCTTTATCTCTATAAACTTGATTTTTTTTTACTTACAGGTTGGTGGCAAAATGGATGAAAATCGTTTTGTTGCTGTCACAAGCTCTAATGCTGCTAAGATCTACAACCTGTACCCCCGGAAAGGCAGGATCATCCCTGGAGCAGATGCTGATGTGGTGGTCTGGGACCCTGAGGGATCTAAGTATGAAACTCTAGCCATGCATTTATTGACCAGTTTGTCTCCCTGCAGCTTTTATCTCCATTCTCAGAGGTCAATCAAGCTCTTGTCTGAGTGAACTCTGTTATCTCTGTTTTCATAACTGCCTGCAGGACCATTTCAGTGGATAATCAGTTCCAGGGAGGTGATGTAAACCTGTACGAAGGCCTCCGTTGTCGCGGTGTGCCCCTGGTCACCATTAGCCGTGGACGTCTGGTCTATGAAAATGGAATGTTCACATGTGCTGAAGGCTCTGGGAAGTTTTGCCCTTTGAGGACTTTCCCAGATTACCTTTACAAGAAGATGGTTCAAAGAGAAAAGGTGAAAAAGTGGCTACAAGTAGACTCAGGAACGCTAACTTCATACAGCATTGATGTCTGCTATGAATAACTGCTATTGGAGATTTGTGTTTTTGTTTTGTTTTTTGTCATGGTGACTTTTCTTTTCCTGATTTAACTTTTATATATTTTTTAATCCCCTTGTTCTACCAGAGCCAGGCGGTGAAAGCTGTTGAGCGGGAACCCTACAACGGTGACGTCGTTGCTGTGGTGAATTCAGGAAAGAGAGACACTGGCTCTTCAGATTTGGACACACCAACGCGCCCCTGCACCCGTCATGGGGGTGTGAGGGACCTCCATGAGTCTAGCTTCAGCCTTTCTGGTGAGGATTAGCCCTAACAAACCTCAGCAGCAGGAGTTTTAAATTGTGAAATATGAGAGCAAAAAGATGTATTTTAAGATATTTATGCATATTGGTACTTTTGAAGCATCTAACTAAGAATAACATAAAAAAAAATGACCCAATGAGGGCGCTGTAGTTACTAGTTTGGCTTTGAGGTAGGATTAGGAACCTGGAAATGGCTACATTAGTTTCAAAATCGTACTTTTTAAAAATAGAGAAACACAAATATGGGATTACCTTTATTCAGTGAGTTGAGAAAAAGGGACAGAAGCAAAAAAATACATGTTCATAAGAGCTACGGCAACCTTCCTCTAAACATGTGCTACGACTCCTAAATGCCTCACAGAACAACAACAACTCTTACTGATAGTAAATACTTTTTTTTTACTTCTAAAGGCAATAGGTTTCACAGATCTTCTTTTTTTTACCTGTATCTAAAATCATATTCATGGCACTTTTTTTTTTAATCATTCATAATTTACTTCTTCACAGTTACGCACATTTTGGTGTTGATATTTCACTTTGAACCCGATAAAATATATTTGTTTGTAGTTGAAGTTTGGAGAAAAAAACTTTTTCAAAATGTGTGTTGAGGACGTATCCTCATTAAAAATGAACAACTTTTTTCACAATTTACTCATAAAGCAATTGAATCATATCTAGTCCATTAAATGACTATACAGTTTGTTGCTAGTGTGTTAAAACCCAAAGACATCTACTTTGAATTAATATTAAATAAAATATTTAATATCAAATAAAAACTCCAACAAATATAGCTGAGTATCATCTGCATATAGTGTAATAGAAGTTTGAACATATGCAGCCAGTAGTTTCTGCATCTAATATTTTTGTTTTTTTTAAATAAATTTGTATAAAACACATTTTTAGATGTCACATCTGTGCGTGCTTCGGTGGAGCAGAGGTCAGCATGCAAAACCCATGTATGGAGGCCTTAGTCCTCGAAGTGGCCGACCCGGGTTTAAATCTGACCTGCAGTCCTTTGCCGTGTGTCTCGTCCCCCCTTTCCTGTCATGCCCACTGTACAAAAAACTAACCACTAATGCTGTCAAAACTTGAAAAAATTTGCTTCTAACTTTCAAAATGATACCATCAATCCATCCATTTTCCGTCACGCTTAATCCCAGTTTGGGTTGCGAGAGGTGCTGGTGCCTATCTCCAGCTGTCAATGGGTGAAAGGCGGGGTAAACCTGCACAGGTCGCCAGTCTATTGCAGGGCAACATAGAGACAAACAACCATTAATGCACACACTCACACCTAAGGATAATTTAGAGAAGCCTAAGGCCCCGTTCACACGAAGCCGAACCCTGGCCTAAACGCACAAATGTTTCACCAAACCAGCCTCTCATCCATACGAAGCCGGCGTTTCGGGGGTCTGTAAACAATCTTTTTTTTATTAAGCCTTCAGAGTGGGAAGATTTTGAAACGCCGTTTTCGCGTTTCCATCTTTAAGCTCTAACCGCATTTTTTTTCTTACACGTCATAGCGTCGCCTCTAAACACGCATGCGCTACACAGTATCACAACAACAATGGCGCCGTACTGTGTTGAATGGTTGCTGCTAATGCTACTCACCCTGCTGTCGGGCTTACAACAGAATCTTCTTCTTCTGGAATATCTCCAGGAAGAACAGAGCAATATCGACGACATAGTTCAGCACCTGAATTTGACTGAACCACGAAAATGGACCCGCAGGGCAACCATGTATAAATATTAGTGCGCATGCCCAACATTTCGTCGTCTATTTTTGCTTTGGCACCACAGCGCCACTTACAGGCCTGGCATACATTTTGCAGTGTTTTCATGCATTCATGTGGACGATCACATTTATTTTACGTCTCCGTCTTTACGACAAACGTTCTGGAAAATATTTGCGTTTCGTGTTCGTTTTGACTTCGTGTGGACGGGGCCTTAGAGTCCTTTTTTTTCGACTATGGGATGAAACCTGGAGTGCAATGAGAGAACCCACACATGCTCAGGGAGAACATGCAAACTCCATGCAGAAAGACCCCAGGCCAGGAAACAAACCCGGAACCTTCTGGCTACAAGGCAGCAGTGCTACCAACTACTCCACTGAGCAGCCCTCAAAATGATGCCTTACTTTTTAAATCTACCTAATCTTAACACGAGATCTCTCTCTAGTGTCTTGGGCAACACACTGAGAAGCACTTTTTCTCCTCGTCACAGGTGCTCAGATTGACGACAACATTCCAAAGAGATCCTCAGCTCGGATCCTGGCTCCGCCCGGAGGAAGATCCAGTGGAATCTGGTAACCAGTTAGCTGGAATGTACCCCAAGGAAAAGAAGAGACAGAGCAAAAAGACTCACCTTTCTTTTAGAAAATCTGATTATGTACGGATTGATAGAATCATGTTTTTTTTGTACCTTAAAATATCAGTTACAACGGTTTGTAAAACTGCAACACTTTGTCATATAAATTTACTCAATCTGGAAACAATTATGTGGTAACTGCTACCAAAATGTAGTCACGATGTAACCAAATATGAAAGCAGCTTAGAAAATGAGTTCCATGTTTGTTTCTTCATTATCATGTTTGGGGAAAGCACTGTATCTTATAGCTAAGGAGACATTGTTTTAATGATGCAATTGTGTTACCTCACTGTAAGATACAATTTTTTGCACTTGTGTCACGTACTATTTAGATGCCTTTTTACGTCACCTAATGTTATGAGATCATTTTTGCTGCAGGCCTTGGTGGATATAATGTAACTTTTGTTGACACGACGCTGATATGTATTAAACAGGTTGTTGTTTTGATGATTTGAAGGAAGAACGTTCACTAAGCTTTGCTTTTTAATTTTTATATATTTGTATGTTTGAGTTGCTTTGTATTTGGATCAAAAGGATGAGGGACTTCTGTGTTTAAAATTCCTATTTCAGTTTATGTTTACAGCTATACAGCAGGTTTGACTTCTTTTTCAACCCCACTAAATGTGAATGAACCTCTGCTGTGACCCTTGTTTATAGTATGACTGCAGTTGTGTCAAGCATAATTAGTTATTATGTTACCCTGCATTCTTTATACCCAGAATTATTTCAACACTGATCAAAATAATCTCACCCAAACTGCCTTTTTAACACCTGACAACACTAAACTCATAAAAAAACGTGTAGATCCTGACTTGTTGTTCACCGTAATTTCTGTCACAGTTCCTTAAGGATGCAGCACAGATGCTCCAGCGACAACTCCAGCCTAAATTCACCACTGTGAAATATGTGGCACAGTTGAGGTGTTAGGAAGTCAATGCTAAGTTTTACATGGGATCCAATGCCTTCAGATGGTAAAAGTATGTATTGTTTAGTTAGAACAGAAAACACATTAGTACTTTGTTAAATTTTCCTACTATTATTTTGTAAATCTAACATCTAAAGTACTATGTGATGAATTCTCCTAGTTTCTGATTGTATTGCTGTTTCTGGAAGCTGGAATCCACACAGATTACTGCTCTTTCATTTCTGTTTCTTGGTGTGTAATGCTCCAGTGGATCTAGCAGCGTCTTTCCCCTCCCCAAACATACTGTACACTGGTGCTGAACGATGTGTTGTCACATTAAATTCCTCTTTCTCCTGTTTTTATCTTGCAGCTCTTTATCACATGATTTAAGTACAAATAAACCACAATGAAATAAATAACAAGCTGTTTAAGCACTGATAGGAGCTGGATCACACGGCTTGTATTGAAGTATTTTTGTTTTTTTTTTTATTCATGTTTTTATTTACATGACAAAGTCAAGTACAAACAATGAAAAGTAAGGATTTTTTTCCTTTTTACAAAAACAACAATCACTCATTCCCACCCTTCCCCAGCCCTCCCCAATCCTACAACATTATGTTACAGATCAGTAATAACCCACATCCTTCCTTCTTACCATACACAAACATGTGAATATAAATGTATATAGAAAATTAAGAAAGATAGAGTAGTAAGAGTAACATAAGTAAATAGAGAGCACCACAGAATAAAACTAAGTAAAATTTTCAATGGGTTGAGATGACGCAAGGGGGAAAAGTAAATGTAATCAAAAGTGGACATTTCATGTGTCCTGTAGTGTCTTTAATCTAGCTATGTAACTAATCATGCAGCCCCAAACTGAAAAGAATTTTCCAGGTGCCCCCCTCAGATCATATTTAATTTTCTCCAGATCTAATATACAGCATGAGATCTTTAAGCCACAGTGAAGCTTTTGGGGCACCTGGTGCCTTCCATTCCAGCAAAATTCTTCTCCGTGCTAATAAAGAAGCAAAGGCAATACTATCCTTAAACTTTTTCTTGATGGTCTGTTAATCCAAAGATAGCCAATTCAGGGCAAGGTGTCAATTTCACATTTAGTGCTTCTGCAAGATGTTTGAAAACAGTCGGCCAGTAATCTTGAAGGCGGGGACAGGACCAAAACATGTGAGTCATGTTTGCTGGTGACATGTGACATCTATTGCATGCGTCTGCGACATTGGGATTAATTTTGGAAAGTTTAAAATTGGTAAAATAAATACGATGGACAACCTTAAATTGTATCAGATTAAGCCTGGAGCAAGATGTATTGAAGTATTTTTTGCGTTATAATATTATGTTAACCTCAGACATGCACTCAATAATAGATACTGTAGAGTATGTTAGAAAGGGATTTAATTAAACATCAGAATGGAGTCGAGAGCCATTTAAAAAAAAGCGTATTGTCTTTTTAGTCTGTAGATTTAACACACAAGAACAAGATAACAATATTTTGCTCTCACTAGATGTAGGTGAACAACAAGAGAGAAACGTCTACCAATGTCATGATTTGAGGTTTTCCACATTCAGCTTTGAACCTTCTTTATTCTTTCGTTTGGTTTAACATCATTTGTCTTGTTGATATATTTCCAGATGAGCTTTTGGCCTAAAGTTTGACTTTAAAACATTTCATTACACAGAATAACTGATGGCTACTTAATAAATGAAGAGAGTGGAGAACCTATGGGAGCAGAAGCAAGTTTAAGTCACTGTCCTCCACACTCATATCACAAAGATATAAGGTGTTTGTGATTCTATGCAGTGATTGGCCATACATGCTGAATGAAGGTTAAACCATTACTTTTAACTTAATCTCATATCTATAAAAGACACAGTCTAACAGGTCAATTGGTTCAGGTATGGTTTTATAAACCTGAGTCATGCCATAATTTTTAGAACCAAAAGGTATTTTTTTTTATACATCCAGGTGTCCATGCGGAAGATAATCGTCCCAATATTTTGGAGAGTGTTGCTTTTTTTTTTTTTTTTACTGATTTGGCCAAAGGGATTTTTGACATAAAATTTGCCAATATGGTAAATAAAAACATTAAATAAGCAGAAAGGAAGGTACCAATTACAATTACAAATTTACTGAAAAGGAATCTCTATTTGTGTATGCAAAAAAGGAGAAGTATGAGGTCATGTTGACAAATGTGATCTAAGGTCATAGGTCGGTGGCTAGAAGTGAACAGTAGCCACTAGGGGGCAGTGTTTCCAGAATTTTCCTTCAGACTGCACATTTTGTATTATTTCTGTTAATCTTCATTTTTGTGTAAAGTTTATTTTGTTAATCAAATGTTATATAATTCCTTTAGAGATCAATAAAACGATTAGATGATCGTTTATTTTTTTAAATAACTAATAAGGAGATCCTTTCTTTCCTTCCCCAGTGCTGCCTCTCTGGGTGTGGGACCTGTGTGAATTTAATGGTTTTATTTTTAGGGAACCAAGAACAACCGCTAGCAGAGATAACTTCTCTGGGATCATATAGCTGATCTCTTTTCTCCTGGTGATTAACACACAAATATATCAATATATCCAATAAACCCTCATTTCGAGGCGCTTATAGGTTAAGATGAGCTGCTTATTGTGCTTAAATTAGAAGCAATTGACTCCTTAATTTTTTCCAAATGAATAGTTTACACTGAATGTTTAAATTAAATAATTCAAGAGCATAAATATATCTTTTATTATTATTATTATTTTGTACTGATTTGTAAAACCTAAGCGTAAAATGAGCGAGTCTAGTTCTTTTCCCCTGAATGTACCTTAAGCTGCTTGCTGTGCAGCCTGACCTCTTGTATCATGTCACTAACAGGCTTAAAAACCCAAGCCGACACATCATGTGTCTCTTAGCAGGAACGGGCCAAAGTCCTATTTATAATAAGCCTTTTAACAGCGTGGAGTCGGGCGCATGCGCAGTAGAGGCCGGATTGTTGCAGGCTCAGACAGGGCGGCCCGTTACCAAGCACTGCAGCGCGCATTGACGCACGGACTCCTGCCGGCCAAATAACACCAAACGCAGTGAGTAGCTTTACTTTTCTGTCTGGGTGACCCGCTCACCTTCCCCGCAGCTTCTTATTTTGCGTGTGGAAGCGTGTTTAGCTTTACCCTCCCACACAGAGAGGATGCCCCCCCCCCTCCATTGCGCTCAGTCCTAAGGTATTGAGGGGAGGCCTGTAGAGGGGGCCGCTGTAGGAAAGCAGCTCCAGCGTTGCGGCTTTTTAACTAAAAGCGAATAGATGCATTTATTGTTCTCAGCTCAGACCCCCGCCCATTTATATCTGCAGACTTCAGCGGTTTTCTCCGAGCTTTTGCTGCAGCTTTCTTATTTCCCCCTAAGGCTCCGCACATTTTTTCTCTAGAATATAATTAATATTTTTCTTACAGAAAGCAGGCACCACTGGAAGCAGCATGTGTGAATGAGCCGCTCAGATTGAGGGGGGTGATCATCATGACAGGGATTGTGAGGCATTGGAGCCCTACTACAAAACCCTGCTGTGCGCTTTGCTGAGGTTGCACTCACGGTGCAGATTCCAGCATTAAATATAACTTAGTGATTGAGGTAAAGCTGCCATGATGTGATGATATTTGAAGTCTAAGTTCAGGGAGGTAGCCTCGATCACCGCCTTATTCAGTCTGGAGCTGTCAGATGTGTAAAGCTGCTCTCAACGTGGAGAATTTCCAAGCCCAGTTTAATCTAAAGAGGATTATAGTCGCATCTGTAGGTTAAAACTAATGCAAAATCGGAATATAAATGTGTTTCCTATGGGCCATTTTGTGACTGTATCACACTAGGTCAGTCTACTGAATCCACAGCTGCAATATTATGAGTTTTTAATCTGCAGAGACAATCTGCACAAACTACAGGTCTATACACACATACTGTACACATTCTGTAGGTATGAGAAAGGTTTTAAAATGTAAAAGAAAGGCAGTAAACTCAAAGTGTTCGTAAATGTTGCTTTACTTTTTAAGCAGAAAAAACTGATGCTTTGTAAAATCTTTCTTGAGGTTATTAATATTCAGTCCCGTTACGACCAGCTTCAATTTGAATTGTTTCACAGGTAAGAAATTAAATCTTTTGCATTCAGCTGCCTTCACTCTGTTAACTGTAATAAAAAATCCAATGCAACCCTCTGCCTTTACTGGTCCTCTAATCACTAAATACATCTGAGAGTGAGTACAGCATGCAGTGAAGGCATCATTGATTTGTTGGTGAACATTAATGAGCAAACAGCTTTTTCAAGATCAAAAAACACACCAGATGGGTCTGGAATTTTCGGGAGACGGGAAGTTTAAAACAGGGTTGGATTGTAATATTATACCTTAAGCTTAAAACATTACACAGGGCAGTATTTAAGTGTGAAGCGAAATTAAAAACATCGCATATGCACTGATCAGATCATCCCATTACAGTAAAACACGGTGATGGTACTACCATCACCGCATGATGCTACCATCATGGTAGCATCATGCAGTGGAGATATAAGGGTCCTCTGCAGGGATAAGGGATGTTGGTCAAAGGTGAAGGAAATAAAGAGAAGATGGAGCTAAATAAAGGGCAACCCTGCCAGAAAACGTGTTAAAGGGTGTAAAGTGAAAAAATGAAAATCTGTTAAATGTTTCTTCTGCTCCACCTTTATAAACATCTACATATGTGATATAGAAGGGGTCGGCAACCAAAACTGTTCAAAGAGCCATAATAGACCCAAAAAACAAATCTGTCTGGAGCCACAAAAATGTAAAAGTCTTATATAAGTCTTGTTTGGCAACACGGGCTCTAAGTGTGGTCTTAAATATATTATAAGCATTCATGATTAAATGTTTATCCTGGAGCAAATGTCACATCATGTGACTGCATTGCTGTACGATGTTTGGCACTTTAGGTTTAAGTTTCATTACAATATTATTGTATTAGATTTTGTCACATTGAAGAAATTATAGACACACAATTAAGAAATCTTATCTTTGGTGTTTTATATTGAGGATTTGGGAGGAAAAAATGGAAGAAAGTTCACCATCAGAGCGCTACCTGTTCGATCTGTAAACGGTTTTCCATGCTTGCAAAAAAATGGCAGCAGTAGTGGAGTTTGGAGATTCAATCCATTCCTTAAATCTCTTTACACTCCTGTAATTTATCCATAAGTACTGCAATCACACTTTTTCTTTCAATCCCAACTTGGTGGTCGACTGCATGCCTGTTTTACATGCCTTCCCTGGAAATGCCTTTCAATATTTCTCTTTTATTGATAACTTCTCATTTCAAAGAAAACATGCAATCCTTTCGCATTGATAATTAAAGCAAATTATTTCTTCCATTCTTCTTTGAATCCTCTTTTCTCATCCACTAACTTTCTTTTTTCCCTTAAAGGAATAGTACACCCAAACATGATTAGCCTTCATTTTGTACTCACCCCCATGCTGAACAACACTCTGGAGTACTTTTTTGATATCTCAAATGCATCTGGAGATCTGGGAGGCTTCTTACTGTCTGCTGACATTCAAATAATGGAGGTCTATGGAGCCCGAGGCAGAAAGGTCCATAAAAGTACACAAAAAACGTGTCAATATTCCTCCATACTGCTCGTCCAATGTATTCCAAGTGTCCTGAGTTGGTAGCGTCCCAGCCTCCCAGATCTCCAGATGCATTTGAGATATCAAAAAAGTACTCCAGAGTGTTGTTCAGCATGGGGGTGAGTAGAAAATGAAGGCTAATCATGTTTTGGGTGAACTATTCCTTTAAGGGGCCTGAAATGTGTGTTGCGGGCTATGATGCAAATCTTCGTTGAAAGAAATGTTATTGTTTAAATGCATTTAATATACAATTTTTAACATCATTGAAAACATAATGAATGTTTGTTTGACCTCCAGTATACCATATTAAAACAAGCAAACAAACAAAAAATCCATAATTTTCCATTTTCATACATTTTTGAAAAAGCTCAATGAGCCGCATAGGAGGCATTAAAGAGCCGCATGCGGCTCTGGAGCTGCCGGTTGTCAACTCCTGGTCTATAGAAACATCCTGGAAGGTTTAATATGTATATAAAAAAGGATTTTATAAAATTTTAACCTATTGTTAATGTATACAGCTGCCATAAGATACAAATTTCATGTCTTACAGAAAGAACGTTCCTCTGTTTTCTCTCAGGAAGGGGATGGCAGTGAACGTGTATGCCACATCCGTGTCCATTGACAACCTCAGCCGCCATGACATGCTTGCATGGGTCAACGACTCCCTGCATCTCACATACACCAAGATCGAGCAGCTCTGTTCAGGTAAGCCTGAGACATAAGGGAGATTGCCTAGGGATGGCTGCTGACGTATCTCTATCAACCTAACACAAATAAATTGTTGCCTGTTTGTGTTCTCCAGGAGCAGCATATTGCCAGTTCATGGACATGTTATTTCCAGGTTGCATTCTTCTAAAAAAAGTCAAATTTCAAGCCAAGCTGGAGCATGAGTTTATACACAACTTCAAAGTTCTTCAAGCAGCGTTTAAAAGGATGAGTGTTGACAAAGTGAGCTTTATTCTTCACTTGTTGTTTCCTCCTAAATCTAAAACTGTTTCACACAGAGGCTTATAGATGTCCCATGTTTCCCCTTCCTAGATAATTCCAGTAGAAAAGCTTGTTAAAGGAAAATTCCAGGACAACTTTGAATTCGTGCAGTGGTTCAAGAAGTTCTTCGATGCTAACTACGACGGGAAGGAGTACGACCCCATGCTAGCCAGACAGGGGCAGGATGTCGCTCCTCCCCCCAATCCAGGTGATCATTTTATCCACAAACCAAAGAGAAACCCAGGTAAACAAACCTGTTGGCTTTGCTGCACGGCCTTGCTGAGCTTTCGAATGGCTCAAAAGCGCTCGCTGTAAGCAAGTACTGTAAGCAGCACGATCCACGGCGAATGATGGCGTAATCTCACTGCTCAGAATCTGCAGACCTATGACACTGCGGGCGTCATGCAAACACCGCAGTGCATAGAGGGATGCAGCGACACTAAAGAAGAGGGTCCACATCCTGCAAGTCCTTTTGCCCCTTTCTTGGTTTTGGTTTTGTTCAAATCCAAAAATATAAGCAAAAATGTTTTATTTCCACCTGAACTCTTCTCTACACAGCTGAATAAATAAGAAAGACATTCAAATATAATTTTTTAAGATTTTTTTTCTTTTTTTAGTAATTCACTATTAAATTGAAACTTCTACAGATTCACTGTATGCAATTTTATGTATTTTAATACATTGTGTCTATTAAGTTTGATGATTATGGCTTTCAGCTAAAAAAAAAAAAACCTAAGTTCAGTTTCTCAAGAAGTTAAAATATTACACAGGGCCAAAATTAAGATGTCCTATTTTTTTTTTATATATATATAGAAAAGAGTTCCTACTTATAATATACACTACTGTGTATTGCTGGAAGTAGTAGCTTTCCTGCCATGACTCATGACATCGCATTCCTAATCCGTAAGGCTTCAATATGAAGTCGGTCTCCCCTTTGTAACTTTACTCTCCTTCAGCAGAGACTCCCAGACTTCCCTCTGCCCAGACACACCCTCCAGTTCTGCTGGGAGAAGTCTGAGGCGCTCCCATTCCAGCCAAGAGACATAGCCCGTGCAGCGTGGCCTGGGTTGTCCCCTTGGCCTCCTCCCGGAGGGATGCGCCTAAAATATATATCCCTAGGGAGGCGTCCGGGGATATCTGAGAAAGAAGTCCGAGGCACCACAGCTGACTCCTCTCGGTGAGGAGAAGCGGCTCTACTCTGAGCCTCTCTGGAATAACCAAGCTCCTCACCCTATCTCTCAGGGACAGCCCAGCCACCCTGCAAAGAAATCTAATTTCACCCGCTGTATCACAGTCTCGTTCTTTAGGTCATGATCTAGATTTCATGACTATACATGAGAGTAGGAACGTAGACCGACTGGTAAATCGAGAGCTTTGCCCCAGCTCTCACTCAGCTCTGTCTGCGTTCCGTAATATAGCAGAAGCTGAACAGATCTGTCTATCAATCTCCCTCACTCTCTTTTTGGAAGGTTCAGCACTGAGGTGTCGTGAATTCTTGACCATTCTTCCATAAGCACACTTCCATAAGATCACACACTGATGTTGAACAAGAAGGCCTGGCTATCAGTCTTCGCTCTAATTCATCCCAAAGGCGTTCTACCAGCTTTAGGTCATGACTCTGTGCCATCATGTCTTTAAGGACTTTACTTTGTAGACCGGCGTACAGTCATGTTGGAAGAAGAGGGGCCCGGTTCCAAACTGTTGCCACAAAGTTGGGAGCATGGAATTGTTCAAAATGTCTTGGTATGCTGAAGCATTCAGAGTTCCTCTCACTAAGGGGCCCTAAGAAGCCAAGACCAGCTCCTGTGTAACAACCCCACACAAAATAGTGTACAGACTACAATTGGCACAATGCAGTTAGAAAAAGTACCTTTCTCCTGGCGTCCACCAAACAAGAAAATGTCTCCACTACTCCGATCAGTTCGGTGGCAATGTGCTTTACAGTGCTGCATCAGACCGTTTGCATTGCACTTGGTGAGGTATGGTTAAGATGCAGTTGCTTCACCATGAAAACCCTTCCATAGAGCTCTCTGGGCATTGTTCCCGAGTTAGGCCCCGTCCACACGAAGTCAAAACGAACCAGAAACGCTGATATTTTCCAAAACGTTTGTTGTAAAGACGGAGACGTAAAATAAATGTGATCGTCCACACGAATGCATGAAAACGCTGCAAAATGTATGCCAGGCCTGTAAGTGGCGCTGTGGTGCCAAAGCAAAAATAAGCGACGAAATGTTGGGCATGTGCACTAATATTTATACATGGTTGCCCTGCGGGTCCATTTTCGTGGTTCAGTCAAATTCAGGTGCTGAACTATGTGGTCAATATTGCTCTGTTCTTCCTGGAGATATTCCAGAAGAAGAAGATTCTGTTGTAAGCCCGACAGCAGGGTGAGTAGCATTAGCAGCAACCATTCAACACAGTACGGCGCCATTGTTGTTGTGATATTGTGTCGCGCATGCGTGTTTAGAGGCGACGCTATGACGCATGCGTGTAAAAAAAAAAAATGCGGTTAGAGCTTAAAGATGGAAACGCGAAAACGGCGTTTCAAAATCTTCCCACTCTGAAGGCTTAATAAAAAAAAGATCGTTTACAGACCCCCGAAATGCCGGCTTTGTGTGGATGAGAGGCTGGTTTGGTGAAAAATTTGTGCGTTTAGGCCAGGGTTTGACTTCGTGTGGACGGGGCCTAAATCTGAAGGCCACATAAAGTTTAAAGGTGTGTAATTGTCACATGCTCGTCAGGAGGCCAAGCAGTCTTGGAGGCGGGAACCAAACCGGTTTAAAGAAGAACATGCTCCAAAGAGTTTACAGCTAACAAGTCTTTAATTTTATTTGGTGCAGGACATCAACCAAACCACAAAAATAACCAAGAACAATGGCAGACATGTTTCTTATATAGAGGTGGAACTAAATTGAAAGAAACCGTTTTTAAAAGGATGTGCAGCTGCAAAATAACAAGAAAAAATGCCAAAAAACAAATATTCCAATTCAACCCAAACAAATACTCAAAACTTAATGTAGAAAACACCATACATGAGTTCAACCTCCCCCCTTCAATTCTCAAATGGTGCAGTCCTGTGCACACCTGCTTTGAGAGTGAAACAGCAGAGGTGAATATTTCACAATGAGTTTTGATATTTTAAGTCTTCAATTCATACGTTTCAGTTTTAGTAGGAGTTAAGCAAAAACAAAATATTGTAAAGTGAAATCAATTTAGCTTTTTACAAAACATAAAACAAGATGTGGCCTACCAAAGACACCACACCCCAAACAAACCCACTGCACCCAAAACAACAAAAATAAACAAATCTACAAAACCAGATGCTGTGTTTAACTGTTATTTTAGCCAATATACAGATAACAAAGGCTCATTTCTAGAGTAATGTTTGCACAAGGTCATCGACCTTGTTCAATCAGTATCCGCCTCAGTATCCGCTGATCCTCATTCACTTTACCTGGCCTAGTCCTTGTTGGCTGAGCTGCTGTCGTTTCCAAACACTTCCATTTTCTGATTTTCCACAACTGGATTTGTTGCACTGGTGGCATCCTGTCGCAGTTCCACGCTGGAATTCACTGATCTCCAGAGAGCGACCCATTCTTTCACAAATACTTGTAACCACAGTCTGCATAACTAGCATGGCCATTACAGTTGTGTGCTACGAAACATAGAGATTGTTTTTATTTTTTGGAGAAACTGAATTTTAGGTTTTGATTAGCTGTAAGACTTAATTCCTGAATATCTAAATAAAAAAGGCTTTAAATCTGTAAATATATATAGATATACATTTGTTGACATGAAATTGATTTACTCGAATAAATACATTTTCCAATAATATTCGCATATATTGAGACGTACCCATTTTCTTCCAAAAATCTGGTTTTAATAACAAATAAAAAAGTTTTGATCTGATTTCTAACAAACGTTATGAGAGTCCTTGTTCTGTAGCTTTAAAATCATAGAGAATAACCTTGATTGAAGGTTGCAAAAAAAAAAAAAAACGCTTTGTGACTCCATCACTACTTGGCTGTGTGGGTGGAAATGGGGCAGAGTGACTGCACTTATTTTCAGAAATGTATTTATGTTTGATGGCATGTTTTGTCTTTGAAGCATTAGCTTTTTAGTTGTTTTTAGTTTGTTATTAAATAAGCCATCTTTTATTGAATGCAATATTTGGATCTTTAACGTAATTTTATTTATTTTATAATAACAACAGTTAAAAATGTTTTCCTAATAAGACATATCAAAGGCACATCATGCTACAAGCTGAGAGCATCAGCGCTCTCTATGGCAATTATTGCTATGATGCTTAAGTCTATTTTCTGATCAGTTTAATGAGGGACGCTGAACAGTTTCCCCTATTTCTGACAACTCCAGGACCACAGCGAACATCTCCAACAGTTCCTAAAAACATGCCAACACCACAGCGGGTCCAACACAACATGCCTGTTATAAGGAAGAATCCATCTTTGTCCAGAAATGGGGGCAGCGATGCAGAGATCATGGAGCTAAATCAACAGGTAGGCTTTTACAAATCTAACCAGTGTTGGGCACGTTACTTTGAAAAAGTAATTAGTTATAGTTACTAGTTACTTCTCCCAAAAAGTAACTGAGTTACTAACTGAGTTACTCCACAATAAAAGTAACTAGTTACTAGTAAAAGTAACTATTGTGTTACTTTTGCGTTTCTCGCCCCCGTAGCCCTCACCACCCAGCCCCCACCTTCTCGCCGTGTGTTTCTAAAGCCAGCTGAATAGAGCGAACGACAAAGACAAGAACCTGCAGAGAGTTTTGCATTTATTGCAACTCAATGTAAATTACATCAGGGGGGAACGCTATGTGAAGTTTTTTAACAGGGCATTCAGATGTGGTGAAATTAATAACTGGGGATTTCTAATTCTGAAATCCTGTGTGTTTGTGTTGTTATAGATACTGCAACATCTATCTATCCATCTATCTATCTAGATCTATACTCTGTGTGTGACATAAAATATGGATCTCCATCCCTGCCACAAAGGCCATCAAATAATGTTTAAAATAAAAAAATACAGTAGGTTGAGAAGGCAGAGTATCCATCCATCCATCCATCCATCCATCCATCCAGATTTCTCCCTTTCTCCATATAAGCTATCATTTCTGGCTTTTGTCAGGTTAATCATTTGATCGTTCACGCTCTCCATAGTTCTCCTGTGGCGCGAGCACAGGGCAACTGTTGCGCGCCTTTAGCGAGCATGCGCGTTTCCTGTAGCTTGCGCGGTGACTCGTGCCGCCTGCGCTGTGTGGAGATGCAGTATCTGATGGGGAAACGCAGCTCGATGTAACACCGCTATTTCCATCAGGAAAACGCTGTTTTGCTGCTGGATCCTCCTCACTCTCCATCTCTCTGTGTGTGCTGTACGTTAACACCCGCCAGCGGAAACACCCACCTACCCAACTGACAGACGGAATCTCACTATACATCAGCCATTCTCATCCTCCCCTCTCTCATGACAAGGCGCGCACCTCTGGATGACCTAAAAAAATAATCTTTAATATCTCTTAAACAAAAGTAGCACAAACAATATTTTTGTCAGAATTCTGACTTTAATGTCAGAATTCTGACTTTTTTCTCAGAATTCTGACTTTTTTCTCAGAATTCTGACTTTTTTCTCAGAATTCTGACTTTAATCTCAAAATTCTTTTTTTTATTGTCAGAATTCAGTCAGAATTCTGAGAATAAAGTCAGAATTCTGAAAGACTTTTTAAACATTGTTGACTCTTTTGACTTGCTACAATCAGTGTCTGCTCCCACACACGTCAGTGTCTGCTCCCACACACGAACATGGACACATTCTTGACCTCGTTTTCTCCCATGGGTTAGCCGTATCAAACCTGGAGATCAGTGACATTGCACTTTCGGATCACATGACCGTGACTTGTGATATCAACATGCCAGGCCCAGAAGTCAAAGACCCCACTCGCAGATGCTGTTGGAGTTTTAACCCTCTCACGGCTGGCCAACCCAGTCTCATGGGAAAATGTACCCCCACTACGTTGGTCCACACTGCAAAACGTAGTGGAGGTACATTAATGGCCATTTTTTTGTGGTACTGTTACGTTTCTTCTGCCTATACGCTTTCTATTGTTTTACGTCCTAGTGACGTGACTTTCAAGATTCCAGCTGGAAGAAGAAAAAAATATATATAGATGGCCGACATTCGCTCATTTTTTTGTGGAAAGATTAATGACTTGAGTTTGTTTTTGCATTAAAATGAGTTTTGATTACACTTCTAGTGAGAAATGTATAGTTCTTTTTCTAACTTCGCTCGGTGTTTCACTATGGGAATCGCCTTGGCGTGACCAACTACGGAAGCTCCAATGACATCACGTCTGTCTGAGACAGACAGGTTGAGCCGTGTCCGTGGCTCCACCCACCTGCTAGATCACGGCCAACCTACCCGCCTCAACTCATTCTCGCTTTCTTCCCGTGTGAAGACTACAACTAAGCTCCCTCAGCGCGCTCAGGCTAGCTTGGACCTGTTTAACTGTTCGCAGGCGTTCCGTAAAGGAAAACGTCGCTGAACGCAGGACCAGGACAGGCCTGTACCGTGCTGAGTAAGCGCTTCGGCAGAAGCACTTTTTGGAACACAAACGCTGGGAGCGGTGACCGCGTAAAGGCGAGCTGTCCCTGTATCTACTCCGTTTTAATTAACGGAATAGAGTGCGCTTGTGTCAGCCAAGCTAACACGTAAAGGTGGGCTTGGTTTTTGGCTAGCAGGGTATCGCTAGCATAAGAGTCCGGTTAACGTGTTGTGGCGAACGGACTTTATATCAGTAAAGAGCTAACGTGTAGCGACGAGCTCCGTGTTTTATCTACAGTCATGTCTGCGGCTCCTACCCCTGCCAAAGGTTCGGAACCGAAGGCTAAAGAGGTTGTATCCCGCCCGTGTCCAGCGTCATGCGGGGCATCTATCTCTGGGCGGGACCCTCATCCGATGTGTATAGCATGTATGGGCGCTAAGCACGCTCAGGCATCGCTGGCGGACCCTCAGGGATGCCAGCACTGCGCGTCGATGCCGGAAAAGATCCTGGAGAGGCGGCTGAGGGTGGCTGTCGCTAACAGCCAGGACCCTTGCTTCTCCTCACCTGCAGCCGTTGCGGCGGCGGGTGAAAACCATCCGCCGCTAGCCTCTAAGAGCTGGGCGGACGTGATGGAAGAGGAGTACCCGTCCATGCCTCCTCTGTTTGAGGGCCTTATGGACAGCGGGAAACTCGATGCAGACATCGACGAAACGGAGGGTGACGCTAACTCCGACCTCCTGGAACTGGAGGACATGGAGGAGGAGGAGGAGGACTCGACCTTCCCGGGTCATCACTCCAGGCCTCCAAGCGGGGCAGAAGTCACCTCCCCGGGGGATAGTGATCTGTATGATGTGTGCAGACGGGCGGCTTTAAAGCTGAACATCCCCTGGCCTGCAGCGCAGGATTCAGAAGGAGCAGAACGGGACCTGTACGACGGTAAAAGGCTTCCACCAGCTTTACCACCAGCAAAGCAACTTTTACCAGCCGTCCCTGCGTGCATGAGAGAAATGAGCCGTTTCTGGTCCAGCCCATTTAAGAGTAAGCTTCCCACCAAGGGCTTCTCTAAGCTTGAGATACAGGGCATGGGTGAGCTGGGGCTGGCCGAACCCCCAGCTGTAGAGCCTTCAGTGGCTTACCACCTCCACCCTAACCGCAGATCGGTTTCAGCATCCTCAAACATCTCGCTCCCAGGTAAAATGGACCGCCTCACAGCCTCCATTTACCAAAGGATGTACAGATATGCGGGTCAGTCAGTGTGCTCACTTAACGCGGTTACACTGCTGTCTGCGTACCAAGGTGAAATCCTGGAGGAGATGGGGCGTCAACTGGACTCGGGGACACCTAACTCCAGTCTATGGGATGAGATCTGTGTGGTGAACGATCTCATCTTGCGCTCCTCTAGAGGTGCTGTTCAAGGTTGTGGTCGGGTCATGGGTCTGGCGGTCTCAGGGGAAAGAGGCCTATGGTTAAACCTGTCAGGCCTGAGTGACTCCCAGAAGGCCGAGATCATGGATGCGCCCTATGACCCGACAAAAGGTCTATTTGGCCCCTCCTTGGAGAAGATGAGGGAGACGAGTACCCTCAGAAAACAGGAGGGAGAGGCTTTTAACCTTTGTTTGCCTCGTAAGCCCAGCCAAACCCCCCCACAGGGACCCAGACCTGGGTTTGCGGCTGCTGCAGTGAGAGTACGGCAAGGTGGAGCCAAGCCTTCAAGGAGACCTGCCACACAATCCACCCAGCAAAGCAAAGCGGAGAACCCAAGACCATGGGGGAAGCACTCTTTTGCAGCGGCCGCTGCAAAAAATCGTCCATCCCACCCTGGGGAGAGCAAGAAAAAGCGGGCAACCTAACCCCACTGTTAACCATCTCCCCTCTGAAGAGAAGGTTTCCAGGCACCAGGGCAAACTTCTCTGTCCAGGATTCAGATGCTCCTGTAGTTCCCAGTTCACCAGGAGGCATGTTAAATTCTCCCTCTCACGTTCAGAGAGAAGACATTTTGGGGTGGAGGACACAGTGTCACAAAACACTCCACAGCACGTTATCAGTGTCACCAAGCACTCAGCTGTGCCCCATGTTACAAAGTGTTGTTCAGGGGGAATTAGAGAAAATAAACACAGCTTTTCTGCAGCCAGGCATGTTGCCAAGGGCAGAAAGCCCCCCACAAAAAAGAAAAAAATTAACACAAATGGCTCTCTGCCACTCCCCTCTGCGCCCAGCAGAGGGAGCTCGCGCTCTTTACAAGAGAGCCGAGCGCAGCAATGCAGAGGGGATGACGTCACTCAGCAGCGACGCTTCTCCTCTCTCTGCTCGGGCAGATCAGTGGCGCGCATGCGCTGTCTCTCCATGGGTTTTGCATACAATCTCCAAGGGTTACAGACTGCAGTTTGCCACGAGACCTCCGAGATTCAACGGAGTGCTCTCCTCGGTTGCCACCGGGGATTCAGCTCACGTCCTGAAAGACGAAATAGCATCCCTGTTAGAGAAAAAAGCGATCAGAGTTGTACCGGACGAGGAGGTTCTTTAGGGCTTCTACTCGCGCTATTTTCTCATTCCAAAGAAAGACGGCGTATCACTACGCCCCATTCTGGACCTGCGTGTGTTAAACAGACACTTACGCAGATATACATTCAGGATGCTCACACACAAAGCACTGTGCCATTCCATCCGTCCGGGGGATTGGTTTGTAACCATCGACCTCGCGGACGCCTATTTTCACATCTCCATTTACCCCCCACACAGAAAGTTTCTCAGGTTCGCTTATCAGAGCGCAGCCTACGAGTTTCAGACCATCCCGTTCGGGCTGTCATTAGCCCCGAGGGTGTTCAGCAAGTGTGTGGAGGCGACGCTGTCCCCTCTGAGGATGCGCGGGATCAGAATATTTTCGTACATAGACGATTATCTAATCTGCTCTCGGTCAAGCGAGCAGGCAGTCAGCGACTCCCTGGCAGTGATCAACCACCTCATCAACCTCGGGTTCAGGATAAATCAAGCCAAAAGTCGCCTGACTCCCGTGCAATGCACAGAGTATTTGGGTCTCAAAATAAACTCCCTCTCTTATCGTGTCACACTATCAGAGGGGAGAATCCTGTCATTCACCCAGTGCATGACGCGTTTTCAGTTGGGAAACGTCGTTACATTCAGACTGTGCCTGCGGCTCCTCTGTCTTATGGCATCCGTGATTTCAGTGGTCCATCTGGGGCTTCTGATGATGAGGGACTTTCAGCGGTGGGTCGCCTCGTTGCGACTCTGTCCCCGCCGTCATCTGTGCCGCAGAGTAAAAGTGACACAGACATGCATGGCGGCTCTTCAGCCCTGGAGAGACCCGACGGTTCTCACGTCGGGCGTCCCGCTGGGGACCGTAGCATCCAGGGTTACCATGACGACCGATGCTTCCCTGACAGGTTGGGGCGCAACTATGATGGGCAGAGCGGTGAATGGCATATGGTTGTCGAGAATGAGGCGGCTTCACATCAACATGCTGGAACTGCACGCAGTGTTCCTATCTCTGAAGCACTTCATGCCATATGTGATGGGTCGCCACGTCTTGGTAAAGACCGACAACTCCACTGTGGTGGCTTATATCAACCGTCAGGGCGGCACCAGGTCCCTGCAGTTACACAGACTGGCCAGGGACATAATTATGTGGAGCAGCACCAGAGTTCTGTCGCTCAGAGCAACGCACGTAGCGGGAATTCTGAACAGAGGGGCCGATCTTTTATCCAGAGGGAACCCTCTCTATGGGGAATGGAAGCTGCATCCACAGGTGGTGGAGCAGATCTGGCAGAGATACGGACGTGCTGCCGTAGATCTCTTCGCCTCATGGGAAAACACTCATTGCCCGCTGTTTTTCTCCCTGTCAGACCCAGACGCTCCACTGGGTATGGACGCGCTGGCGCACCCATGGCCAGACGCGTTGCTTTATGCTTTCCTTCCTCTCAGCCTGATATCCCCAACTCTAGTCAGAGTGAGGGAACAGGGGCGGTCTTTGATTCTGGTGGCTCCCTGGTGGCCATCGAAGCCCTGGGTGGCGGAGATAATCCAAGTCCTGTCAGCCGAACCATGGCCCCTCCCCGTTCGAAGGGACCTGCTGTCTCAGGCTCAAGGGGAGATTTATCATCCACACCCAGATCACCTGGCTCTCTGGGCCTGGCCCGTGAAAGGTGGAATTTAAATGCAACAGGCCTCCCCCCAGAGGTGATCGACACCATACAGAATGCTAGGGCTTCTTCTACTCGCTATCTTTACAGTGGTAAATGGCGAGTGTTTGAGGAATGGTGTGAGGAAAAACAGACCATTCCTTTTCAGTGTTCAGTGGGGGACGTGCTTTGCTTTCTGCAGAGCTTGTTGGAGAAGGGTAAGGCTTTTTCAACAATTAAGGTTTATTTAGCCGCAATCTCTGCTTGTCATGTAGGGTTTGGTGATAAACCTGTGGGGAAGCACCCCTTAGTGTGTCGTTTTATGAGAGGGGCCCGACGTAAGTTACCAGTTTCTAAGCCTCTGGTGCCATTATGGGATCTCTCTCTGGTGTTGGATGCCCTCTGTCATCACCCATTTGAACCTTTGGAGGGTGTTGGCTTAAAGTTCCTTTCATTGAAAACTGCCCTGCTCTTAGCGTTGGCTACGGCTAAGAGGGTGAGTGAGTTGCATGCACTTTCAGTCAGTCCGGCCTGTTTACAGTGGGCACCCGGGCTCTCTAAGGTGTGCTTGAGACCCAACCCGGCTTTTGTGCCGAAGGTGTTGGATTCAGCATATAGGTGTTCGATGGTGGAATTGCTGGCATTCCATCCACCCCCTTTCTCTTCAGCAGATGAGCAGAAGCTTCATTGCTTATGTCCAGTGAGAGCTTTAAGAGCTTATGTGGACAGGACAGCCTGTTTTAGAAGAGCTGACCCTCTGTTTGTATCCTGGGCTACTGCTCATAAGGGCAAACCTGTCTCCCGCCAAAGATTAGCACACTGGGTTGTGGAGGCTATATCTCTGGCATATAGGTGCGCAGGATCAGAGCCCCCTAAAGGGGTGAGGGCCCATTCTACCAGAAGCATGGCCACCTCTTGGGCTTTGTTCCGTGGTGTGTCAGTTCAGGACATCTGTGCTGCAGCCAGTTGGGCTACGCCGCACACATTTGTGAGGTTTTACAGGCTGGATGTGGCCCGGCCATCGCTAGCACACTCAGTGCTTGGTGTAGGGATGTTAGGGTCCAACTGAGACCTGGGTTGTGATTCCTATCATATATGGCTTCGGGGTCATCATGCAATCCGGGAGTGGGCTATATCTCCCATAGTGAAACACCGAGCGAAGTTAGAAAAAGAACGTTGGGTTACTTAACGTAATCCCTGGTTCTTTGATAACAGAGTGAGGTGTTTCACCAAAACATCCCTTCTTGCATGGGCACGGAAAGAAACCTGCCTAGAATGAGTTGAGACGGGTAGGTTGGCCGTGATCTAGCTGGTGGGTGGAGCCACGGACACGGCTCAACCTGTCTGTCTCAGACAGACGTGATGTCATTGGAGCTTCCGTAGTTGGTCACGCCAAGGCGATTCCCATAGTGAAACACCTCACTCTGTTATCAAAGAACCAGGGATTACGTTAAGTAACCCAACGTTTGTTGCCAGAATATTTACACAGGGAATGTACATATTCACTTGCTTGTTCGTTTCTTGCAAAGATTTTTCAAGATATTGTGAAACTGAAACGTTTTGGAATACGTATAAACATGGCTGAGATTTCTCTAACTTTTAGTGGGAAAATCAAAAATTTCAATCAGTTTCTGCATTTAAATGGGTTTTGATTACATTTATAGCGAGAAGTGTAGGGTTTATTTACATAATATTTACTTAGTGAACATACATAATCACCCGCTTGCTAGTTTTTGCTACGGGTTTTCGGATCTCGTCAGGATTATGTGAAATTGCAACGTTTTGGCTGCTACCCATCGCCTAGCATTTTAGCTGCCGCCCCGATTCAACATTGAATTCTTTGTGATTTAACTCCATCTGACGGATCAAACCCTCGCCACTGCGTGCGTTGCGTCTGAGGTTGATTTTCAGATCAATGCATTACCTCGTGGCATACGGGAGAAACTAATTAAACTAGTTTAAAAAAAGGATCATGGGTTAAGATCGGATGTGTTTTATTTGGAAATCTACCGGATCCTTTGTGCATTTAACTTCCTGTTTGGTGCGATCTCATTGATAGATTTTGACCAAAGAGGAACTCAAAACAAAAAACAAAAAAACAATTTAAATACACAACCAGTAAGATTTCAGAGTTGCCCCACAGGGCCAGCTAGCGGGGCCCACCCAAACCACTTTCTGTCTTCTGATTTGTCAGTTAAAGCGAAATGTTTACAGCCAAGTTAAACTAGTGACAGTCTGCATATTTAAGTCACTTTTGTTAAAAGTTTTTCTGGCCTCAGTGGCTGATACTAAATGCAGAGATAAGGATGGATTTTGTTTGAGTGTGTTATATGTTATTTTTAAACTTCATGCTTTGTTTTATCTGGTAATTTGATGCATATTGATTCTGAATGGCTGCTTATGATGTAAATGTGGTAGAGCTGCGGTTATAGAGTAGAGGTTTACCACTGTTTTAACTGCACATCTTGCATAATTGATCTCTGCATTCAACCTCACACTAATCTTCCTCTCCGTTATACCTGCGCTTGTTACAGTTCATATTTGTACAGCATTGATGGTTTATTTTATTAAATTGTGAAAGTGGTGATATTTGACCCTCGACACCCATGGTTGCAAACAATCTTCAGTTTCCGATCGACACATTACAGGTTAAATCAGTGAAGCTGTAAAATGGCCAAATCTGATTTCCATCTAAAAACAAATAGATCAAGCTAATCAGCTATCAGCAAGTTGAGACTTTTCACACCAAAATCCTGTATAGTTTTCACAAAACAAGCACTAAACTACCGACAATCTTAAGTCGTTCAGGCTAACAAGCCATAACAGGATTGGACAAACTGTTGCATCATAATATCTTCGATATCCATGTTTTTTGCAGAGATCAAACGGCACTGAGATTAACTGATGTCACCAGCATATTTGTCTGCTTTTAAAGAGTTTTATAATGATGGTCCATAAAAGGCTAACCAATTAGCACCTGGCCTACTTATATGGATAGAGAATAAATAGATCATTTAAGTTATTTGCTTGTGTTTTTACTGCGGCAGTTGATGGAGTTAAAACTGACAGTTGATGGTCTGGAGAAAGAGAGAGACTTCTACTTCAGCAAACTACGGGACATTGAGCTCATCTGCCAAGAACATGAGAGTGAAAACAACCCTGTGCTCAGCAGGATAATTGATATTCTCTACGCAACAGAGGTACCCGTCCATTAGGACTGATGTTATGTTGATTTTTTTCCTCACTTTTCTTTCGGAAATCTTCTCGCATTTTTTTCTTTGTCATTTCAGTTAAAAGCGAAAAAGAATCTGAAGGATGTATTTTTTATTTGTATTACAGGAAGGCTTCGCCCCTCCAGATGAAGACGACCTTGATGAACAAGGTCACCTGGACCAGGATGAATACTGATCTCCTACCACCTTCACCACCCCTTTTTTTTTTCTTTTTTCCCTCATTTTTCTACTCTGCACGCTTTCTAGAAATGCTCCTCTTTATACCTGATCTTTATTGTTTTCTTTCTTAATCATGTTTAAATCATTTGCTAACCAAAATCTCCACCCTCTGTCTTTCCACAACTGCTCCATCTAATTATTTCCTGTTCCTCCTTGCCTCCACTTACACTGTAATAGTAATGTACAACAATATCCCAGTGATTTTAGCATGAGCAATGCATAAAACAGAACTGGAACGAGAGGAATTATAATGAAGCAGAGTTTCTGTTTGTAAAGATTAACAACATTGATTTATAAATGAATATAACTTTTTTTCTTGAGTGTTTATTTGCCTTTATGCGTGCTGTTAAATGCTACCGTAAGAGCACAGATCCACAATGCTCTAAAGTGCCATCATGACACTCCTTGAGCCACTAAACCTGTAACAAAAGTGACTTTTAAGTAACTTTATTTCGTATTTATTTAACTTATATTTTGTTCCAGCTGAATTTCTGTAGCAAAACTGTTGCAATCCTACTGTATGTAAAATAAAAGCCGAGGCCACTTGTGCGGCGGTCTGCTCTTGGGTCGGCGTTAAGCTTTGGTGTTTATGTTGAGGCAGGTTTTAAAGCATGTGAAATGCTAAAGAAAGTTGTTCAGTGCAACAACTTCAGAAATGTGATCAATGCTCTGCAAATATTCCTTATTTATGAGCAACATATCCGAGCATGAGAATGTTATACAGTGACTGTGAATGAGTGATATTTTGTAAATGTGCTTTGTGTGAAAATTTTGTAAGTTGTCTCAAGATTCTGGTTTTATCCCTACAGTATCCTATTGGCTGACAATACATTATCCTTTTAGCTTAACCTGCAGACTGAAAATATGGTTATGTAGCAGTACATCAATCAGTAAAGACATTTTTACATGACAGTTTTCTCTTTTCCTGCTAAAAGTTGTGTGTTTTATTTTTCATTTGCTGAAAAGTTTACCAGAGCTTTAGCTGCCGTTTGAAGGAAAGTTGAAACCTGTGATCCGATGACTGGCAATCAGTACCATCCAGTAAACTACGACACCTCCTTTTCTTTCCTGAGCTATTTTCATTTGCAAACTGGCTGTCATTAGCTCACTGGAACATGCATCTCTTTGACCATGTCCATTGAACAATAATCTTTTGAGTTTTCATTAAATACAAAGTTGTTGAACAATGTCTTTTGTTTTGTGTTATGTGGAAATATCCAAACAGTCTTTGTGTGTTTTTAAAACTTTCATGCTACTCGAAATGTTTACCTGCTTGTTTATATAGGGGTGTTGCATTTAACATTTAGCTGTCAAAAAAGGCATATGTTTGCATGTGTGGTTCGCATAAATAATACAGATAATTGTTTGACAGCTTTTCAAATTACTCTGGGAGTTTAAATAGGACCAAGAAAAGTGAACCTTCCAAAGTAACGCTAAAGTAATCCCAAAAGATGTGATTGGTCCAGAGAAATATGAGGCGTTCACCAATTGGCTGGTTTGGCTTACTTGGCTTTTAAAATTAAGATTCAGTATCATGCAAGTGGTAAGTCTTATTCTTTGGTTTTGAAACTCATTTTATTTACAGCGTGTTTATTTTCAATATCCCCAATCTCATCAGGGAAAACTTGTATGCCTTTTTTTCTTACCTTTACCTAATATATAGAGTCCTGCGTAGTAGGCCTACTTCAAATATAAGACAGTTAATTCACATTTATAGCAACTTCAGCTGTATTTTTATGCTATTTTACAAAGATTAGGTTGTCTAAAGATAAAAACACTGCTTTTGCTTCCTAAAATAGTTCTCATTTGCTGAGATATTGTGTAATTTCTACTTAGACCCAGCAGAGGACACCAGATCTTAAAAAAGCTACTTATCGTTGTCATAAAGGTTGCATCATAAAATTATCTTCTAAGTAACTAAATAAAAAAATAAAAAACTCGTACAAAAATATACGGAAGAGGATAAGGGCCACTGGAAGAAAAAAAAATTTAACTGATTTTTTAATTTTATTTCAGTTTAGTATGGGAAAAAAGTCAGAATTCTGACTTTGTTCTCAGAATTCTGACTTTTTTTCCTCAGAATTCTCACTGAATTCTGACAATAAAAAAAGTCAGAATTCTGACTTTTTTCCCATACTAAACTGAAATAAAATTTAAAAATCAGTTAACTTTTTTTTCCCCATTAGCCCTAATCCTCTTCTGTAAAAATAGGACAATAAAAGATGCTAAACAAAATATACTACAGCTATAAGTATCTAAGGATTTTCTTTATAATAGAACACAAAAATACTATCTTTGATCTACTGTAAAGACATGGTCCTCACTTTTCCTAAGATATTTCATTGTAAACCATTAATTTTTTACTTCATTATTTTTCCATATACAGTAGTGCCCTACAGATGTCCTCACAGCACTATTTCCCATAGACCTCTCTACATTTTTCCAAGATGTCTATATAATTTTGCACTAATTCTTGCTAAAAAAAAAAAGTAGCAAGAAGAGAACTATTGTTCAAAGACAGCCAAATTACTCCTATTTTATATTTTGTCATGCTCCATATAATTGGCACGGTAATGATGTGTTTGAACAGGAATAACATTTTGTTTTGTTGCGTATTGCAAAAAAAAAAAAAAAAACAGCAGGTTTTGAAACACAAAAGGTCCACATTACCTTAAGCACATCATTGACACATTTAAACACGGTGGTGGCAGCATCATGCTCTAAGACTACCAGAGGTATGTAACTAGTTACATTTAGTCTGTCACATTAACTTTTTGAGCTAGTTGTACTTAACCATATCTTTAAACTTTAATTAGATAATATTCCTGTAATAATATTATTCTGTACCTTCCACAAGTAACTTTATCTATTTGGAGATCAGCTGAAAGTAGATATACTGTAGTAGATGAAATTTCTTTATCTGTTCCTGACAAGTATTCATAACCTACTGTTAGGATTTCTTCTGTCAGTTTACATGAAAATTTTATTCTGCTTAAACGTCTGATTTGGTCATCACTTTATCTATATTCTTTTATCTTGCTCTATTACTTTAAAAATATCAAAATCTACACGTAACTCTTTATATAATTTTAAACATTAAATCAGATGTTATGAGCCAACAATTATTCAATCATTTGAAAAGGAATTGTAAATACTTCACATCAATACATTTAAATAACATAATCAGAGGTGTGAAGGGGGAGTTTTATTTAAAATTTGAAACAATGCAGAAAAGCAAACACAAATATTCCTGAAAAACTTAACACAAGAAAACAAAACACTCACACTTAAATGTGGATCTTATATTTTATAATTGAATGTGAACAACAACAACAAAAAAATATAAGGCAAAAGCTAAAAATCCCCCAAAAAAAGCCTTAATATGAGAACAACAGTAACAAAATTATATTTTTTACACATTGATAACAGCAACTCAAGCCAATATCAGATTACCTGTTTCCTGTGTTAGGGCACACTATTTGGAAAAAAAGGGAAAACTTTGTCCTAATTCCTTTTCAAGCTCCAAGCATTTTCTTGACCATGTATCCTGGCATATTGTAGAGGAAGAGGGCCAAGATGGCCAACAGCAGGAGCGCCGTGACGATCTTTATGGTCAGCCACCTGTACTGGTCGCACACCAGGTGCTTTGCTGCTTTGAGTGGGATGAGGAACCAGAGGAGGGCGACATCTGGGCGGCTGTTCGGGCACAGAGAGAAGAACAGCAGGTCTGATCAAAGCTGTGTCTTCTGTGTTATCACATTTGCAGATAGCAAGGATGATATAGGGATACAAAAACAATCATGGAGAGCGTTACAGAGAGAACCAGAGCTGGGAGAAGAAGATCTTCCTTACTTGGGTTTCTCCAGAGGTTCAGGCTCATTGCGTCCCTCTCCAGCTGGGCTTTTCTCTGCTTCCTCCCCTGTGAGAAGGTGCAGCTCAGCTTCGACTTTACCCTGAAGACATAACCAGTTTAGTTTGGCAACTTGACTTAAACTGAATTCATGAATCACAACAATAACCTTTCTACACTCAAAGAGAAGACTGATGATAAAACCTCAAACTCCATATTATTGGTGACATTTTCAATTGAAAAAGCTTCCTGGATGGGAAGCGAAACAAAATCCAGTTGATTGTTTTTTCTTTTTTGGAATGACTATGACCTGGATGACTGAGAATCTTCACCGGCAGAAGACTGATGAGTGCTTTTAAATCAAAAGAAAACCAGAGGAGCACTCTGAGAGCAAATACCTCTGCAGTGTAGCCCATTTCCCCCACATATTGTGACTTCCACCTCAAGTTAATACCTGTATTCACAGAATCTTTAAAAACAAATCCTTGATCCAGAAGGTGATGAACTAAAACCTGCAAATAACTTTTCAAGTTATCCTGCCTTGTCGGAGGTGATAAACATCAAAGCAACGACTAAAAAAATGAAGACAAGTCCGTGTAACTTAACAGAGCCATAACAAGCAAAAACGAAACGAAAATTATTTTGTAATATCTGTGACACACTTTATCAAAGTAAGTGTTGAAGAATAACCGGGATGAGTTGCTTTATGTGTGCTGAGAGTTTGATGGCTTTTCAACATACTAACAGGTAAGTTATCGCTAGTTTTATGCTTCTTTTATTGATATGATATAATTAATAAATGTAAGCACATTTTACAAAAGGAGTTGTGATACGATAAAAACAAAACATTTAAATATATTGAGTGTTTAAATGCTTATATAAAAAGCATTCAACAGTTAAAAGTAGTATTCAGTACATGAAGGACTGACTAAATGTCACATATATTTTAACGAACTGATAGAAACAATTAAGTTAAAAAGTTTTTCTCCTGTTGAATCAGCCGCAATGATTATGAGAGCTGGGCATGGATCTGTTGTCCCAAATTTCGAACTATGAATTCCAGCTTTTGAGGAGCTGGAGTTGAAATTTCCTACCCAGAGGTTGGAAATTCTGTCTTCCAGGTACAAATTGAAGACATTATTGCCAGAAGTGGATAATCCAGGTCCAGAAAGTTAAAACTCTGGAAGTTGTTTACTTTCAGGACCTGGATTATACATCTCTGTTTATTGGGAACAGTTTGGCATTCCAACAAGACATTTATCTCATTATATTAAAATTACTTTGGAATGACCCAGAATCCAAAGTTATTGATCTAAACTTGACGTCAGAACCTCTGTTGATATGACAGAAATAGTCTTACAGCTCTTTGATTAAGAATAACTCACAGTAAGTTCAAATTCATCTTCTTCGTTTCTGGCGACAAATGGCCACCAGCCTTTAATCCTCTTCTGCTTGAAGATGGAGACCAGAGGCATCTCGGCTTCGTTTGTCACCATTTCGATGGTGCACTGTTTGGCTGTCTTTGCACCACGAGGGAAACGGTTTAGGTCCAGCTCAATCGCACCTATGGAGACACTTTGATTTTACTAATCCTTATGATAGTGCATTCAAAACATAACACATTTATTATGTATTTCATTAATTAAATACATCTGGATAAGTAATGTATGTGTTTGACAATGTAAAAATAAACATTTGATAAAAAAATACCCAGAAAATCATCAGCAGAGAAGTGGTCAGCGTCCCACACTTGGAGATTAAGTCGAGGAGGGATCTTATACTCTGTCTCATCCCAGGCAAACATTGACTCCTTTTTGGAGATGACTATCTTCTCCTCAGCCACCAGGTAGTCGAACGGGTAAATAAAGCGCCAGTTGAAGTTGCCCTCTCCAGTGATGGAGTGGTAATGGACGTCAGTGTCCTGTTTGTCCTCCTGCTGTCCTTTCAGCCATCTGTTGTCATGAATCAGGGGAAAACAAATAGAAAATTAAAGGTTTATCCCTTCGAAATATTTTTTGTTGTGTGATTAAAATCTTTGAAAAAAAGGAAAACATCAACATGTTTACCCTCGTACAAAGATGTCGCTTGATTTCTCGCCAGTGAAGATGTCATCATCCTCTAAAACAACCTCATCTGTGTTCCAGATGATGACCCTCAGTTCAAACCTGCATAAGAAAAAGGTAATTATGAGATGTGGTTGAATTTATCAGCAGTGATTTGGAAACTGATCCCTTTATGTTCTTCTCCCAAAAGCTTTGATTCATACTTCTTTGGTTTTCGTGGTGAAATGTCAAGAGCAGGACCTGGTGCAGTCTTATCCTTGGGGAACATATCCACCCACATCTCTATTCTTCCCTGTACACAGTTAAATAAATGAATGATAAAAGTTGCCTTTCAGGAGAAAAAAAAACAAAACAAGAATAACAGAAATTCTAACTTGCTTTAGCTTTACGCGTCGTTAACATACTTGTTCGATTCCTGGTTTATCCGGATGCAGGAGCGGTCTGGTTTCTACATGCTCTGGGACCAGTTTGCAGCCGGCTTTAGGAATTTCCTCCCAGTGCCTCAGCACAGAGAGAGCCAGGTGTTCATCCGTCTTCTTCTTCAAACCTGAAATATATTATTTGACATGTAATTTTGCAAAACTCTTAACTTTCTTACATTTTTTCAACATATCTTCAAAAGGTTTTGCGTGTGTAAAATCATGCAAACTGAATAGGGTGTGCAAAGTGGATCTTCATATATGTCTGTGTATAAAATGTATGCAGAATGTAGACCATATCCTTATTACCAAAATATTGCTTAAGATGTAAATGTGTTGGGAGCTGGAGAAGTTCCACCTTTCTCCAGCAGAGTCCGCCGTGGATCCTTCTGAGTGAGCCTCCTGCACAGCTGCAGCTCATCAAGATCATCAGAGGATCCACTATATAAGCTGTCTTCAGACCTTGCCTCAACGCCGCAGTGTTGTTCCAGTTGGTCAGCGCCTAAGCCTAGATCCTCAGTGTAACTTTGTGACTTTGAATCCAGCCTGGATTCTAACCCTTGTCTCTGTCTTCCAGGAAACCAGTGTCTCCTCTGTGAAGCTCAGGAAGAGCTAACCTGCCGAGCCGACCCTCTGAGCCAAACCTGAAGATTCATAGAGAACCTCCATGCAGCTCAGGACTAAGAGCTGGAAAACCCAACGCCAAGGTCTGTTCATTATTAGACGTGAGACGCTGAAGCAGCAAGCGGACTCTGCTGATCAACTCCTCTCCAGATCCAACAGTGACTCTCCCAAAGCTAACCTCAAGAACCCTCAAGGTACAATCCGTTATCATCTAGAAATCAAGCTCCTGCTTGCAACGCTAACTGAACTGTCTCTCACGCAGACTCCGGTGAACCAGTATCCAGGCCCGAACCAGAACCAGTACTTTCAGTGTGCTCGTTTCAAAATAAACTTGTTGAACTTTTATTCCTGTGTTCGTCAGTGGTGTTCTGCATACTTGGGTCGCTATTAGTGAACCCATCATGACAAAATGCTTACCACTGACCAAAAAATGTGCCCAATCTGAAACTACGTAACGTAAGTTAAAATCCTCCTTCTCACATGTAAAGCCTTAAATGGCCAAGCTCCATCTTATATCAGAGATCTGATTGTTCCTTATGTTCCTAACAGAGCACTTCGCTCTCAATCTGCAGGTTTACTAGTGGTTCCTAGAATTTCTAGAAGTAGAATGGGAGGCAGATCTTTTAGTTCTCAGGCTCCTCTCCTGTGGAACCAACTACCAGTTTTAGTCCGTGAGGCAGACACCCTGTCTACTTTTAAGGCTAGGCTTAAATCTTTCCTTTTTGATTAAGCTTCTAGTTAGGGTGGCTCAGGTTATCCTGAGCTATCTCTATAGTTATGCTGCTATAGGCTTAGACTGCTGGAGGACATAGGGAGCCCTTTTTCATCATTCTGCTTCATTCTATCTCTATTCTCCCACTCTGCAGAATCTGTTAGTTCAATCTCTAACGTTCTGCTCTCTCTGCTTTTTCTCATAGTAGCTTCATCTGGTCTGTTCCTGTTTGGCTGTGACTCCATCCTGGAGAGAAATATCAGCTGTGCTGCTGCCATCAATACCTTTATTAACAGATGCTGGAGATCGGCCTGTTTTTCCAGTGTCCTGTTTCTCTGACCGTGACTAACTGGATGTGCTCTCTTCATCCTCTGATATGGGCTGTGTGTTTGGCTGTGTGTTTTCTGGACGGGGTCACCTTCTACAGCTTTTTCTATCTCTGCTTCTGTTTCCTTGAACCCCAGTGGGCCTCAGCAGATGGCCGCTCACACTGAGCCTGGTTCTGCTGGAGGTTTCTTCCTGTTAAAAGGGAGTTTTTCCTCTCCACTGTCGCTACAAGCATAGGCGGATCTACTGGGGTGGCATAGGGTGGCAACTGCCACCCTAAATGACTGCCTTGCCACCCCAGCTGCCACCCCAGTTGGCGGTAGGGGTGGCGAGGCTTATAAATTATGGATCATTTGAGAATTACGGCCGCTAATTTCCAATGTCGGACTGCAGTGAATGCAGCACAAGATGACGCGAGAGCGACTGAGACTGATTGTTTTGAAAACCGAATGGGGCAAAGCGAGGGAGCCAGGGGTGATGGGGAGAGGAGACACGGGATGAAATAGGTAGAAACTGATTAACTATCTATCGAGAAATGAAATCATAATGAAAGCACAATGTTGCTAGCATAGCTGCAATGCTGATTTACAGATGATAAAAATCAGGTTGCAGAACGTTATTTCTCTATCTATGATGTTAGTTAGGCCTGACGTCTCAGCCTCATAAAGACATATTTGCGGTCAACTATGACAGAAAAGAGACTATATAGTTTGGTTGTACTTAAATCAAAACGCACAAAGGGATTGGATCTAAATAAAGTTGTGAAGCGTTTTGCTGAGCAACATGGAAATCGCTGCATTCAGCTGTTATAGTCATGGTAACTTTATGTTCTGCTCTCTGGTGAGCCTTTACAGAGCTGTTACATTTTGTTTTGGCACCTGAGAAAATCTGATATTTCCTTTAATAAAACCAAAAGTGTTAAAAGTTAAAAATGTGATACTGGTGTAAATCCTGCTCAATATGAAGCAGTGTTGTTTCTTTTTTTGTATATATAATATGAAACTATCCAGAAATGACCCGTATGAACCTACTCACAAGCAAAATGTATTTTTATGTTGCTTCTTTTCAGATTTGTGGAGATTTTGATGTAACATACAGAACCCGCCTTTTTGTTGATTTGTTGATACAGCAGTATGGAGGACCAACTCTGCCATATTTAAAAATAAATACAGAAATAAATAAATGCTTAATAAGTAAATAAGCATACAATTGATTGCCACCAAAAATACAAACAACAAATAAATGTAAGTAGAAATTAAATTATACAGCTAGTCATAAAGGTATATAACTCTTTTAATTGGTTTCTTTATTTCTTTGCCTTTTTAATATTTACCTTATTTATTTTTTTGTCATTTATTATCTTCAACTTCATTTTTTCATTACTTATATTTTTAAGTATTTATTTATGTGCATGTTATCATATTTTTGTCTGTTTAATTCTTCCTTTGTATTTTTTTACCCTAGTTATTTCTTCGCCGCTATTTCTGTCTGCCTGCCCTTTTAACATTTCTGCCTGCCATTATAATATAATTTCTAATTACATTTATTTGTTGATTGTATTTTTGGTGGCAAATAATTGTATGCTTATTTATTTATTGAGCATTTATTTATTTCTGTATTTATTTTTAAATATGGCAGAGTTGGTCCTCCATATGCAGCTCTATCTACAGCATATTTACATGCATGAAATGTCCCTTTCATTTTGCCTTAATTGCTGTATGTCAAGTTACTGAGGAACAAATGGGGTAAATGTGTGTTCAGAGTAAACATTACATGGATGTCCAGTACCTTGTTTGGGTGCCTTGACCCATTTATTTCTACTGTGTAGTTCTGCTCACTTTAGTACAGCTCAGTCCATAGATCTCTGATAGGAAACTTTTTCTTTCTATCGTTTCTTCTTGTGCAAATGCTGCAAAGCTGCCTCTCTGACAGTCAATCTCACACATCTGCGACTCAGCACCTGTGTCTTACCTTAATACCTTGCCTGTCATAAGGCCCCTCTAGAAGTAGTGTTATCATTCTTCTATCTCCTATTAAGTGAGATCTCATTGTACGATGTATTTCTAATATGAACTGTTTCACATGAAACACTAGTACTGTACATACTATTCTCACCAAACTGTGATTAAATTCAGTGTAAACAAATGCCATATGTTGCCACCCCTAAAAGATTCCTGCCCCCCTCTTGCCACCCCATAAATATTTTTCTAGATCCGCCCCTGGCTACAAGCATGCTTAGTGTGAGGGACTTTATTCAAGTCAATGAGTCGATGCAATCAACTGGTTTTCCTTAGATAGAAAATTTTGAATCAATCTGACTGGATGATCTGGTTGAACTGTAAAGTGCCTTGAGATGACTTGTGTTGTGAATTGGCACTATACAAATAAACTGAATTAAATTGAATTGAATTGTAAACACAGTTTTTACTTCTATACTTAGCATGTTAGAAACATCCACTTAGTGAAAATATTTTGGGGTTTTTTCTTGTTTTTTGCTGCAGCAATCATGTGCTCCTTATTTGGACAAATCAGCAAAAAGTAGCATATGAGCATGAAGGGAGCATAATGATACAATTTCTGAAGAAATGGTTTTCAGTAAGAATATAAAAAGTGTAACATGTGCTTGTATTCAGTCAATACTACGTAGAACCACCTTTCACTGTAACATGTAACAAGTGTTGCAGGCACCTGTGACCAGCAATTACTTAACATTAGAAATTAGATGTGGAAGTTGGCTGGGTGTGTCTAGTGCTATTATCCACTGGACTTGAATTTAACTAAATGAAGCGACGTAATCTTTGCAGTAAATGTGTTCCAGTTTTCTGTTTGTAAGGGGAACCTCCACTCCAGTTATAGGTCGTTTACAGCCTCTAAGGTGTAACACACGTTACTTCATTATGCGCTCATTAGCAGAGCTAAGCTTGACAGCTGCTAGTGAGATAGCTTAGCCAGTTGGTTCAGGCGTGTACGGCAAGAGACACATCTAAAAGTTACAGGACACTGGCCCTTTAGTCATTTTTTTTTCTATAATTCCCCTTAATTGAGTTTAATTTACCTTCCAGCTAATTCTGGGGATTTTCCCCTGTTCAGCATCTGCAAAAGAAAAATAATGCAACCACTTTTGGCATTTATTTAATCATATTTTGTCACTTTAACACAATTGTTTTATGTCCTACCCTGTTAACATGTAACAATTGTGTTAAAATAAGTAAATATGATTAAATAAAAGCTAAAAACGATTGCATTATTTTTTCGGGGGGCAAATTTCAATTTTAGTCTTTTCTGACCAGAACACCTACTTCAACATGGTGGCTGTGAGAAAACTACACGGAATTTACGACTATGTTTAATCCTGTCTGGTCCTCACTTTGGTAATCATGACGCTGTTTGTCTACCCAACCAATAAAGAATGAAAACCACTGTTATTTTAAAACATAAAGTCAGATTTCTGTACAAGCCTTGGACCATCATCAGCCTTATGACTCCTTTCATGTATACATTCATTTATTTTTATCATTTCAACACAATGCTGTTTCTCAATATCAAGGCAAAGCCTCATAGTACCAAGCCAAGCTCTAATTTTAGCTTGTTTTACCCCTTAACTCCATGTGAGACTTGTAAGACTTGATTATCTAATGACTTTCATCAATCCATGATGGCAAGTTTGACCTCAACTCCACATTTCAAAAGAAATAAACTAATGATATGAGTTCAAGTTTTGGACATATTTGACACAATGGTAACCATTTTGATAGTTTTCCTAATATTCCTTGTGGTAGAAACCAACCGTTTTCATCCTCGATCTCAGTTGGCGCCATGAAGACACGGTTCTCCACCTTCACTCTTCCTTCGGGGCCGTAGTGAGGGCCGTCCAGTTTTCCATCCTTGCACAGCTTAGCCAGGATTTGAGTGGGTTTCATTGGGTCTCGCCACACATTGTAACCATGACTGCATAGCAAACATGATAAAGTACATTTATTTGTGAAGTTATTCTAAAATAAAAGCTATGAAAGCTGTACCTTCACTAACTTGAGAAAAAGTAAATTTACTTTATGCTCAGATCCTTACATTGCATAGCTGGATGAAATCCCACATGTGGCTCTGTGTTTGCTGTAGAAACGATTCTCCAGATCCAACTTTGTTTCTCCAATCAGATCATCTGTTCCCACCAGATCCCAGTCATAGATTGACACTGTTAGAGTGGAATCCATGGGGAACGTCACTTCCACATCAAAGGATCTAAGACCACAAGAAATGTGCTTTCAATCAAATCTAAGAATACAGTAAAAATTTGAAAAGATGCCGTTAAAATAAAATCTCTCCAGAAATCCTGTTTCTATATCCAAACACTTACTTGCCAAACAAGGGGTTCAGCTGTTTGGAAATGTAGTTTTCCTTATCTTTGATTTCTGTTTTTCCCAGCTTAATTGCGATGTAGGGGTCAGCTTTCCCATTGATATCTGCTGGATGCAGATCTGTCGCCTATTGATAAAACATCAACATTTCAGTGTCACAACAATTAAAGTCCTTGTAAATATGACTTGGTTTTAGCTGAAAGAGTAATTACATTAATTTGCATTGAGCTTCAGAGCGCTTGGACTTACCCTGACTACATAAATGCGGACAAGGACATTTATCGGATCATTGTTAGGAATGTTCTGAAACATTCCTAAATTGGAGTCAAAGTTCATGTCTCTCTGTGTTTCATCTGACATTTTGTACATGCACAGCGAACCCTTAAACAGAACAGTTAAAGGAAATAAATGGAACAAAATAACAAATTACTGATGATTGTTTTGATTTTGCATACAGATCCGTTTCTCACCTTGAACTTTCCAACAATCCTGTCCTCATCTGTGACATTTTGGTCGTCATCGTCACCCCCCTTTCCTCTAAACAGGGAAAAGGTGTGGAGCCAGTCCTCAAAGTTGTCAAATTCACTTTCCAGTTCCTTTGGATACACCTTGTTTGTGAAGAGAACATACAGTATTGTATGACCTTGCTAATAGACATCCACCATGATGATTTTAGAAACATAACATCATATTGACTCATTCTCCACCTTAAGCTCATCCAACTTTGGCTTTTTCTTCTCAAACGGATCCACAGCTGGTCTCTTCTTGTCTTTCTTTCCTTTTCCTTTCTTGGGGCTTTTCACTAGAGAGTCTTCAGCTTGCCACACAGATAGAAAATATATATATATTCAGAAAAGGAATATTGGAGCATAGCACTCAGGCTTGAATTTAACCCCATTAGCTTTTAAGCACAGCAAGTATTTCATTGTATTAGACACCTCTGAACTGAAAACAAACTTTTTTGACCTGTATATTTAATATTCTATATATTTAAGTGTTAAATTTGTATACATGTACAGTATACCTAGAAATAACAGCTTAGAAATATTTGTAAAACACAACTTTTTACCATATTTCAACCGGTTATCAAACCTAAATGGTACACAAGCTTATGAAGCTAATAAAGGGTTGTATAACTTTAACATAATAGTACAAATAGTGAATAAGATTCTAGAGCTCATATGATGGCCGATGAATAACAAAGAGAGAGTCTGAAAAACAAGGGGTAATGTTTATCAATATTTTTTTTTTTATCTGTATTGGAATCAAAGATCTTCCTGAAATCATGCAGCCTTTTTAAAAAGCAAAAAATATGGGCCCCAAGAGGAATCCTTGAGGCACTCCACCTCTGATATTTCTACAGAATAATTGTTAGTGTAATTTAATTTTTTTTATTTATTGAGCATTGAACTATTTAAGTGTAGTGATTTTAGCAATATCATTTTAGGCCTTTAAATATTGAAAGGAGAATTGAATAGGAGAAAATTAGCTTGTAAACGTTGATCTTGTATGCATCCAACAAATGAAACCAACTATAAATAATTGATTATAGCAACTTGGTTGGCTTAGAGTCTTTGAAAACAATGAAACAGCCATATTAAACATCAGAATGGGAAGGAGTAGGTTGGTTGTGCTGTTCTTTTTACATCTCTTTGCAGGTGATGAAGCAGACTGAAAATGTTTTATCATTATCTCCCTTTTATCTCCTCTTTCTTTCATCTTTTTTCCTTTTTTCTGTTTTTCCTTTCCTGTACTACTTACATCGCACTGTCCATATAATCTGTAAAACTCCCTGCATAATTATAATAAAGCAATTTATATGCATAAATCAAGTGGAACACTATGGCGATAGCCCTACTGCTCCACTTGTGAAAGTAAAATCTTTGGGCTCTTTTTGGCATCAAGACAATCATTCTTATTGCCACATCGCCAGACAGGACACAGTAAAAAAAAAAAAAAAAAGGATGGGTAGGAGTAACATTTTCAATGTCTCTTTTTTTTTTTACCTCCACCATCAGCAATGTCCATGTCTTCCTTTTCTTCTGAATCTGACAGCGCTGCCTCTTGAGCCTTGAGAGCCTAAAACAGTGGTAGGTTTTATTTGAACTCTTCTTATTTATTTATTTTTTTCTAGTGTATTTATATCTGAAAAACTGTAACTCACCTCAGTTAGGGTTTCAATCGAGGCAAAATATTTGGACCACCAGTCCAACATGCTCTCATCAAGCTCCTCCTCCTCAGGCTCCTCCCCCTTCTTCCTCTTCTTCTTTTTGCCCTTCTCATCTTTTTCGTCATCCTTTTTTCAGTGCGTACCATGCATATTGTCAGGTGTTAGAATAAATGAGAAACATATTTTTATTTGAATTAGACAGTACTGTATTTTGAGCTTTGCTCACCTCGACTTTGACCACAGCCTCGGAGCACTGGTGAGAGAACAGCAGATTTTACTAACATAAAATGCAGACCATGTTTATTTGAAATTATATGAGGTATTTGGCCCCGGTCTGCATCATTAAATCGAGGCTAATAAGTATAAACTTACAGAGTCCAGTTTTACCACTGTATCCATCTTCTTAAAGGCAGGCTCAGTTTCCATGCTCACCACAATAATTTCCTCTGAAAGACAAACATCATATGATTTAAATCAATCATTTATATACCTTGAAAAAAAATGACCTGACATTAAATTAAACCAAACTTTTCCTGTTTCACCTCAAATAGGATGACAATTATTTGTAAATGATAAATAGCAGAATTTTGAAGAGTTTATTTTGGTTACTGTCTTTAAATGCAGGAGGCAACATACATTTCCTTAGTGTTGGAAAGAATGGCAAATCATAACTGTATGCCTTTGGTTAAATTTGTTAGATCTTCGACAATATTTTGCAGGATTTTGGCCCATTTTTCCTGACAGAACTGGTATACCTGAGGGGAGTTTTAAAGGAATAGTACACCCAAAACATGATTAGCCTTCATTTTCTACTCACACCCATGCTGAACAACACTCTGGAGTACTTTTTTGATATCTCAAATGCATCTGGAGATCTGGGAGGCTTCTTGCTGTCTGCTGACATTCAAATAATGGAGGTCTATGGCGCCCGAGACAGAAAGGTCCATAAAAGTCCACAAAAAACGTGTCAATATTCCTCCATACTGCTCGTCCAATGTATTCCAAGTGTCCTGAGTGGGTAGCATCCAGAATTTACTCGAAACGAAGTCATTTAGAATGTTTTTAGAGCATAAACAGTAGTGTATAGGAATTCCTGAAAGCGCGCGCCGGCGCGTTCATGACGCTACGGAAACCGCGGCAGACCAAACCAGACGAAAGTGCGCATTCAGCTCGGCAAAGAACTCATGCTCTTCCTCAACACTGAAGTCCTCAGACATTTTTCTTTCGTTGTTTCTTTCTTTGCACAGGTAAACAGCACATTTCTTCTTCTACGCTTGCATTATCGTCAGAGCAGACGCTGAATGCGCACTTTCATCTGGTTTGGTCTGCCGGCTTCCGTAGCGTCGTGAACTCGCTTTCAGGAAATCCTATACACTACTGTTTATGCTCTAAAAACATTCTAAATGACTTCGTTTCGAGTAAATTCTGGATGCTACCCACTCAAGACACTTGGAATACATTGGACGAGCAGTATGGAGGAATATTGACACGTTTTTTGTGGAATTTTATGGACCTTTCTGCCTCGGGCGCCATAGACCTCCATTATTTGGATGTCAGCAGACAGCAAGAAGCCTCCCAGATCTCCAGATGCATTTGAGATATCAAAAAAGTACTCCAGAGTGTTGTTCAGCATGGGGGTGAGTAGAAAATGAAGGCTAATCATGTTTTGGGTGTACTATTCCTTTAAGGCTACTAGCGTACATCTTTTTACCACTGAGCAAAGTGACCAAAGCTCAGTCTGAGCTCAAGGACTTTTGATGGCCTAAAAACCATTGACCTTGTTGTCTATCAGTCCCTTTGCGGCATATTTTGCAATTCGGTTAGGACCATAGTCTGTTTAGAAGACCTATTTGTGTCCACAGTTCAGTTTCTTGGCTGATTGTCTTAAATTGATGTCTGTAATTTAAATATGTGTTATTTTTATGTTTTAAAACCTCCACTATTAATCAGATACAGTTTCATATGTAACAAATATTGTATTAGTTCATATAAAAGGCTGGTTACGCATTTGCAAAATGACATGACAGTCTGTCGTCTTAAAAGTACAGATGCTGATGGATAAATATTACTAGCAACACATAACAGGAATAACTACACGTTTCTCCATTGCTGGCAGTGCAGTGTGATTTAGAGGCAGCGGTAAAGATCATTTGGAGACGCTAAACCAACAACTGAGAGTCTGCAGCTCAGTGCAGGACCGCATCTGCAGCAGCAGCACAAGAAACGATTTCAGCATCCGCAAGAAGGGAGACAATAAAAAATGAGGATCATCATCAGGTAAGCCTTCTCCAGGTGGAAGGCGCTAATAAAGGAGAACAATTTCAAAAGGGATGCTGAAGTTACCATGTTTCTCCTTGACAAGTAAGTGAACTGTACTAATAAAAAATGTGAGTAAACAGAAAATTTTTCCATTCGGATCAATTAGACCGTGTGGCTCGTTACCATAGAAAGCATAACAGTAGATCCTGTAAACATAAACCAATCTTGTTAGTACAGAATTGTAGGTTTATGTGGGTTTAGTGGCTTTCAAAGCTGCGGTGAATGTTGGCTTTTTGTAAGTACCAGCTTGTAAAGATTTCACTTTGGATGACATAGTTACATCTGTGTTACATCTGCGTTTGACACACAGCAGCTACTGTTCCCCCAATATGTGTTTGAGGCAGCGATGTAATATGGGATAGTTTTTGCTTCAAGGAAATACCCGCTTTTCATCTCTAGATGGCAGCAATTCTGACACAATATCCCTTTAAGAGGTAGCTTTAGCTTCCTTGTGAAGCCATATATAGGGCTCGGGATCCACGTTGCATTGTGGGACGTCGCATTCATATTGACGGCTACGCAAACGTAAACATAGCTCTGATACAACGTTGTTGTTGAAAGAAGAGACGTAGAAGTAGAGAGAAAAAAGATGTTAAAATCCCGAAAAAGATCTGGAATTTACCGGGACACATTAAATAGAGAAGCCACGGACCGGTATGTTGACAAAATCAGCATTATTAATAATTTGGATCCATATGAAGTTCCAAACAATGAGTGGAGCACCGATGAGTGAGCGCCTATACTTCAAAACAGTTCCGAAGATACAAGTCCTTGGAGTCTCATGTGCAGTTCATGAATGGATGGGTTCAGGAGCTGCAGATCATAAAGCCAGCAAACAGTGGGAACACAGTAATCCGTACGAAGGTAAGCTGTGATCAGACGGGCTCTGGAACCTGCTAGTTTAGCAACTGCTAACCGCTAATGCTAACAACCACTCACGCATGTAATGTACTTTTAACTAGCTGCTATGTGTTTCAAAGGTGTAGTTAGTAACGTTAACTGCCAACCCTCCGGGTTTCTCACGTATTTGAGCCTTTTCCCGCTGCCGTTTTTTTTATTTTCTCGTAAAAGATCCCAACTTTGAAGGAAAGAAACAAAGTAGGCTATAAAATAAAACCGTGCATCTTTAACTCACCAGAATGAAAATGCAGGGAACACACTCTCAATGACATCGGGATACTGTGGAAAATTATGTTCGGTCGTCTTACAGCCGCGATCCAAGCTAGCCGACGACTATTTATCTCTGACGCTTGGTCTCCATGGTTACGCCTCCAGGCAGGAAAGCGGTGGAAAGTTAACCCATTTTCTATGTTTTTCACATGGCGATCATGTGTTGCGCTGTTACAGCCCACAATACAGCAACGGTTTACCATGGTTGAAATCAAGTTAAGGTGAAATTAATCAGGCTGAGAAGGAGTACAGTATGCGGTAGTCATAGGCAGTAGTCTGAGCCGCGGTAAAAGAGGCCGTCAATATGGCGGCGACGCAAAGTGCTTACGTCATGACGACCAAGCCCTATTTAGTAAACTGCACCAGTCATTCTTACAGAAATCTCCCCATAAAACATTTTTCTAATGTCAAACAATGAAGTGGTGTCCTTGAGAGGTTACCTGAGTTTTACTCAAATGTTGATCGTAACCTGTTGGGAGCTAAATTGGTTTATCTAAATTGTTTTAAAGGGATAAAAAAAGGGGTTTGTATAAAATTAAGGAATTTAAAGAAATTAATTAAATATTCTCTCTGTAGTTATTCTGGCATGTTGTAAGTGGAAATAATTTTGATAGTACTAAATGACCTACAGTAAGTCAAGAAAAGGGGAAGTCTACGGTAGTTTAATCTCTTGCCATTGAGGAAAAGAAAGTTGGGTATTTCTAAAATACAGTACTAAAATATCGGTACAATACAAACATTAGAACATTGTAGTTAGTTCAAAACCTGTACAATTAACATAGCAACTGCTGATATATGTAAATCTAAATAAACTGCAGGTTAAAATGTTAAAAGTCAAAAGGCTATGAATACTTTTGTGGGGTACTGTATGTCCCAAGGGTTTCTGTTATACCTGTAGTGGACCAGTTGTTGGCCTGCCTGTCTGAACCCCTATAGATGAACTTGCGCAGACTGGTGACAGCGTTGGAGCCAACCAATGTGTAGCGCCCAAAGGCTCTGCAGTCCACTACACGGATGTTCAGCGGAGGGTGAAGAAGTTCGTTCTCTGGTAAATCCTAACATACACAATAAAATATTATTTTTCACATGTTGTGTCTTTAAACTTCCGATCTGACTACATGAACTACTTTTCATTATTATCTCTACATAGCCAAGGAAATGCTTCGTGTGGTTGTTAAAGCATTGCTATTTAAACTCTTAAAAGTGCATTTTTTAATTCTGATATGGATCTGAGTTTTTTGCATTTGAAAAACAAAAAGGAAATGAAACAGTACCACTTCGAACCACTTGACAAGGGTGCTGAAGTTAGGGTTCTTTTTGTAGTTGGGAATAAGGGCCGACTGAACTCCCTTTCCGGCACACTCAATATCCACACGAGGCCGATCCACCTGGGCGAGGTTCACCCTCTTCAAGTCTCTCAAGCCCCAGAACAAAACCTAGAAGAAGCAGAGTTCATATATTCTATTTTTTTGCAATTTCTACAAACACACCTTTAAAAATCACTGAGGTTTTCTGAGTAATTGTGAAGTTTATACCTCAATTCTGTACTTGCTGAGCACTGGTCTAATCCCCAGAGGCACTGGGAGGATTGGACCACGGTCCATATCTGTAGGCCCATCTATGGGAGGAAGGTCTGCTTTTCCATTGGGGCCGATCTATGAGAAAATAGCTCTTTAAAACCATGGGAAGCTCAACGCTTACAAGGTGACAGCATCGGTTTCCAAACTTCTTTCAATTAACCTGAAGAAGCTCAAAGGCTGCAAGCATTTCCCCAGCAGCACAGTTCCCACGGTAGATCTGGTAGTACTCCAGCTGGGGTGGAAAACGCGGCGGCCCGTAATGCTCATCTGCCATCTTGACCACAGGCTTAGCAAACGTCCTGCCCATGAAGTCGGCTTTACCCTTTTAAACATAAATTCTGAATTACAATGCTTGCATTAAAAATATGTCAAAATAAGATAGTTGCAGTGTCAGCATTTGTTGATTTGACTAAGAGAAAACACAAGAAACATGACTTGAATTGCACATGTTTCAAGAATAAATATTTCTACAAATACAAGGAAACCAAAAATAAAATAAAGATCCCCTGGAAATAACCAGTAAACTGCAAAATAGATGTGTCTTCTGATGCCTCTGAGAACTGTGAAACTAAATCTTTCTTGCAGTTAGTGGTTATAAGAACTCAAATACTTCAATGGCCACATACAAAAGCACAAAATTTCACTAAAAGGAATGCAACAGGGATAAAACTATCATGAAGGGTCAATTGATTTATCGTTGTGGACCTATCTTATTCCTCTTGCATGCCTTTGAATACAATCTACTCTGAACACTTTAAAAATCTGCTACCGTACATCAAGGCAATCCACACTCTACTTATCCAAAGGGTCATCCAAAACATTGGTGTTAATGTCAGGAGCAAATATAAAATGATCAGTCAGAAAACATTCCTTCGAATATGAATCACGTTGAGCAGAGGTGAACATGAACAAAAGATCACATTTAATCTAATAAAAAATTGTAAGAAGGAATATCCTGATCTAAGGGTTTTAAAAAGAGCAGTATACTAAAGTACCACATTCCTCTATGTTGCCTTTTTAATAATAAAGTCCTTTTTATCTCCTAGATGTAATTCGGGCTCAGCTTTTACTGCGACTAGCTGTATGTGCTCTCTTTTATTCTCTTGACTTGAAAACTGAATTAAAGCTTAACTGTTTAGCTGATTTTTTCCTGTTCATAGCCCCCTATGAACCCAGCTTATTATGATATAATAATTATTTATGGATCAGTGCCTCTGCGCTCCTCCTATTGTGTCTGCTTCTGTCTTACTGAACCCCCTGTCAGCCTTAGCAGAAGGCAGCTCACACTGAGCTTGGTTCTGCTGGAGAAATCCTTCTGTTATAGGATTTTTTTCCTCTCAACTGTCACTGTATGCATGCATTGTATGAGGGATGGTGGAAAGTCAAGAACACATGGCAAATGAATGTCTATGATCTACTGTCTGATCCAGGAGGAAGGAATTCTGCAGTCAACGACTCAATTCAATCAACTAAGTTTCCTTATTTAGGGAACATTTAACCAATCTGTCTGTATGATTTGATGGAGTTTTGAACATGTGTTGTGAATTGGTGCTTTAAAAAACTGAAATGAAAATGAATTAGTTTTGTTCTACTGTAAATAGAACTGTCATGCAGGTTTTAACCTTGTGTTGGAGCAGGATTATGTTTTTTATGCAAAATATCTGGTAGTGTTAGGAAGAATAGAGGGGACTGCATCTTCAAAATGCTATTGGTTTGTGAATAAGAGTAACAAAGGAAGGTGTTCTCTCACTAAATAAAAAATATTAAATATATATACAAATGATCAGGACATCCCTAATTATAAACTTTATTTAAACAAAGAAGCATGATGAGACAGAAACTATGACATTTTGTACAATTCAAAGGAAGAATGTCTGCTTCCATTAATAAAACTGGAGACCTTGAGACATTTCAACGTTACAAAAATGTTCTCACCACTGTGTCCTGATCATAGAGCTCAATGACGATAATTGGTGGATCATCTCTCAGTTCACAGGCTTCACCAAACAGCTCCACATTCTCAAACACCAGCAGCTGGTCCCATGTGGGGCAGAGTGTCTCAGCCAGCACCTGTAAGGTCGTTCAGTAATTATTTCCTCTCCATTTTTTGCTACAGCTGGATTTAAGGAAGGCTTTTTTAATACTCACCTCAGTAACTTGGCTTTGGGTTGAGAAGAAAACTCTTGCAAAGGGATCAGAAAGACCTGTGCTGTCAGCAGCAAACAGGCTGCGAGCCTGGTACATATGAACCCTCAGCTGGAAGATTTGTTTCACTGAAATAAAAACATTGATTTTATTTTATGTGTTAAATTTAAATCCACTTCAAAGTGACATATCTTAGATATCTGTCACTAATTTCAGAAATCAACACAATACATGTTTTGCTGAAAAAAGTGTTCTTAATTTTGAAATATCTAGTAGAACTAAGTAATTCTGTTCATTCTTTCCCTAAAGGTTCCCTTCCTAGAACTTGAAGGATGCTTTCCAGAATTTAACAGGTACTTTCTTAATCTTCACAAAATATGGTCTAGATCCTAAAAGTACAAGTAAGTTCCTGTTCCTTGTTATGTACATCCTTACACCACTTTTTAATATATCCTCTATCCCAAATGTACAGAGTGTTTCAAGTAGGTAACCTGTTGTTCTTAGAAATAATAACAGAAAGTTACAAGAAAGTTCGAGGCAAATATTTGGTGTCGTTGGAAAAGCAACCAGTCAGTTTCCAGAAAGTACCTGAAAAGTTAACAAAAAGTAACCTGTAGATGACTGGACAGTTATAGGAAACATCCAAGTAAGTTAGCTGAAACAGTTAGGCACTTGGAAAATAAAAATGACGTTCCATCAAGGCATTAAGATAACTGTTAAGTTCCAGTGAGTACCTTGTGAGTTCCAGAAACACACCTTTTTAAGTTACTTTAATATTCCAAAGAACTACCTGTAAATCTCCAGAAAGTATCTTCTGTTGATATCTAAAAGTTTTGTTTTCATAAAAGGCCTCTGGTTTTTAGTAAGCCTAATTTTATTAATTGAACCAGCGGATGGTCTTACTCATGTAGGTTAGGCTGATGGGTGGCGAGGAAGGCAGGCCGGGCCCCTTGGACAACTTATTTTCCTCAAACCCGTTGGGCAGCCCGTTCAGGTAGTCTTTGCGCTGCCTGTTCAGACCCAGCCAGAGATAGATCTCTAATTTGGACTGCACTGTCCAGCCAGCAGGTCCGAAACCTTTTTTACCAGGAATCTTTAAAAGACAAAATAAAATGTATCTTTGCCTCTGAAATTGAACCAGTGTGAATACAATAAATAATAGTAAATAAATAAAAGTGTATTGCATCAAACTCACCCTGAGGAAGATGGTTTTGACTTTACCACAATCTTTCCCTCTTTCCTCATCTATACTGGAATAAAGGATGTCCTTGGAAGGAACACGTGCATAAGCAATGCGCTTCCCGTTACTTATCATCCAAATGAAGACATCAGGAACACTGTGCTGAGGCTGCAACAAAAATTAGATTTTTTTTTTTATATAACTCACAGTTTCACAAATTAGTAATTTCTAAATTGATTCATTAGGAGGACGCCTTACTTCATCAGCCAGAAAGCGAAGCTTTGTAAGGAAGTTTTGAGCTAGCTTGAGTTTATCCCTGACTGTGCTCTTTTTCACCTGTGTCCTCATGGACTTAGCTTGTTGACCAATGGCCTCCTAGAGAAAAACATAAATAAATTAGCAAAACAAGGAAACGTGTGTTTGACAAGAAGCAGAAAAATATCTTCAGGTTACTTACCACTTCTGACAAGCACAGTTTCAGCCTCTCTCTGTCGAGTTTGGTTCTGCCAGACTGATTGTGATCCTTGTTTGCCAGAGAAAGAAACTGACTGAAAGAACATGAGCTTTGTCAGGGTGGGTTGAATGTATTAAATCGGACTGGATGTTTGATGTTTGGAAGCACACAGACCTGCATCCTTGGCTGAGTTCCTCAAGAACACCTCTCAGTCTACGTTCAGGATAGGCTTTCTCTGTTTTGATGATCTCGTGCACATCGTTCAGTCCATCCTCCTGCAAATAACAGTAGAACGTCAGACTCAGCCATGTTGGCGGCTGTCATTTAGACTATCGCTTTGCTGTCTTAGAAGGTATCCACTTGCCAGTTTGTGTGCAATGTTATCAATGATGTTGGCGTTGTACAGCCTTCTTCGCTGATCCTGCCACCAACTTTTGATGAAAATGCATGGCTTCCTCTCAAAATAGGGCAGATGGAAATAGTTCCTGTGGAACAAAACAAGAACCAAAGTGTACTAATCAATCCATAAAAAATAAAAAATAAATCTAAAATAGACTAATTGTCATGATTTTGGAGCTGATGACTGACACTATTATTAATTCCATTCACCTGTAATTCTAATCACTGCTTATCTAAGCCACCTGCTCCTGCTTCTGTTTAAGGTGCTTGTGTCCAGTTATCAGGGCCAGATCATCATGTTCTCTCTAGCCAGTGGGGAGAGTGTTTTGAGAGTTCCTTGGTGTTTCTGAATTTCTGATCCTGACCTGTTCAGCCTCTCTACCACTGAGCATGCCTGTTCTCATCTGATCTAAGTGGTGAGACTGTTTTTTAGCATTTTAGTATTTTTGATTAACTGATCTTAATCTGCCTCTCAACCACTGAGCCTTCCTGTTCTGATCTGTTTGCCTGACCTGGCTTTGGACTCCTGCTTGTTCTCTGGGGCTGCGGCATCTGGGACACTCAGGGTGGCGCCCGCTGCATCTTGTTGGCAGCAAACCAGCTGGATCCTACCTCATTCTCTGGCTATGGAGTGAACTAGTAAACCAGAGTTTTCAGCCTCTGATACCCTAGCCGCTGCTACGCAGATCTGTGTTTTTAAAGCTACAGTGTGTAACTTTCAGCGACATCTAGCGGTCAGACTGCAGACCGCAGCAACATGAACATCTCCCCCCCACCGCTTCTCCCCGCCAACAGTACGGCGAGCGTTACGGGACAAAATGTCTTCCACGACGTCCGCATCACCTACCTTCTCAAGTGATGAGGTTTGTTTACATAGATACTTTTACAGATAGTATTTCATTAGTCTGTGTAGGGTATAGATTTCATGTAGATTTAAGATAATAAATATACCCGTTATTTTTTCTACATCGTTGTGACGTTTTGGCGATCTCGCAATCACTAGTTTGTTGCCTCTGCGCTTGCCGTAGCGCAAAGATGTCTGCCTCCATGGCTGCGAGACCCGCTCCTATGTAATTATAAATAACGAATTCTAAGGCAACGCAAATATTAAGGTCAAGAGGCTGAGCTCGTAGATGATGATAAATAACATAGTTATGTCTAATATATTACATTTCTGACTGTATATCCCTGTAATTATTACACGCTGTAGCTTTAAATAAAAGCTTTTCTTTTAGTTCTTCCACTGTCTGACCTGGCCTGAATACTAGGTCCTCTGTTCTGCATCATGATACTATTAAAAAAATAATAATTCATGCCGAGTTCTCTTTTTCACACTAAAAACACAAGCAATGTGTTTTATTTGGATTTTATGTGATAAAAAGAAAAAAACTGGCATATAATTATTAGGTTTAAGGAAAGGGATGCATGGTTTTAAACACAAAATCTCTAGGGATGTTTCCTTGCAGAAGGGATAGGGAATTTGGTTAGAGTTGAGGAAAAGATGATGACTTTTAATTTGTAAAACAAAATAAATCATCTAAAAATGTAATGTCACTCCCTTTCTAATCACAGTTTTGCTCCTTGTTTTACTGGTTGAACTTATCGTAACATAACAGCACTAACCGGTCAGTGATAACAGGTTTCATAGGTGGAGTAGATGACACCAAAGTCAGGTCTCCCTCATCATCGATCTCCTCGTCGCTGGAGTTGTGTATCAGTTCTGTTTCCTCTTCAGCACCATCTCTGCCACCCTTCTTCTCCTTTGTTTTAGGTTGGATGACTCCATCATTCTCACTTCCATAGTAACCTGGAAAAGAAAGCTTTATGAATATGGATTTTACTTTGCTTCATTTCTCACCATATTCAGTCACTATGACAAAGACATAATCAGAATACCTATTGTGACCTCAAAGGTGATTGGCTTATCACCGATTTTTCTATCAATCATTGTAGCCTCCAGGAAAGACCCAAAGAGGAAGAAATCCTCAACCTTCCCGGTAGCAGTCTGTGGAACAAAACACAACTATGAGTGTTTAAACATGAGTAGACAGAGCCTCATCAGTGCAAACTACTATTAATTTTACATGAGATGAGCTGAATTAGAGCTATTAATAATTGACATTAATTATAGCACAATGAGCTGTCAGCAGCAGGTACGATATGCTTGCCTCGCATGGCTGCTCATCCAGAGCAGAGACCCACCTCAGAGATGTTAGGCACTCCCTCCACCTGAACCTCTGTGGAGCTGGTGATGTCAGGTGAGGAGGGGTCCAGGATCTCCACGCCCAGACTAATGAGCAAACGCGCCCTGAAGGACACACCTTCCCCAAGTCCTTCATTAAGCTCCTGGTACTCATCCATCAGGGTGTAGGTGCGGGTGGAGCCGTACATGTTCACCCAGGCAGGTCCCATTGTGGGAAGGAAGCCTGAGAAACAGTGTGTAAAAGATGTGTTGTTGATAACTTGGAAAATAACTGAAAGCTGCATCATGAAAGTGCTAAAACAAATGGGTAAAAACATTGGTTTGATAAAGGCTGACCTAGACGGAAAAGCAGACTGATTTCAACACCAGTTTGAGACAAGAGTCCTCTTTAAGCACAGAGCTCTATGAGCTGCAAACTGTTTTATAGTGTCCAAAATCTAAATTCAATGTATTTAAATATTAGGTGCTTCTTTTTACAAAGCTGCTACTTTTTTACCAGGAAATCATTGCAAAATATGCAAGTTTTCTTTTGTCAAATAGAGGAAATGTTATGCAAATGTCAAATGTTTTTCAATAATGTTTGTTCAGTGCAAAGACTCATTTGAGTTCTGACTTGACCCTTCCTGCAAGCTAAATTCTTGCTGTATTTATGAATTCCCAAACAAACGGGAAACCATTTGCACCACTCCAGCATAAACCATCAAGTCCGACCCAAAACAGGTCGGCCAATGATGTTGCAGTATAATGTTTAAGGCAGCAAAGCTGCACCAAAATAATCCTGGCAGCGCAGGAGGACATACGGGTAGCTGCTGTTTTGCTGCTGTTCTGTTTTGAATCAACAATTTCATCTTTTAAAGACTGCAAACAATTAAATATAAATAATTATTCTTAAAATAAGTGCATTTTTTTCTTGAATTGAAGAAGCAAATGAGACACTCTGCCAATGGAACAAGACACATTACATTTATTATTTTTTTTTAATAAAAAAAAAATTGCATTCTCTTATTTAAATTGAATATTATGTATTCCACTTATTTTAAAATACTAATTCTATTGGCAAATTATCTTATTTAACTACAAAAATTTTAGGTAAATACACTTAATTTAAGACATTTGTACTTATTACTAGAGCTTTTTGAGGTGAAGATGAAAATCAAAGAGCATAAAGGCAATATATATATATATATATATATATATATATATATATATATATATATATATATATATATATATATATATATATATATATATATACATACATAGACACCAACTACAGTGTTTATCAGCCAAGCCTAATAATGGCACTATTGTCATGCTGTGTGCACTCCACAGGAGGGCACCATTGCCTTTTATTGGACTTGCATGTATGCAAAAATATGTTTTATCACAGTTTAAAAGAAGCAGTTTTCTGTGAATGTTGTTGCACTCATCAGGCCATGCCACTCTGGGCAGAAAGCCATGTTGTAAATATCAGAAATCAGCTCCATTCACTTTTTAAATCATACTGTTTAGCAGTTTTTTGTTGTTTTTTTTTTTTGCAATTAACAATCAATCACCTTTGTCTCCATCATTGGAAATTTTCTTCAAATCTAAGAAGTGTGTTCCAATAGCCACATCATTCACTTTATCTGAGTCCCGGATCTGGATCTTCATGCGTTTGCACAGAGGAGGGAACATTTCTGTAAAAACAACTTGCTCATTCCAGATGGGCTCATAGCAGCTCTTTTGTACTGATGTTTTCCCCTGCAACCACACAACAAGTCAGTTAATTCGTCAGATACACAAAAAAGGAAAAAAGACCAGGGATCAACCATTTTTTGAACTGACCTTCTGCCCTGCAAAGAGTACTTGAACATACGGATCAACCAGGTCTTTATTTTCTCCAATGAAAGCCTTTTTGACGTTGGCCATGAGGCTGGTGTTCATCCTTGGAAGTCCCTCTGCTCTGTAGATCTTCAAGTAATAGCGAGCCCACTGTCGCTCTGCAGGAACACCCTCAGGCAGCAGCAGGTTTCTGTCTCAGAGAGTGTTTATATGTTTAGAACTGATCAGATTGTGTTATTCTCATTTTAAAGGTTTCGTTTACCCATCTATGTCATCATCATCAGACTCGTTGGCCTTGTGTGGAGTTTTGATGGTGTCTCCTTTAGCCACGACTGCAATGTCACATTTAACGTAGCCTTTACAGCCTGCTGTAATGTCATCCGGATCAGATAACAGTGCCCATTTGTGGTAAAACTGATGTTCTGTAAGATAAAAAGATAAAAAATTGGGCCAGTTGGCTGAAAAAACACTTAAATATTATTTACATTCTGAGGTTTTTCAGCTGTATTTTAACTCTTTTTATTTATTTATTTTTTGGTTTTGAAATAATGATTTAAAAATGAATGAAAATATATAAACACTTTAGAAAAAAATGTTTAAAGAGCACAAGTTCAGCTTTATTATAGATTTTCCTGAGTCCACCTGGGCTTTAAATATTGTTCATAAAGTGCAAAGAAATGTGTCCCTCCCCCTTGATATTAGTTTTTTCAGTAAGTTGCAGACAAAGCGCACCCTTTTAGTGATCAACAACGAGGCTCTGACAAAATTCTGACTGATTATTTTAGCAGTACTCTTTGCAGAATGGTAATCCAGGTAATGCTGGAACACCCCGCTGTATCCAAGCGACCCAAGCTGCTAGCCCCAGATGAAAGGAAATTATTTAGAGGATAGATCAGAAACATCTAAAGGACTTTAAGCCTCAAACCTATTATAAACTAGATGAGCAAAACTTGTATTTCTGTCCACAGTGAATTTAGCTTTGTCTTTGTCTCTAAGGTTACAGCACAGAGTGGCAGCATCATGCTGTGGGAGTGTGTTGATATAAACAATTACTGTCTGAGAATTAGATGGTTGAATCTTGAAATAGGACCACTGCTTATGATAGCATAATAACTGTAAAGGTCAATGGAAACGGATGTACAGTGCAGTAGGCACCAACAATAAGCTTCTGGGCTGCAGCAAACTTTAAAACTATTATGTAAGCGTTGACTGTGCATAAAAGCAAACAATTTAAATAACCTTCGTCTGATAAGAGGAGTAAAATATTCAGCTGTGGTTTCATCAGAAAATGTACATGCTATAGATTTTTTGCAGCTTGTAATTTAAATTGTCTGTGTATTTTAAGCATGTCTGTATAATTTCAATCTATTGTGATTAAGAGATTATTTAAAACAAACATGTTATGTGTATTTATAAAAGTTGCATGTTGCATTGTCACCCTTCCACAAACAAATAAATAAAACTTTAAAAGGTCACATTTAGTGAGGCATGAATGCTGCTAATGTGTATATATAAGCGTTTGACCATAATTGTGTATTGGAGAGCTTGATGGGAGCTTTCAGCTGTCAAAGCTGTTGGTTCCTGACCTGGCTGGGAGTAGATTGTGCCAACATCCATTTTGAAAGACCCAACCAGCGTTCCACTTCGCAGAAGGTTTTTGGAGTGAATGACCTACAGGTAGAATGAAAAGCACAAACATAAAAAAAAAGATCCATCTCAACTGAGGAATTCCTGTGAGTCGGTTCAAAGAAAGGAATGACTTACAGACACTTTGAGAATTTTGTCGAACATGACATCTGGAGGGACGTGGAAGTCAAACACAAAATACTGGAGGAGAGAACAGTTGGGAACGGCGTTTTGTTGTAAATAAATGTAGAATCTAAGAGGGAATTTCTTAACATCACATCATAATGGTTGACTTACTTCATTGTAGTAAGGGCAGTTAGTTGACTCCTTCATAGAGGTGTACTTTTTTTCTTCCCCAATCTCCACACAGACCATTGGGTCCATGTTAAGGCCAACCAGCTGCCTGGCTTCAATCACTGTCACACTGACCTGTAATTACACACATTCATATTGTTAAACCACTTTTACATAAAGTACCCTGGTAAATTGATAATAATATTGATTAGTACCTTTGGGTTGTGCTGCTATGAGCTAATGATATTAATAATTTAGGGCATTAACACATTGGTTTCATCTTATAATGTTCCTCTGTAGCTCAGTGTTTATGTTTACGAGCACTGTGCTATAGGACATTAACTTCCAGCCTAATCTCAAGTTTTTTATACAACTTTATTAGTTTGTGTTTCTTTTTTTTTCCAGGATTCTCCCTTCATCCTTCAAATTATCTCCAGTCATTATAAATGTGTCATCCCCACAGTATGATGCTGCCACTAACATGTTTCACACAAGATATGTTGCGTGAAGAGCAATACACTCCAAGACTTGCCCAGAAAAGTTTGTTTATTTCACAAAACTGAATAAATCTGCATGCCACACAAGATAATGCACACAAATGTTTTTTGGTTGCAGTATTATATTAAGTCAAAATGTCTCTGTCTGAACTCTCTGTAATGACTTTATCCTACCTGGTAGTCCATTGGTCGTCCAGAACTGGGCTCCATCTTGATGTCCGGCTTTGATCTATTCAAAAATTTAGATTTTTTTTTATTGATAATCAATAATAAAAATGATCTCTATATGGGTGAAAACTTCACTAGCTTGCCTTTTGTTCGATACATTGGTTGTGACAGCTGTGACTGAGGCCAAAGAGACGGTGTCCGGGTCTGGACCTCCCATTAGCATCCCATTACGATCCATGTTCTGTGTCTCTAATATTGCTGGTTCATCTATAGATCATACAAAAGACAAATTTATAGAAAAATAAAATGGGAGCACTGCAAAAAATTGAAATCTGAGTAAGTTTATTTTTCTTTAAAAAAAGCATTTCTTTCTTGAATTAAGCAGTTAAGTGATACACTTTGCCAATGGAATAAGGCAATTTACATCTAAAATAAGAAAAAACAATTGCATTGTCTTATTCCAAGTGGATATTATCTAATTATCTCATTTTAAGAGTAAAAATACTCATTCCATTGGCAAATCTTATTATTTACTTGCTTGAATTATGCTAAATACACTAATTTTAAGACATTTTTACTCGTTTCCAGATCGTTTTTGCACTGAGAGCTTTCTATCGATGCCGTCAAAATGTTTTACATATAAGGTAAACAGCTTGAGTCTGTGTAATAATAAACTAGACTGTCTGACTTTGTTGAAATGATTCTAATGAGCCAGCTAAGGTGATACCTCCGCCTTTGTCCTCCTTTTGTCCACGATGCTTACTGCGCTTCATGGTTCAGTGATATTCTCTGAACACTCTGCAAAACACAAATGATCAAATGGACAGTTAAGCACATATATAGTGTCTATAGGAACGGAGAAAAAACATTTTAAAAGAGCTGATTCATGTTTGTTTGAGACCCTGAACAGAAATTAATGCAGGTTTTCACCAGCTACTTGCCAATTGTCTGATAATTAAATTCTGCCTTTAGACAATGTGGTTTTTATGTCAATTAGGAAATTTAATTTATTATAAAATAAATATTACTCTAAAAGTACATCAGTGTCTTTGCATCATCATGGCATCCATTACACTTTAGATTTCACACTTTTTCACACTTTCACACACAGAAACTATCAGTATTTAGTGTTCCTTCACTGAAAAAAGATCGAGAAATAAGTTAATATTTCTTAAATTAAGTGTAGTTACCCTTAATTTGAGTGGGTAATTGAGATAGTTTGCCAATGGAATGAGTATTTTGAATCTTAAAATAAGATAATTAGATAAAATGGAGTTGAAATAAGACAATGCAATTGTGTTTTCTTATTTTAAGTGTAAATTGTCTTGTTCAATTGTCAAAAGTTTTCTTTTACTTCCTCAATCCAAGAACAAATGCATTTATTTTAAGAAAAAAATAACTTATCTAGATTTCAATTTTTTCCAGTGTTTTGCATTAGTTAAACTGTTTTTTTTAGCTATTAACACAACAAAAGTTTATAATATCCATTTTATCGTGACTGTTTTTGAAATACCTACCAAACAAACAACCTTGTAACCTTGTGCAAATCAGCTTATCCACGAAAGGCCAAGGAACAACTACAAAACAAAGGTTAAGAAAACTTCTTCCATCCCAAAAGCAATGATATAAAGTTTAAGGTCATAGTTTTTGTCTATAATTTCAGCGTGCTGCCACACCTTGGCATGGCCTTCAGACGGGCCTTTAAATTATTCAAATCATCTGACCCTAATACTTCAATTGAAGGGGATACATTTCACATGCATTGTGAAAATAATACCATTAGTCTATTTATTCTGCAGAAATTAATCAACAAAGTGCTCCATCTCTCATACAGTCTGTCTAGAAAGGTTGGAAAACTTAATTTGATAGGATCACTTATTATAAGAGTTTATTTTAATATAAGACTTTGTTTGGTTTAAAAGAAAGCAAAAACAGAAAATCATACCTGTTTGGCAAATAATAAGGATGATGTGCATGCATAACATGATCAAATAGTATGTGATTATGTATAAATTGGGTAAAAAAAACAAAAATCAAAGTTTGAACCTTTTAAGAAACAAATTAGCTGACATTGAAAAGTTCATCGTCACAGAAACTTAAAGCCACAGTTTCTGTGGGACATTAGATATTTTATGTAGCATTGTGTAGCTTTGAAAGCTCTGACAATACGTACCATATACCAGAAATGAGTCTTGGTTCCGTCGTTTATGTAGTTCCAAGAAATCTGGTTTTGAAAAAAAAAAAAAAACGGCAACAAAAAAACTCAGAGCCTGACTTTTTTTTTTTTTTTTTCTTGGAATGAAAATATAAGAGCCGCTATATCAGCATTTTACAGAGCCCCGAGAATAAAGCCACAAAGTTATGTTGGGAGCAGAAAGGAAATGTGTTTCTGCAGGTCTGAGGTCTGGTAGGAGTGTTGCGATACACCGATGAATAGTGCATGAGAGTTGAACCTGAGACTGGTAACTATAATAGTTGCTGCTGAGAGACGTCACTGTGAGCAGAATCTTCCAATCCAAAGAGGTTTTAAGGCACAGCACAGGAATCTGTAAGGACTTCTCTTCCCTAATCCAGGGGTCTTCAACGTTTTCCAGCCAAAGGACCCCCAACTGATGGCGAGCTGAAGTGGGGACCTCCTAATTATATAAATAGTATGAAATGATGTTCTATCAAACTAGTCCTACAGTCACTCTATTACAGATGGAGTAATGTAACTAAAGTATTTCCTTCCTGGGATTATTAAAGTATTTCTGATTCCTGGTTGATGGGACAGGTGTTGTGAATGAAACGGTGCCCAGCTTGAAAGAGCTCCTGTGTGTCACTGAATGTGAGCATTGATGACTGAAAGACATCTTCTGCCTCCATTTATCTGTTTACTACAGTGAGTTGAATTCATGTTAATGCGGATTTAAAGACATTTCAATAAGTCGAAAAAATTACAAAATTATAAAAAAAAATGTCTAATCAACCACAACTTTTGCGACCCCCATGCAGTACCACCGTGGACCCCCTAGGGGTTGCGGACCCCCTGTTGAAGACCTCTGCCCTAATCCATTAATCTGGTATCTTTTTGTCATATGTTGACTCATCTATGTTGTAACACATAACTATTAAAAAAAATGAACTAAACAACACATCATGTTTAAGATTCTCAAAGAAAGTTTACTGCTGCATGCCTTAGTGTAAAACGCATTAAAATCGATCTGCTTTTAAAAGAAAGGATCAATATGTGTGATAATTACATAGTTAAGTAATCAATATCGCCGTGTCATCAGAGATAGGGTTACACTGAAGTAAAATGGCAGCCAAGGCTAGTTGGAAGAATGCTTTCCTTTAATCATTAATGAGCCGCAGCTCCAAATTAGGTCTTGAGACAGCAACACTGTCCTTTGTTATTGATGCGAGTGGGAATTATGTCAAATCCTATTTGTGATGCTTCAAATTACTCAGCTTGGAACACAACAATTCTTAAAATGAGCCACATTTTGACTCATGAGAGTTTTACCCAAATGTGTATAAAAGTATTCATTTAAAAATTTAGGGTCAAATAAGGACACAGGCATGAAATCAGAAACATTCACATACTTTCATTACAGATTTGAACGGATTTGACTTGGTTTTCATCATTTAATATGTTTTTTGAACAGACTGAAAATGTTTTGTCATTATCTCCTTTCTATCTCTTCTTTCTTTCATCTTTTCTCTTTTTTCCTTTTCTTCTTCTGTTTTTCTGCTCTATTTACATTGCAGTGTACAAATAAACTGTAAAACTCACTGCATAATTATAATAAAGCAATTTCTATGCATGAAACAAGTGGAGCAAGATGGCAATTGCCGTACCACTCCACTTGTGAAAGTAAAATCTGTTGGGCTCTTTTTGGCATCAAGACAATTATTCTTATTGCCACATTGCCAGACAGGACACTGTAAAAAAAAAAAAAAGAAACACATTTTTTGTGAATTTACAGAGATTGGGCAGGATGTTAAAGACTGGTATTTTAAAGAAACATTCAAGAGGCCCAAACTAGCTTTGTTTGAGCTGGAGATATCCACAGCTGAGGGCGAAATATCTGCTAATTATTTTACTATTATTCATGTATCTTTATAGAAGAATCTTTAGAGGAAGATCTGTGCTAAAAGGAGGCCATGAAAAGTCTAATTTAAAAGTCACCACAAGACAATCTTCAGAAACAACAACTTCAGGAAGACGTCTGTGTAGATTCCCAGTCATCAAGGTAATAAAAGTTTCAACAAGCTTTAATCGAAGGCTTATGGACATCTTGGAGTCTGTGGCAATACTAGAAGCTCTCAGTTAAGTCTGTTTTGAACTACATTGATATCCATCGTACTGAAAGTATTCAGTCAGGTTAAAATCAAGTCCAAATCTGAACTTTTCAACCAACATGCAACAGGCTATGCGTGATGGAAATATACTAATAAACACAACCCTGAACACACCATCCTTTTGATTAACAAAAAGTGGTGGCAGCATCATGCTCTGGAGATGCTAATCACTGGCAAAGGTAAAAGCTGTATGGAGCTGAATAACAGGAAACACAAGGAACAACATGTTAGTGGCTGCAAAGGCCCTAGAACTGTGGCAGATGTTCACCTTCTAGCAGAAAACTGCATGCAGCCGCTAAAAGAACAAAATTGGTCAAATTTAAGTATGTGCATGTAGTAGAATGGCTCTAGTCTAGCACTAAATCTAACCGGGAATCTTTTGCAGGATTTAAAATATAATGTCCACTCCATTTGACTGATGTGTGCAAAGGAGAGCTGCGAAGTATTTCTAGAAAGGCTTCTAGATGTGCAAAATCCTTCACCCACAAAGATTTACTGGTTCTATAATGTTAATTACTGAGTGTCGCTATGGGCAAATGCATGACTCACTTTTAAGATATGAAAGCTCTGCATCCTTTTACCTGAACTTCCAATTTGTGTTTGAGTATTAAATAAAATCCAAATCAAAGAAATGAGATTTTGCATTAGAAAAATAGCAAAGTGTGCAAAAGATTCTGCAAAAATTGCATCTGCAGATAATTTGGATAACTTTGTCAAGGTAAGCATGCTGTTGTAACTTCTGTTCCACACATCTTCTGCAGAACGCAGAGGAACAGCTCATCTCATCAATTACACATACGGCCATGCTGTAAGCCATACATCCAAGTCTAAAGTTGCGGGTGTCCAATGAGACAAGGTGGTGAATTATTGATGCCGCCCGGTCAGTGTTGCATGTGGCATCCTCTTTATGAGAAGGTATTGGTGTTCACAACAAAAGATATAAAATATTCTTTTAAAACAGGACACATAACTGGCTAAAATAAAAAAGGAACATGTTAGAGATATTTATGAAAGAAAAGCTAAATCCTATAAATGTAGTAAAGCTGCTTTTTGAACAAAACATAGGCCTTTTTTGATAAATTAGAGTCAAAGATAAATGTTTTCTTGGTGGAACCCAATTTGATTATTATTAACCAACAGAAGCTGCTGCGTTGAGGGGATCTGCTTTTAATTACACATATTCTTAGCAGCTCAGGGGGGTTAAAGAGGTGTTCCAGTTCCTCTGGGACAGCTGGTAACCATGTCACCAACCGTGCAAAGTTACCAGTTCCTTCACTGTGTAATATACATGCTTCACCCTCTGATGGGTCGTGTCATCATGTTGAAGTTTAAACACTCAGGCTGACATCAGCCTCCAGGCCATATCCATCTCAACCCTAATTTATAATAAGAATAAACAAATATTGCAGGTGATCAGTATAAAGCACATTTAAACAGAACCCAACAGAAATAGATTAAAAAATATATATATTTCCATACTTTGATAAAACAGTGCATTTGAATGTCTGAATATGCATGAGAAAGCACCCACTACCTAAATCTGACACCTTTGGTAATAGCGCGTGAGATGACCCACAGAAGGACTTGATACTAAGCATGCAATCTTATCCCATGTCGGTCCAGCGTCCACAATTCCTTTTTTCTATTGGTTGTAGGCCGGTTATCAACATCTTATTTGTGCTTCAGTGACTCTGTGGGCACACCACCTGACTGCGGTGTAGTGTGTCCTTATTGCACAGCTTAGAGCGTGGGTTTGAAGGGCATTGTTGCTGATGTATCAGAGGGAGGATTACTATATAAGGCCCAGACGGCTGTGAACCTAAATAGCACCAGAACCTAAAAAGAGGTTAAAGTAAATAGACGAATGCTGCAATCAACCTGAATAGGTTGTTTCACTGTTAAAAATAACTAGAAAAATAAGCATTTGAGCATAAGCCTAAAAAAATATTTACTTCATCATTTTATCAAGCATTTTTGAGACAGGCACAGATTGGGAGTTGTACAAGGATGGCAGGAAATGTTATGAGCATGGGTGTTTCTAAACAGGAGCCAACAGGGGCCAGCGCCCCCATTGAACTGGTCTTGCTTAGGGCCCTGTTAGGGCCCCCAGCTGAAAATGTGCACAACAAAAAATTAAATATAATTAACTACATTTTTTCTTGAAATAAGTTTATTTTCCCTTGATTTGAACAGGTAAGTTAGAGAATATTACAAATGACTAAGATGATTTAAATTTAAAATATGAAAAAATATAACAGGAACTGGAAAGTCTAAAGGAAGGATCACAGAGATAAGTTCAGGGACCATGGGAAATGAGACTGCGGCTTGGATTATGTTGGAGAGGGACTCACGTGTGAGGGGACTCTTGTCAATCCTTGAATCCAGTCTGTTTGGGATTATCCAGAGAAGAGGGAACTCGTTGCAGAGCGGACAGGTAGACATACGTAGGACCAGGAGGAGTAATGGAGCGGACTGTCACTTGGATTTTCGATGGGGACTTGAACGGATCATGTGGAGGTTTTCCCCTGCTCCGTGTAAACTCAGTAATTTCTTCCAGAGGGAGAAGGTCCAGGTATCCAGTTTTCACAGGAAGGCTTCCTGCCAAAGAGCAAAGACAAAAAACACATAAGACTCAGAGAAACAAAGCTAGGTTAGACTCTGCTAATCTCAGCTTGGCTAGAGTACCCAAAACTTGCAAACACTCTGGCGTTAAGGTAGTGACAGCCCACAGCTCAAATACTCCTCCAGTGATGAACCACAGAGCCGCAGGTGTGCAGGGAGGCCCAACGAGGACAGGGCACCACCTGGTGGTGGAAAGAGAGGAAACACACAAACAACCCCCACAAACTGGATTCCTAACACAATCGAGTCCCATTCACCAGGTGGAAAATTAGATAATAATCAACATCAATTTGTGATAAATGTTCCAGGTCTTAAAATAGGCTAAACTCACTTCTGACCTCATTTTTCACATAAAAGTGACTCTAGATTGAAAAAGAATATGTAGCAATAGATTCTAGTTTGAAGTGCAAAATACACTGGGGGTTTGTCATTCTTTTATGGTAAGACAACTAATTATTATAAGTACAAGCTTTTTATGAAATTAATTCAAATAAAAAAGTTATACACCCAGACAGAGCGATTGGACACTACTGTCTTTGGGGGACACAACTAGAGAGAAATGCACGTTAACAGTTTACACCTGAAATCTTCATTGTTTCCAGTGAGCAATCAACTAGCTAGAGCAGGGTAGGTGTTCTAATAGCAAGGAACAATGATTTTTAAAAGTTATATAAACATACATTTTAATGCAAATTCAAACATTTCTGATGCATGTCTGAAAAAGCAGGTCAACGTCCACAAGCGCCTTTTAAAAAAAACTACATCAAATAGTATTTATCATTACAATTTGCCTCCATCCATGTTGATTCAGTCCTAATTCACCTGGTGTCCTCTGATTCAGTCTTAGCCCTGCCCTGGCATGGACTGTATTCTAATATCATATTAGATAATCACTCTATAATGATGAAGTTTCTTCTGTTAAAGAGGATGTGACAAGATGATGAAGCCTAACAGAAGAGACCCACAGAATTTCCTCCTCCTTTTCCCCCCTTTTCTAATAATTTTTCAGGTATTGAATTAAAAAAATAAAAATTCTAAAAGCTTTAAACTCACTCTTTGGTTTGGATCATAATTCTTTCATTTTAAGGTTTGGTCATAAAACATTTAAAAGTTTGTAAGAACAGAGCGTTGTGTCAAACTCAAGTCCTTAAAGGCTGACAAACTCCAACACCTGAATTGAAAGGCTGAGTTACCTCCTCGTGAACTTGTTGATAGTTGTCCTGCTATTGACCTACTTATGTGATACAGTTGAGATGGTAGGACGCCGAGTGTCGTCAGTGTAGTCTGACACATGTGCTGTAGAGTAATAATAATGTTATAATAGCTTTTCTGACGTGTAGGGCTCAGGTATTTGTTACCAATTTTAATCGTTAGCTCGTATAACATTTCACGGTTAAAATAATTAACATTATTTCCGTTGCTTTTCAAATTTTCAAGTCACTTTTTGCAACCAAAACAAAATAAAGTCAGGTGATAATCTCAGAATAGTACTGTATGCTTGGGTAGAGCAGGTCTCATTATGCAAATGAGGAGGACGCTGCAGTTTCTGTTGGGGACGATTGAAGATAATATGCAAGTAAAGTTGTCCAAATGTTCAGGTAACAGAAACGCATGTTCTTCCAGAGCATCCACACGACTACGTCAGGAATTCGCTTCCTGTTTTTAGATAAAGCTCCTATATGTCTCAGCTCAGCTAACAGATAACCTCATGGGGGGGTAGACATCTTTGTTTTAACTGTGGCTGGCCTGGTAGCATTTAGATTCTATACAGTCCAACCAACCAACAGGCAGTAGCTTTCCCATTAAGATTGCCCTTTCTCATTTGCATAATGAGGCAGAAATACAAACAGAAGTGGAAAAATGACTGACGAGTAAGACATGGAGTAAGGGGAAAAAAAAGGACAAAAAATAAAAGGCATACACAGAAATAAACACATACAAAACATACGGTAAGTACTTAAAGCTACAGTGTGTAATAATTACAGGGATATACATTCAGAAATGTAATATATTATACATAACTATGTTATTTTATCATCATCTACGAGCTCAGCCTCTTAACCTTAATATTTGCGTTGCCTTAGAATTCATTATTTATATTTACATAGGAGCGGGTCTCGCAGCCATGGAGGCAGACATCTTTGCGCTACGGCAGCGCAGAGCCAACAAACTAGCGATTGCGAGATCGCCAAAATGTCACAACGATGTAGAAAAAATAACGGGTATATTTATTATCTTAAGTCTACATAAAATCTATACCCTACACAGACTAATGAAATACTATCTGTAAAATTATCTATGTAAACAAACCTCATCACTTCAGAAGGTAGGTGATGCGGACGTGTTGGAAGACATTTTGTCCCGTAACGCTCGCCGTACTGTTGGGGGGGAGAAGCGGTGGGGGGGAGATGTTCATGTTGCTGCAGTCTGCAGTCTGACCGCTAGATGTCGCTAAAAGTTACACACTGTAGCTTTAAACAGAAAAGCTTGATTTTATGTCTATGGATGTATTGAGAAGGCTGCTCAGCCCTGCAGCAAGAAGAATACGGGTTTGATTCCCAGCCTGGGGTCTTTCTGCATGGAGTTTGCATATTCTCCCTGTGTGTGGGTTCTCTCCGGGTACCCCGACTTGCTCCCACAGTCCAAAAACATGACTGTTAGGTTAATTGGCGAGTTATATTCTCAGGCTAATTTGGACTCCTGCATATATCATCTAAGGAATGTTCTGCAGCTCACTAGCCTAAACCTATTACATGCACAACTAGATCTCCATCTAGTGTTCAAAGGGTTATACTTCATAATGGTGGAATTATGGGTAAAAAAAAAAACACTGATGCCCTACCTAACCAAATATTGCATGTCACTTAACATTATACGACTGTTGCTCTGATAATTATTCACATGGACATACTCTATGCATCATTTCCTTTTTCCTTTCCTGTTTCCAGGAAATGCTGGATCTCCCTGCCTGTTTCCAGCATGCAGGCAGTGTGGTGGGGGAATTAAAGTGACACAGCAATTGAACAATGTGGAAGCAAATCAGAGCAGCTCACAAGAGTGAGATCTTTAAAGGGGGAGTAACCCATTAGCAGACAACTGAGCTTTAGGATCTTTCCAGACCTTTATCAACCGAGAGGAAAATTTTACCGTAGAGATAAGATACAGAAAAAAATCATTACGCAGGGGTCTGACTGGATGTTTTTGTTCTCTTGCTTTGCACTCAGTTCCTTTGTGAGGCACAGATGGACAAGCAGCTGATGCAGAAGACAGTTTTCCTCTCTGCGCACTCATGCAAGGACCTGAAGGCATCTTGAAATAGAAATTCAAAGGAGGAGGAGGACAGAAGGGAGAGAGAGGGAGAGGGGGGACTAGAGAGAGTACTGCTATGCAAAGCTCAATACGTAGCATGGCTGTACAGAAGAAGCAGAGTGAAATCCCTCCATCGCAGGGACCACTTTCTACATGTACCATTGAGAGCCAAAGGGCTGGAAGCAGGTCTGAAGGAACAGGAGGTTAGTGTCTCTATGCTTATTCTGAAACAATGTTGTAGATTCAGATTAAGAACATTATTTCAAACCCAAATGAGGAAAACACAGGCACAATATCATAGTGTAATAGTCAGCCATAACCAGATCTAACAGTTGGATGATTTAACTCTCATGCACTCTTTTTTTTGTTTATTATATAAATGGTTATTTGTCAGGTGCTGGCCTATTTTACACAGCCTGTTAATAATGGCTCTTTTATTTAGATCTGACCTGAAGGCCAGCATGTTTAACAGCTTCTATCTGGGCTGCTTGTTCAAGCTGATTTTTTTCAAGGCTTCTACATCCATGACATCACATGCTGAACTAGAACATTTCTGTTTACAGCTGAAGGCTGATGAGAATAGGAGGGTAAAAATGGGCATTAAAATATGTAAACAAGTGATTTCTTTTTCACAGGGAATGGATCTTATATCAAACCAAGCTCTCAAACAAAGAAAACAACCTGTCCTGCCATCAAGTCCATCCAAATCTGCGGCAATGTTAGCCCACGGCTCTTTGCAGGTTAGTTTGGAAAGCCAGCCTGAAGGATAAGAGAAGAACGGCCTGTTTTAGGACCTCCAGGCCAGCAGGCGGCGTCATACAAATCCTTAAACTGTCACACACTCAGTGCATATTTACCTCACACATTTCAGAAATTGTATACAATTATAAATAATTTAACCTACACTGTCTGTTGTAGAGAGATTTATTATGACTATACTAAATAATGTTTAGATACAGGCAGGGCGGAATTTACCTTTAGGCAAAACTAGGCAGTTGCCCAGTTGCTAATGAAACTCCATTTAAATGTATGGTTAATGCACTTATCTGTGCACTTTTATTATGCTTTTGATAAAAATCCTTTTTGTAGAATGCTATCATAATGCATTCAGTGTCCACCACATTGGATCAGTCCACTTGATGCGCATGTGCAGAAAGCTCCAAACAGACAGCAGCAAACCATTTGAAAACAAATGGTGCAAACAGCAGTGTTGCAAACTTATCTCTTTTGTCACTATATTGAGCAACCTTTCAGACCCCTCTAGCACTTTCATTTTTTAAAGCATCTAGTACCAAATCTGGTGACTTTATTCTGTTACTGGTGACTTTGGTGACAATATATAAAAGCATAGAACTCTGCTCCCCAGAGCAAGAAGATTCTCCTCTATCTTGCCTGCTGTCATGATTCATGCAGCTATTATTTAATTTAAATGTAAAAATGGAGAACAGATAAGCAGACCATGGCTTGTCAACAGAGAAAAGAACAACTGTCTTATTTACTTTTGCTGTCCCCTTTTTGGAAACACAGGAAGAAGCAATCAGCTAAGTAGTGATTGGAGAAATCCTTCATTTCTTTTGAGACAACATGAAATATCCAATGAGCACATTGCCAAAAAAAAAAAAGAAAAGGAAAAGAAGAGAGGGAGAAAAAGGTAGAACAAATAATGTATGTCTATTCTATTAAAATATCCAATGTCTGCCTCTGCCTGGGCCCCAACTTTCCAAAATCAGCTCCTGTCAGTACTTTTGTAGGACAGTTTTTCCAAAATGAGGGCCACCAAGGGGCGCCCTGAAAAAGGACAATAAGATAAACATATACAAAAACAAAAAATAAATGTCATTTTTCTTATTATTAAAAATGTGTTAACCCTTTTTGTAAATTATCATGAAATAGAGCTTGATATATATATTTTTTCTATTGAGATGATAAACTCAGGGCTCATTGTCTGTGGCTCACTTCTGTCAGTGAGCCCCAGGGCAGCTGTGGCTACAATGTAGCTTGCCACCATCAGTGTGTGCGTGAATGAATGTAGTGTAAAGTGCTTTGGTCAAGTTACCTGACTTGAAAAAAGGCGCTATATAAGTGCATGCCATTTACCATTTAACAGTTTGTTTAAACCTTTTGTTATCGGATAATAATAAAATACAGTGAAAAGAACATTTTAGTTGATATCCTTATGCTAAATAAACGTTATATTTTTTATAAGTGCAAACTGCGGGTGCTTCCCAGTCAGAAGCTGAGGCTGTTTATGAACTCCTGGTTTAAGGAATTTGATTAAGAAGTCTGTATTTCTCATATGTTATAAGCAATCCAGTCAAAATGGGTCCAAGAACTTAAACTAATGAAAACAGATTACAATCATATAAATTCTGATGAAGATAGGAATCTGATCTCTGACCTGTTTCTCTGACTGTGACTAACTGGATGTGCTCTCTTCATCCTCTGACATGGGAGCTGGCTCGGAGCTGGTTTACAGCTGCCTTTTGTACCTCTGTCTCCTTGAACCCCAGTCAGCCTCTGCAGATGTCCGCTCACACTGACCCTGGTTCTGCCGGAGTCTTCCTGTTAAAGGAGGTTTTTCCTCTCTACTTTCGCCACAAGCATGCTTAGTATAAGGGACTGCATCCGAGTCAACGAGTCAATGCAATAAACTGGTTTTCCTTAGAAAATCAATTTGGTGAACTGTAAAATGCCTTAAGATGACATGTGTTGTGAATTGGCGCTATATAAATAAACAGAATTAAATTTACTCTGAGATATCTAAGATGTATATACTTTATGTGGGATTGAATTGTGGAAATAAAAAAGGCTTATCTCCATAATTATTGACAACAACATAACTAGGTAGACAATGAATATTTGCGTGATGATTTAAGTACTTTTAGGGTATGAAATATTTCCTTTACTGATTAAAAATGATAGTGCAAATGGAGGAAATGAATAGTCAAGTTTAGCCAAAATAAGATACCTTATACATTTGCTTTGCATTCTACATTATAAAGTGATATAATTGAATACATTAAAAAGTGAGAATGTGGTTTCAACAAAAAATACATCTTTTAATCACCAATTTTATATTTTAAAGAAACTTTTGACCCAAATATTATCTTAGTTTGAGATATGTTAAATTATTTTTAAGGTCAATATACAGCAGATGGCGTGTATTGTTGGTCTGTGGCAGTGATCTCAAAAACTCGCCAGTGTAACTTGAAAGGGTCAGATCCTTCATTGAATGGGTCGTGTGACCCAGAGGCAGTCAGAGCTCCCCTAAAACATCAGAGCTAACTTTGCTAAAAAAAAATGTTGCTAGGCAACTAAACAGACATGACATAATTAGCATCTCTGCTCTAGGATTTGATCTGGAGGGGTGAATGTTGCCTTTATGGATGTGGTCTCTATGACATCTTAATCTGCTGGTCCACAGTGCTCACAGCCTCCACAGAGGGACACTGTTTCATTTTGCAACACTCAGGTGATGCTAGTTTCCTCCAGGGGCCCTAAACCTGGAAGTTACAGGTGTAGCATGCCCAGTAACTAAAAGTTGATATTGCTAGTTGAAGTTCTAATTTCTGATGCTTGTGTCTCATTGATAAAAACATTTTGAAGATAATTTTCAGCAATAATCATTTGTATTTTACATTGTAGCATGCTTACTGTTGGGTTTTTTTAGGAAGACAATCTGTCCAGGGACAACATATGAAAAATAGCCTTTTCGCTAATTCTGGTGCATTTGCAGGAACGCTTTTTAATGTACACTGTCCCTGTCAAATAAATAAATAAATTAAATTATATATTATTGTCCGTCCTTGTAAGCCCTACAGATCAGTTTTTGCAAGTAATTATATCTCAATTGCAATAGTTGTGTGCCTGCGATGAACTGGTGACCTATCCAGGATAGAACCCGCCTCTCTCCCGTAGATAGCTGGAGTTAGGTACCAGCACCCCTCGCAACCCCAGTTAGGATAAATATGACAGAAGATGGATGGATGGATGGATATCTCAAGTGCATTTTATGTTGTAAACAACTAGTTGAAGTGTCAATTTTTATTGGGAGTGTTGGTGGTTATAGCAGTGCGCTTGTGCTCGAGAAGATTGCAAGTTCCCGGTTCGATCCCCACAGCCCCCACTCTGGGTTCCGGAGCAAGACCCTTAACTCCACACTGCTCCCTAGGCGCCACACAATGGCAGACCAGGGATGGGTCAAATGCAGAGAAGAATTTCCTCACTGTGGGACAATAAAGGGATTTACATTTACATCATTCATAGCTAAGGCCACTTTTTAGTTGTAAAACATACACAAACGAAAACTGTTCCTGTGCTAGTCAGCCCACCATAGCAGATTATGCTTGGGCCCTTAGACAACCTTGAGTTGACACTGCAGGACTCTAACAACAGCATGTTTGTTTCAAACGCCGTCACAGAAATCTCCCCTGTACTTTTTTCCAGTTGCTTTTTCATGACTTTTAACTGTAAAACCCTTTTACTGCCTGCAGGTAATGGACTGAATGTTGACGAAAGACTCAGAGCAGCTCGAGAAAGAAGAGAAGAGCAGCAGAAGTTGCTGGGTATGCATCACCGCCACAACGACCCCTCACAAAAAAAAAAAAAAATCTACACACATATACTATAAAACTATTCCTACCGCTTAATTCCCTGTCAGTCTCTCGGGAGCTGAGCCGACTGGAGCGGGAACAGCGAGCCAGACGTTACTATGAACAACAGTTACAGGAGCGAAGGAAAAAACTCCTGGAGCAGAGGCTCAAAGAGGAGAGGAGGCGTGCAGCTGTGGAGGAGAAACGAAAGCAGAGGATGAGAGAGGAAAAAGTGAGCTTTTATTTTCAGCATTTTCTGTTTGCACTGCAAAAAATTGAAATCTAAATAAGTCATTTTTGCTCAAATTAAGTGCATTTTTTCTTGAATTGAGGAGGTAAGTGAGACACTTTGCCAATGGAACAAGAAAATTTACATTTAAAATAAGAAAAAAAATATTGCTTTCTCTTATTTCAAGTGTATATTATCTAATTATCTTATTTTAGGAGTAAAAATACAGATCATCTTATTTACCTGCTCAAAATAAGGGTAAATACACTTAATTTAAGACATTTTTTACTTATTTCTAGATGGTTTTTTTGCAGTGTGCATTCAACAACTAAAAACAAGGCTTAGATTTTTATTTTGTCTAAATGAAGGAGCGGCATGAAACTACAGTGCGCAAGACAATAGAGAGGAGCCAAAAGGCCCAGCAGCACCTCAGTCAAAGTTCAAGAGGCAGGAAGCCCAATAAGAATGGTATGAGAGATACATGTGCCCTCTCCTCTCAGCTTCTTTTAACAGCTTGTCTGCACAACCCACATTTAATATGTGCTGATTAAAAAGTGTTGCAAAAGGCAATGGCTCTAGGAATGTCTTATCTGTTGCTTTTGCCCTACTAAAAACTCTACACTGATCAATACACCAGCTCCACGTCGCTTGCCTCTGACAACATGGGAGAGGAATCTGGTCAGTCGCCTTCTCACCCCCACATGTTCTTATCTGGCTAGGAGCAAGAGTGCAGCTTGTAGGTCTGGAGAAGAAGGTATACCCCTCCTTTCAAGGAAGTCCTCACTGCTTTAACCCTTTCACTGCTATGAGAAACTTTCTGAGCTCACTGACGCTGCTGTTTTCCTTCATGTGTGTCATCATTTTTCAACACATTATGTTTCTCCACATTTCTTAACACTGGCTCAGTTGTCCATGTTTGTCGCCGTGCAGTTTCATGCCACCCATCGAATGCCATCCCTTCCCCTAACATCATCACACCCAAACTCCGACATCAGTCACTTTCAGTCCCCCGCAGGCCGCCTCCATCACCCTGTTCCAATAACAGACAGCAAAGAAACATCAGCCCTGCACAGGTAATTCTACCCACCAAATTATTCCTGCCACATTCTTTTTATTTTCTTCCCCTTTTAGGTACGACGAGTACAACCACAAACCTTAATGTTGATAAACCAACACAAAGTAGTTCTGTAAGGTGGAGAGAAAAAGGTTTAATAGGCAGTGAAAGTTTAAACAAAGATTTTTTAAAGTGAAACGTGTATTTTTATCCAGCCAAGTCAACTCTACTCCCTGAATAAAAACCGGCATAGAGTTGTCTAAGTGGTGGTGGGATCAAGACGTGGTTGGGACGCCCTTTAAGTTGCAGGAGTAGTGAAACTGGTTAGAGTTGATGGGAGCAAATGGAGCTAAATCCATGCAAACGGAAATGAGCATGCAATGGTTAATATCCAGGCATACTTATATTAGAACAGCCTTAACAAAGATCTAAATCCAAATGAGAATTTGCTTCGAAACTGAATATTCAGATAAGAAAAATGGGCAAATATTCCATTTCTAGATATGCAAGATCCATAGAAACAACCCAAAGGGCTCTCACTGCGGTCAGAGGTTGGTGAATTGTTTGGGGTCATGATTAGAAAAAAAACACACTTTTTATTTTTTAATCTGTAAGACACTTTACCTTATTGTTGGTCTACCACGTAAATTTCAAATGCAATGTGTGAAGTTTTTGGTTGTAACATAACAAAACGGGGAATAAAGTGTGAATATGTAGGCACTATATTAGCTCATTTTTAGGGTATTACTTAAAAATGGAGCATCTGTGTCTTTACATTTTAGTTAAAGGAATAGTATACCCAAAACATGATTAGCCTTCATTTTCTACTCACCCCCATGCTGAACAACACTCTGGAGTACTTTTTTGATATCTCAAATGCATCTGGAGATCTGGGAGGCTTCTTGCTGTCTGCTGACATTCAAATAATGGAGGTCTATGGTGCCCGAGGCAGAAAGGTCCATAAAAGTCCACAAAAAACGTGTCAATATTCCTCCATACTGCTCGTTCAATGTATTCCAAGTGTCCTGAGTGGGTAGCGTCCATAATTTACTCGAAACGAAGTCATTTAGAATGTTTTTAGAGCATAAACAGTATTGTATATGATGTCCTGAAAGCGCGCGCCTGCGCGTTCAGGACGCTACGGAAGCCGGCAGACCAAACCAGATGAAAGTGCGCATTCAGCGTCTGCTCTGCCGATAATGCAAGCGTAGAAGAAGAAATGTGCTGTTTACCTGTGCAAAGAAAAGAAACAACGAAAGAAAAATGTCTGAGGATTTCAGTGTTGAGGAAGAGCAGGAGTTCTTTGCCGAGCTGAATGCGCACTTTCATCTGGTTTGGTCTGCCGCGGTTTCCGTAGACTCGTGAACGCGCTTTTAGGAAATCTTATACACTACTGTTTATGCTCTAAAAACATTCTAAATGACTTCGTTTCGAGTAAATTATGGACGCTACCCACTCAGGACACTTGGAATACATTGGACGAGCAGTATGGAGGAATATTGACACGTTTTTGTGGACTTTTATGGACCTTTCTGCCTCGGGCACCATAGACCTCCATTATTTGAATGTCAGCAGACAGCAAGAAGCCTCCCAGATCTCCAGATGCATTTGAGATATCAAAAAAGTACTCCAGAGTGTTGTTCAGCATGGGGGTGAGTAGAAAATGAAGGCTAATCATGTTTTGGGTGTACTATTCCTTTAATACTGGATAATTGAGAATCTAACTTCTTGTTTTTTTTCCGGTTTTAGATTAAAATAGTAAGACAACAGGAAATCATGAAGAAAATCCCGAACAATGGCGGAGCGAAAAGATCAAATGTTTCTGCCAGTAACGGCGTGAAGCCAGCTACCCCTACTCAAAGCAGAGCAGCCTCCCCGTCACCCGACAGGTAGGTAAATATCTCAGCTTCATGATTATGTTGCATAAGTAAACTAATAATCCTCTCTCCGGTTTGATTCTTAAGGAGCCCCAGTAGACCAATCAGCAGACACTCCACCCCAATACATTTAGAGCTCCCAGCTGTTCCTGAGGAAGATGCTAACGTCTGTGGCTCGTCAGTCTCTGTCGGTAATTCAGGGCCCATCAGTGCACCGGATAAATGTCCAAAACAGACACAGAAAAAAGAAAAACTCCCAAAAACGGAGCCTTTAAAGCCTTCTGGGAAACAGAGAGACATCTCGCCCAGAATAGCAGCAGAAGGAAGTAAGCTGAGAAATTCTTACAGCTACATTTTTTAAAACTAGATCCCAGTAATTATTATGATTTTCTTTACACCCTTTAAGCTCCCCAGCCCCCGGAGGTCATGATCCGCCTTTCAGCCGGTACCACTGACCCTAAAGAGGCCTCGAGACTTCTGGCTGAAAAGAGGAGAGAGGCCAGAAGACAACGGGAGAAAGAGGCGCAGGAGCGTTTGCAGAGAGAGGAAGCTGAAAGGCAAAAAAAAAAACTTAATATCTTACAGAAATACTATAGGAGGCAAAGCGACCAGTGTGACGGTTTATAACTTCTGTTCAGGCGGAATCATGAAGAGCAGGCTCGACAGGAGGCCGAGGCCAAGCGTCTGGTAGAGGAGAAGAGAAGAAGGGAGGAAGAGGAGCAGAGAAGAGCTGAAGAGGAGCGAGCTCAGGCTAAAAGAGAGGCTGCCCTTCTTCAGAAACAGGTACCAGAAAAAAACACTTCAGGAGAATCACTCCTCTAATGCATGAACTGTTCGGTTATTTTGTAACCATGTTAACCATGTAATAATGCCTATCTGCATTTTACACAGAGAGAGGAGGAAGCAGCTAAAGAGAGAGCACGAGTTGAACAAATGAAGCAAGAGAGAGAGATGGCGGCACAGAAAGAGGAGGCGGAGCGCCAAGTCAGGAAAAAGGTCTGCTTCTTCAGAAACTGGGTTGAAAATATTCAGTGCCTATATAAAGTATTTATTCTGTGAACCTTTACACATTTTTATGCATTAAGAATAACAAAGAAAGCAATTTCAGTTGGATCCTATAAGATCCAACTGAAATGGATGAGGAAGTAATCCATGGAGCACACAGTCCATTAAGTTCTGGAGAAACTCCCCAAGTCATTTGGGATTAAGGGAATTGTGTTCAGTGCATACTCTGAAAACGCAGAGTGAGGCATCACTCCAAACAAGCTGACAGTCACTCTGGAAGAGCTGTAGAGATCCACTGCTCAGGTGGGAGAATTTGTTGCAGGAGAGCTGTTCTTAGACTGAAGAGCCGGAAGAAATGCAATCACTGTATCAAAGCTATTGAGCTGCACAATTATCATAATTGCACATTTCTAATCTAATTGACATATGACTGTTCAGTTTAAAGGAATAGTACACCCAAAACATGATTAGCCTTCATTTTCTACTCACCCCCATGCTGAACAACACTCTGGAGTACTTTTTTGATATCTCAAATGCATCTGGAGATCTGGGAGGCTTCTTGCTGTCTGCTGACATTCAAATAATGGAGGTCTATGGTGCCCGAGGCAGAAAGGTCCATAAAAGTCCACAAAAAAACGTGTCAATATTCCTCCATACTGCTCGTCCAATGTATTCCAAGTGTCCTGAGTGGGTAGCGTCCAGAATTTACTCGAAACGAAGTCATTTAGAATGTTTTTAGAGCATAAACAGTAGTGTATAGGATTTCCTAAAAGCGCGCGCCTGCGAGTTCACGACGCTACGGAAACCGCGGCAGACCAAACCAGATGAAAGTGCGCATTCAGCTCGGCAAAGAACTCATGCTCTTCCTCAACACTGAAGTCCTCAGACATTTTTCTTTCGTTGTTTCTTTCTTTGCACAGGTAAACAGCACATTTCTTCTTCTACGCTTGCATTATCGGCAGAGCAGACGCTGAATGCGCACTTTCATCTGGTTTGGTCTGCCGCGGTTTCCGTAGCGTCGTGAACGCGCAGGCACGCGCTTTCAGGAAATCCTATACACTACTGTTTATGCTCTAAAAACATTCTAAATGAATTTGTTTCGAGTAAATTCTGGACGCTACCCACTCAGGACACTTGGAATACATTGGACGAGCAGTATGGAGGAATATTGACACGTTTTTTGTGGACTTTTATGGACCTTTCTGCCTCGGGCGCCATAGACCTCCATTATTTGAATGTCAGCAGACAGCAAGAAGCCTCCCAGATCTCCAGATGCTTTTGAGATATCAAAAAAGTACTCCAGAGTGTTGTTCAGCATGGGGGTGAGTAGAAAATGAAGGCAAATCATGTTTTGGGTGTACTATTCCTTTAAACATGACAAAGCACCCTGTCAGGAATACATGTTAATTTACCGAGTCTGTCTCCCTGCAGCGAAAGGCCAAACCTCACAGACTTGACCAAATCAAGGACACTGAATGTCTCAATGACTGCTGGGAAGTATTTTAATACAAAAATGAAAGACAGCAAAGTAAGGTTCAAAGTGAGTTTACTACAACTAACATTGTGATGACAATGTTTCTGATGCTCAATGTTTTCTAACACTGAGCTCGAACAAGAGCTCCTGTCAAAGCAGGGATATGAAAGATGGGTATACAGGTGCTGGTCATAAAATTAGAATATCATGAAAAAGTAGATTGATTTCAGTAATTCCATTTAAAAAGTGAAACTTGTATATTATATTCATACATTACATACAAACTCATATATTTCAGATGTTTATTTTGTTTAATTTTGATGATTACAAATGACAACAAATGAAAATCTCAAATTCATCATATCAGAAAATTAGAATATTGTGAAAAGGTTCAAAATTGATGGCCCCTGGTGCCACACTCTAATCAGCTAATTAACTCAAACCACCTGCAAAAGCCTTTAAATGGTCTTTCAGTCTAGTTCTATAGGCTACACAATCATGGGGAAGACTGCTGACTTGACAGTAGTCCAAAAGACGACCATTGACACCTTGCACAAGGAGGGCAAGACACAAAAGGTCATCGCTAAAGAGGCTGGCTGTTCACAGAGCTCAGTGTCCAAGCACATTAATAGAGAGGCGAAGGGAAGGAAAAGATGTGGTCGAAAAAAGTGTACAAGCAAGAGAGATAACCGCACCCTGGAGAGGATTGTGAAACAAAACCCCTTCAAAAATGTGGGGGAGATTCACAAAGAGTGGACTGCAGCTGGAGTGAGTGCTTCAAGAACCACCACACACAGACGTATGAAAGACATGGGTTTCTGCTGTCGCATTCCTTGTGTCAAGCCACTCTTGAACCACAGACAGCGTCAGAAGCGTCTTGCCTGGGCTAAAGAGAAACAGGACTGGACTGCTGGTGAGTGGTCCAAAGTCATGTTCTCTGATGAAAGTAAATTTTGCATTTCCTTTGGAAATCAAGGTCCCAGAGTCTGGAGGAAAAGAAGAGAGGCACTTCATCCACGTTGCTTGAAGTCCAGTGTAAAGTTTCCACAGTCAGTGATGGTTTGGGGTGCCATGTCATCTGCTGGTGTTGGTCCATTGTGTTTTCTGAGGTCCAGGGTCAACGCAGCCACATACCAGGAAGTTTTAGAGCACTTCATGCTTCCTGCAGCTGACCAACTTTTTGGAGATGCAGATTTCATTTTCCAACAGGACTTGGCACCTGCACACAGTGCCAAAGCTACCAGTACCTGGTTGAAGGACCATGGTATCCCTGTTCTTAATTGGCCAGCAAACTCTCCTGACCTTAACCCCATAGAAAATCTATGGGGTATTGTGAAGAAGAAGATGCAATACACCAGACCCAACAATTCAGAAGAGCTAAAAGCCACTATTAGAGCAACCTGGGCTATCATAACACCTGAGCAGTGCCACAGACTGATCGACTCCATGCCACGCCGCATTGCTGCAGTAATACAGGCCAAAGGAGGCCCAACTAAATACTGAGTGCTGTACATGCTCATACTTTTCATGTTCATACTTTTCAGTTGGCCAACATTTCTATAAATCCTTTGTTTTTATTGGTCTTCAGTAATATTCTAATTTTCTGATATGATGAATTTGAGATTTTCATTTGTTGTCATTTGTAATCATCAAAATTAAACAAAATAAACATCTGAAATATATGAGTTTGTATGTAATGTATGAATATAATATACAAGTTTCACTTTTTAAATGGAATTACTGAAATCAATCTACTTTTTCATGATATTCTAATTTTATGACCAGCACCTGTAGATAAATTTGAGGCTATCCTGGAAATGTAAAAATAAATTAAAGCGGCAAAATAAATTTGTTTAACGAATTCCAAAAGACATTGAAGCTTTAAATGTAGCTAAGTTAAATTTTGGTGCAAGCCTAAAGTAATTCTCTAAACTGCTGAGCAAGTTGGGCTGAAGATGAAAGTGCCAGACACGATTTTCAGAGTTTTGCTTGTTGGAAAAAAAAACATAAAAATAAAAACCCCACTGTCCTTAAACCTCACAATTATGAACTACTTTGTGTTTCTTCTATCTTATAAAAAAAACCCATTGAACATAAGACTGCAAAAACATGTTCAGGGAGCGTGATTTCTTTTGCAAAGCATTTGTAAGCAATGAAAAGATAAACATCAAAATCAGAAATTTCTGCTGTTTTGATTCAATGTTGTCTTTTCCAGCGACTTGAGGAGATCATGCGGAGAACCAGGAGGACAGATTCCCCAGATATGGTGCGTTTTACTGAATCTTAGCTTCTCAGAACAGAACACAGCCTCGGGTCTCTTGTGACTCACATTCACTGTCGGCTCATTAAAAGCGTTTTAGCCTTGAATAAAAGGTTGAATAACGTATTAATCACAGAATTCTGCCTCGCCGACGACCCTACCGAATGAAAACACGGAGCCTCCACATAACGGAAGGATAGAGGACCCCAACAAGACGCCGTCGGGGACTAAAAGCACACAGCTGGGGTTAGGCAAAGAGGACGACGTGGTGCCCGTCGTGGCCTTCAAGGAACGGAGATCCCTCAGAGCGCTTTCTGGTCTGGAGGAAATCCAAACCAAACAGAGAGCAGGTGAGGACAAACAAAAGACAAAAAAAAACTGTCCATTTGATTGAACCTGATTATTTCAATCAGGATTCAAGTCTTTGATAATAATGTTTCTGAATGTTTTCTCTCCCCGGCGTCTTTTAGAAGTCATCTGAGCTCCTCCTGAGGCCTCTGCTATCCAGGGAAGTCATCAAAGAGCTGCGATTTGTCTGCAAAGCTACTAAATCAGCACAGCCATTCTGCTACCTTTCGGCGCTTTTACAAAACATGTAACGTTACAGCTTAGCCTCTCTGTGAGGATGTCTGCAATAGCCAGCAGCACAGCTGTTCAGCACAGTTATGGCAAAGACGTCTCTTTGCAGCAGGGTTTAAATCCAATACACTCAAAATGGGGTTTAGCTTTACTTTGTGCTTCTACAGTAGTTTGTTAGTGGATATAATGAATCTGAGAGAATAGCCATTTTATCAATAAGAGCTTGTCCAGTTATTTTTAGCTTTAACCTGCTTACTCAGCACTTTTCCTTAACTAGTTTTTTCTCAGTGGAACTTGAATAAATGAAGATGCAGTGTGCGCTAAATGTGCTGCTAAACTAGAACTTGCTGCGTTACAATCTTTACCTTGAACTTTTGTAAAATAGAGCAATCGTATATAAAAGCCGCAACAACAGACATGGGTTCCAAAGATAGGCTTTAATTCTGGTTTTAGAGGTAAAAATGAGAAATGCCTTGTTTGCAGTCACAGTTGCTTCAATAGTGTGCAATTGCAGAGAAAAAGCTTATAGCTTTAGAATGGGTCTTAAAACAGTAAAAATGCATAAAATGTGTAACTTAAACTTGATCCAATACTGTTAGCTTTATAAAATGTTAAACTGTATGGTATGTATATGATTAAAGCTGATGCCACACCCTTGTCCTTTTCTGCTTAAGTAAAAAAAACATAAAATATAAAATTGTTCTTGTTTTTAAAAAAAAGCTGAATAAAAATAGGTTTTTCAAAACATTGCATAAAAGTAAACACCTCACTGCATGAAAAGTGGGATTTTCGTCAATATACGGCACTGTAGATTGTCGTGGAACTTCAGGTTAGCGGCAGTTTACGACAATTTGCAGGCTTCGACGAAAACTCCCGTAAATTGTCAGAAATTGACGTGGAATTTCTTAGGCAGTGTTCCCCCCATGCCTCCCCCCCATGGAATTCTAGGGGAGGCTTTAACATGTAAATGAACATGCTGTGAGCTAAACAAATGCAAACCAGGGTTGCAGGGGGGGTTTTACCCCCCCCCTGCAACCCTGGGTAAGAAAATCTCTGATACAAAGAGATCAGGTATAGCCTCTTACATTTTAGCTTGAATTGATTTATTTAATTAAAGTATAGAGACCAAAACAGATCTTTAGCTGACAGAGCAATACATTTAGAGCAGTAATTATTTTTTTTTTAATTTGCATTTAAGATAAAAAATAAAATGTTGTCTGTCAATATGCTCAATTCACAATTACTTAAGTGGAAAAGTTTCAAGAAATGATTCTGAGATGATTCACTTTATAACATGGCGCATTATCCTGTTGGAGGTAGCCATCAGAAGATTGGTACACTGTGGTCATAAGGTCATAGGTCAGCATGCTAAATTGGTTTTAAGTGGCCCAAAGTGTGGCAATAAATATCCCCCAAATAGATGGTAGAAATAGATCAGGCTCAGTATAGCCTAATTATAGACTCTTACATTTTAGCTTGAATTGATTTATTTAATTAAAGTACGCTAGATTACTGTGTATGCAAATGTTATGTAAAAAAAAATACACAAAATAATTTACTTCAAAAATTAGTTTTAATCAGAATCAGTTGGCTGTAATGGTTAATTTTTTTTTTTAGATTTCCACTTTTTTTTTTTGTTATTGAATATATAAGAAAACAATAACAATCTCAAATAACAAGTCAATAACAAATATTTCAATACAAGAAGAAATATCACAACTCCTGCTTTTGAAAAATAAAATTAAATGCACAGGCTGGAACAAAGTATAAAATAAAATAAAATAAATAAAATAATAATAGTAGTTAAAGTAAATTAATCAGTGGGGACTACCAACTGAAATTCTTCAATTAACTCAAACAATTTAATTGCATTTAAATTCTGCATCTTTCTCAGACATCTTTTGAAAAGGGAAAGTTCATTTTTGAGAGCAGAGATTGGGAGGGAGCATTTTGCATAGCGACATTTATGGATATAATACTTTGTTACAATTATTAGAATATTGATTAAAAATTCCAAATTTTTTTTTCTTTAATAGATAAACCGAATTGAATGTTTTGCCAGGAAATAAAATCTAAATTTATTGTTTTAGTTTTTGGGAATATATACAAACTATGCTCTAATTTCTAGATACCGATCTGTTTTTACTATAATTTAATTTGACAAACCGGGTCTTCTCTACATTCTTTTTTCTGTTTGGTGCGATTGCAATAGCGGGTCTTGATCTGGACGGACCGGAGGGGAGCAAAAAATAGCTCAGCTCCGTATTTTGACGGTGAAGGACGGAGAAGACGTACGTGGGCGGTGACGAGCGGAGGATGTGGAACAGCTCTCATTGATTTACATGACAGACAAGTAATACAGATAGTAGGATGGACATTTTATTAGAAATAAATCATACACTGTTCAGAATACGAAACATGGGGCTGATAGTTACATTTGTGTGGGTTCCAGCACATATTGGGGCGGAAGGAAACGAGAGGGCAGATAAAATGGCAGAAAGGGCAATTAAACATTCTATTAGTTTTATAGTTAAAATAAGTAAATCAGAAGGAAAGAGTATTATTAAAGAGAAACTTATGGAAATTTGGCAAAAAAGGTGGGATGAAGATAAAACAGGAAGATGGTTTTATAAAATTCAGAAGATGGTAGGAGAAAGAAGAAATGGAAGAAGAAATAGAAAGGATGAAAGAGTGATAACAAGGTTAAGATTTGGTCATACAGGACTTAATCATACACTTTTTAAAATACAAAAACATAAAACGGGCAAATGTGATTTCTGTGATAAATATGAAACCATAGAACATGTTATATTAGAATGTCATAAATATGAAAAAGAGAGAAGATATATGAGAAGAGAGTTTGAAGACATTAAGGAGAAGGTTAATTTATTAGATATACTGAGGAAAAATTTAGGGAGTAAACACATACAAATAATTATTCGATTTCTAAAGAAAACGAAATTATTCCATAGAATTTAATTATAGTAAGTGTGTTTGTGAGTGAAGGAATGATATACAAAGCTGTGCACAAATATGTTTATATTTTTAAGTGTGAATGTTTGAATGTATGTTTAGAAGAAGTTAGGGTAGAATGTATCAGGATCAATATTTAAACCATCACGAACCACACTCCATACCAGTAAGTGGCGGTAATGCTACTAACAGTTTGTTGCCAACCGCCATAAAACTCGACAAGAAGAAGAAGAAGACAGACAAGTACTCCGTACGTGAGCGGGGCGGAGCGCTGACGGAGTATGTGGAATCTGGGGGTAAAGGAGGACAAATACACGTCCGGCTGGGTGCAGCGCCGGACGCCGGACAGTGCAATGAAAATCCGGACTGTCCGCCCTAAAGCCGGACATCTGGCCACCCTATCTGCAGTCGAGCAACTTTGCGGGATATATACGAACTCGAGGAAGAGAAGACGGGTGCACAACGCCACGCTAGCGGTAAATATGTTCGATTACTGGTAGCTATGCTAAAAGCAGCCTAGCTTAGCTAGGCAAGCTAAAGACAACCTAGCCTAGCTAGGTAAGCTAAAAGCAGCCTAGCCTAAAGCTTTACTAAAGTGTATTTTTTGTGATTCACAGGAAGCATTATGCCGTCTTAACAACTCGGAGACTAATTGCAGGCGCTATGAACCGGCAGGGGTAAGGTTTAAAGAATATGCTTTCATTCTGCGGTAAAAGGACATGGATACGGATGGATACCGACCATAGCTGTACTTTTTTTTTTCTTTCACAGACTACAGTCGCCTCACAATGAGGCGGTGACCTCCTATTTGTTTGGATTTGCACGATGTTGATAAAGACGACATTGTGTGTAAGTGACTTGTTTTAATGTTTTCTCCTTCCTTGTTACTGTGACTTGCGTTTGATTTTTTTGATTTTTTTATTCATACCACTCTCATTTAATTGTTTTCCAGCTGCCTGTAAGACGTATTATGAGACGGTATGCAGGAGCTTCAGATACACGTTGCTAGCCAGCACGCTGCGTGCGGAGGCCGCCAGGCTATCTGCTCGGAGTCGGGCCAGACGAAAGAGGGTAAGACTTTATTTGGTGACTATTTTTCAGGTGCATTGATAGATGTGTTGTGTCAATATGCAGTGCGCTGATTCATGTTTTTTTTTTTTTCAGCTGCTGAAGGCGAGGCAGAGTGTGCTGGCAGATGAGGAAGTGGAACTCTGTAAGTCCGCCACCGTCGACCTCATGTCCGACGAAGAAGATGGCGTCGTCGGCGGTGTCTCTGGATGGATTGTACGGTCGCCGCCATTTCGTAGGCCGGATCTCACTGAACTCTGTGTTAAGCTGCAGTCCCGGTTAGAAGCGATGTCGAAGTACAAGGCCACGCACAGTATGCGTCTGCACATCGGACCTGCCTCGGAGGGAATGCTGCCAGTTACCTCCAACCCCGAGGAAGCAAACGGACCGTTCACGGAGTTGTAATTTTTAGATACGCATGTGTTTGGATACGCGTTGTATATAGTTGTGTGTGTTTTAATAAAGCTCTTTCTTTGCATAAACAGCTTCCTGGCAAATGTTCATTTCCTGTATAAATTCATTCATGTCCTTGATGGTAGCATAATAATTGTGTAGTAGTGTAGGATAACATAAATACACAGCATATGAACGAAATAAATATATGAATATATATATATATGAATGAATAAATATATATATATATGAATAAATATATATATGTAAATATATATATATGCCAACCAATCACGAGCGACTTCACTTGTTTAAAAAGAAGTGGTTCCGTCCAATACTCAGTAAGAAAATTAAAGCCTGGCGTGGCCACGTGTGGTTTTGCTGCCAATCACGAGCGATTTCATTTGTTTGAGAATAGTGGTTTCAGCCAATACTGAGAAGGTTATTCAAGCCAGACCTGGCCAGCCGCGCGGGTTTGCTGCATTCATATGCTAATTAGGGCCATTAGTACAGCTGATCGCTATCCACATACGTCACTGTCCGTTTCCGACAATTTGTGGCACGACAAACGCGGACAAGCACGGGTTGCAAATTGTCGGAAACTGACGAAAATCAGGCAGATCTGCGGGAGTTTACGGGGGTTTACGGGGACGAAAATCTCACTTTTCATGCAGTGCCTCGTACTTTCTGTACGATGTACAGAGCAGGTCAAGGGAAAGGTGACCCAGGTGATGGAGAGGGAGGCTGAATCATTTGCAGCAGCTGTCGCATCTCCTCCGTCTGTGCATGAAGGTTCCAGAGCTGAGCCTGCAGCTCACCATCAGTCTCCATAGTTAAAAACTCTCCATCTGCAGAGGAACAGGTTTTAAACTGCTGAAAGGCAGATTCAATCTTTTTTTGATCTCTTTAAAAAGTGTTTATACACTTTTAATTTTACTCATTTTGTTCCATTACAATTTATTTTATTCAGATTCCACGTGGTGAAATAATGCCATGTGGATGAAGCTAAAAATCTGATAAAAAGATACTACTTGTTCACTAACGTTTTTTTTTTAAATATTAAAATTCCGTTACTGGCTGCAAAAGGATTTTATTTCTGTTTGGTTTGCATCACAATTTTGAAAACTTGCCTTTAGCCATATTTATGTTTAAGCATTTAGCAGATGTTTTTATCCAAAGCGACATACTAAGTAGACACAATTTTTTTTAAGTTCTCATGTACTGCTTTGTTGAAGTAAATCACATAAAATCTAATAATTAGTTATTTAAAAAGTTATTATTTGCAACATGAAAAATAAAGAGTATAAATACTTTTAGGGTAAAGCTGCTCTTCTTTTTTTTTTTTGCCATACAGAAATATGAAATTGAAAACAAACCCTGTTTGAGTTTGGCTATGGTAGCAACACCAAGCTGCTGGAATTTAACATCTTTCTGTTTGAGAAACAGCAACAGATATTTAGACACTGCACTGTAATGAGGCCTTAGCAGCTGAAGGAAATTGTCTGTGTGGGAGAAGAAGAAAAAAAGCGACATTAGAAATATAACCATATAAAGAATAAAGCTGTTGTTTTAGGCATGTACACTACTTTACCCGTCAGTTCAAACATGTGGAGGACGGCTGCAGAGTGGTAGGACAACCGGGTATTTCTTGTTTGTCCAGAAAGCTCTACCAGTTTCCAAACCTGCTGTGGCATTACAGATGTCGACATTTTGGACCTCAGCCCTTCTGCAGAGAGAGATTTCATAAATATTCTAGCAGACAATGGATACATGAAATTTATTCATGGAAAATATTAAGAGAAAGTTTGAAAAAGATACTATAAAACTTTGGATCATCTCCCCAGGTCATCAGGCGATGTAGACACATCATAATATTTAGCAGCGCCTCATCTGACAGCGATGGAGACAGAAGTACTCGGAGCAAACCAGATAAACACCGGCTTTCCGCCACAGCCTGGATAACATTATGGGGATTCAGGCTAACCTTCAGAGTTTAAGGCCAAAAGATAAATCAGACATGTCATAAATAAGTGGTGTACCTGCTCATCCAAGCAGGCACTGCACAGGTCGGTAATGATCTTGCAACTTTGTGAGATCTGAAAAGAGTTTGATCTTGGATGATGAAGCAGATCACCAAATTCCCTCAACAGCCCTTCACCCATCAGGATAACCTGAAATCAGAATACAGGAAAGTCCACACTGTGCCTCCAAAAGTATTCATGTCCTCACACTTTTACATTCTTAAAAGTATAGCGGAGGATGTTCTTTTTCCCAGTGGATCGTGAAAATAAGTGGTCCTCCTAATTCTCAATCATTCTGGTGATATGTTTACGTAAGGCCGTCCTTCATGCTGGTCCCCATTTTCTCTTACCAGTGGTGAGTCTGACATAGTGGAAAAATAGCAAATCTTTTTTTGGAAAGTAAGCTTGTATGAGCGATGCAAACAGCAACTTTTAAACAGAGCATGCACGAGGAGAAATGAGCTCGTGCACGCTCTTGCATGTGTTTAATAGACGTCCCCTAACGGTACGAAGGTACAGGGTTGTGCAAAAATTCTCGAAGATCCTCCACTATACTTTTAAATTATAGCTGCAAACCTGATTGTGTTTTATAAGTATTCTTTGTAATAGACCAACATAATTGTGGCACTTAATTGCGAGGCTTCAAAGCTGTGAGGTACAACATGTATTTATATTCACCTCCTATAAGTCGATATCAATAATAAAAAAAAAAATGTATTTTAAAAGTTAAAATAATCAGTGCAAAACCCATAAGGACATGAATATAGAGCTAAAATGACAGAATGGGTATTAATAGGAGAAGCAGCCCGTAGGCCCATGACTACAATCTAATTGTTTTTGTTACGTTTTATGTTAAGGTATTGCTGCTTTGTTAGAAAACCTCAATCAAATAAAGTCCAGATTCAAATATGAGAAAACACAAAAAGCTTACAAAATAAAACAATTAAAAAATTTCACTCTCCATCCAGTATGATTGGCTCCAGCTATTTGGAAAGTAAAACGAGGGAAGATTCATTTTTAGGATGTGCATTGAAAAGTGGAATGACTCATTGCGGTTAAATAAAACATTATTATATTTATTATTATTATAACATCATTAGTGCACTTTAGATATTTATTCATAAAAAAGGTTTGAAAACTAAGTAATCACTTCCTTCTATTTCATAGAAAATCCAAATACAATGAATAAAATCTTGTGGCTTACGGAAAATGTTAACATTTTTCAATGGGGATATAAAGAGTTTTGCAAGGAGCTGTGTAGAATATTTAAAAAAAGTTTTGTTTTTTTATATTAGGCAATTTTTTCTTGGAACAAAAAAAATAAAAAGAATTACATAAAAAAATTTTTTAAATCCCATAATTGCAATATATACCACAAACAGGTCATTGATTGATATACTTTAGGAATGGGGGGTGCATACACAGTTTGGTTGGTGTGCAGACAGTTGACACAGCAGTGCTAAGGCAGAATCTATCCATGCAGAATTCAGACTTCTGAGCAGAGCCTTCAGAGGAAACACACAGTTAAGTTCCATGATCTGTTCCTGGACCCAAACTGGACACAAAAAAAAAAAAATCACAATCAGAACCTGCAGAAGGTGTTTTGAAAGTACTGAATAAATGGAATGCTACATTTACCATTCTTTAAAAGGGTTAGAAGGCATCTGCATGCTTGGGCAGAATTCTGAAAAAACACACAATATCGACAATGTAAAACAGAATCAAAGTCAACATTTCCCCCCCTGAGTGAAGTTCCCAATCACCTTTTGTACCGAGGAAGACATGAGTGTCAGAAGTGACTTGGACAAATAATGACCTCCGATGTTTAGCAACTTTGGGTGATGCTCTTGGATAGCAGCAATGTTGCATAGAGCTGTGCAGCTGTAAAACTGAACTTCTGAATTGGAGGACTGCAGCAGAAGAACCAAGACAGGGATGGCACCTGCATGACAAAGAATCCTTGTGGACCAATCTGGAGGAAGGAATAAAATCAAAGGAAACAACTTGAGAATAAAGTACCAACAGGGTTCAAACCCTTTAACCTTGACACCTTGTCATTACATAATCCACTCACTAAAAACCACACAATTGAGATTTTATCTGATATATCATCACAAAGTTGTGCCTAAATGTAAAGATACAGGAAATGAGTGGATTTGTTTCTTTTTTTTATTTTCGCCCTTACTTTGATTAGGCCATTCCGTCATTTCTATATATGAGACTCAGTATATGTACAGTATATATACACCAAGACAAATTCCTTGTAAGTGCAAACCTACTTGGCAATAAACTTGATTCTGATCTATGTTCTACTCAACTGCCATTAGGCTGCTGAATGTTGCATAAAATGGGGTTTAAAAAAAGAAAAAAGCACTGAATGTTGGAAACCGCAAATCATATACCAGTGTTATATTTACATTTTATTACTGCTGCACTTTAAAAATGAAAATCTCTTGAGAGCTGTACTGAACAATTTTTTTGTATACACTGTGTGTACAAAATGACAATAACGTCTTTCAAATTCTAAGTTTAAGTCTAAGTCAAATCCATCCTGGTTGGAACTCCTCATCAAACTAAATCATTAACCATAACCAGCATAACTTTTTCCGGTAATAACATTCCGCTTTCATCAACCGTTAGTAATCTTGGTGTAAGAATGGACTCACAACTCACTTTTGAAGCCCACATAAATCAATTATGCAAGACTTCTCACCTCCGTAACATCTCCAAACTCCGTCCCATTCTCTCCCTCCCAGATGCCGAGAAGCTGGTCCATGCCTTTGTCTCCTCCAGACTGGACTATTGCAACTAGGGATGCACGATATTGGGATTTTGGCCGATATCCGATATGCCGATATTTTAAAACTCATGTAGCCGATAACCGATATCGATACCGATGTTAAAGCTGGACAAAAATAAGTAGTCATTGAAAATAGCAGTTTTGTTATCCATTTCTGACACTTTGAAAAATAATATACTCAAATATATTTTCATATGCTGATATCAAATAGATTTTTAAAAACGCGGTATCGATCTATTTAACTTTCAAAATCCTGGAAATTTCATCGTTCTGTTACAAACTCTCGTGATATTTGGCAAATTCTTGTGAGATTTTGTTAGCAAAATTTCGTGAATTTTCGTAGCATAACGTTGACATATAGCAATATTTCATTAGTAAAAGAGATTGATATGGTGTTTTTAAATGGCAATATATCAGCATAAGAAGATATTGTGATATTTTAATGTATCGATATTTTTTCCCTCGTCTTTAGAAGTTTTTAAGTCTGTAAAAAAGAAGTTTTTGAGGAAGAAGAAGTAGTATTTTATTTTTTTTAGACTGTAGAAACTCAGAAGCTGATCAAATATCGGGTTGAATATCGGTGGGGTGGCCGATGTCTGATATTCAGTTTTAAGGCCGATACTGATAGGGGGCCGATTATATCGTGCATCCCTAATTGAAACGCACTTCTCATTGGGATCCCTAAAAAGAGTCTGCAGAGGCTTCAGTACTTTCAAAACTCTGCAGCTAGGATCCTGATGAGAGTGCGGAAACATGAGCACATTACCCCCGTTCTCCATTCACTACACTGGCTTCCCATCCCCACCAGGATAGAATACAAGGTCTCCCTCCTCACACATCAATGCATCCATGGACATGCCCCCCCCCCCACCTCAAAGAACTTATCAAGCCACAGAACACGTCCCGTTCCCTTCGCTCCACTCACTCAAACCTGCTCCACATTCCCAGAACCAGACTCAGGACAATGGGAGATGGAGCATTTTGTGCTGCTGCCTCACGTCTGTGGAGTTCCCTCCCTGACACCTTGAGGGCACCTCAGTCCACTGAGTGTTTTAAAAAAGGCCTTAAAACATTTCTTTTTAGTAAAACTTTTGGTCCCCCTTAGATGGTTCTTTTTTTTCTCTTTTAAAACAGCTTTTATTATTTTATTTTATTTTTATTTTTTTATTTATTTTTTTTCTATGTATTTCTTTTTTAATGCTTTTTCTAAATGCTTTTTTGTAGCACATTGAGGCCTTTTTGGTGAAAAGTGCAGTATAAATTAAATGAATTATTATTTATTATGAAAATATCCATCTTGAAAATCAACTCTTGACCTCCTACTACAGAAAACTATACCCACAGCATGATGCCTCCACTACTCTGCTTCATACAGTTTTGTGTTGTTAGCTTTAAGCCATACATACCATTTTATTTTAAAATTATTTATATTTAATAATAATAATAATAATAATAATAATTTATTTAGTTTTAGTATTTTATAACAACATTAAATAACTAAAAATAAATATAAAACAGTGGGGTTCAGTTTAGATCTGGAAAAACAACTGATGTCAATGTTACATTGTAGACATCTAGATGCAGAAATTGTCCCATAGTTCCTTCATGGTTTAATTCATAGGAGTCTTCCCAGTAATTTTTCGCACACCACATTTTCAGTCATTCTTTCTTTTCACATTCTAAGTGTCGGGAGAGTTGAGAGGTCTTCCAGAATGCACTATTTAACACTCTAAACGAGTGTTTATCTAATATTGGCATCTCTCTTTTGTCTCCAAGTAAACAAAGTTCAGATGATTTGGGCAGATTACACTATAACCAACCCTGCATGTAACCTAAAACACTGTTCCACAATCACTAGACATTCCCAAAGGCATGCATGAAAGTATCTTTACCAATTTGGCATTTCCAACAATGATCATTTCTGCCAATACCCATTTTGTAAAGTGTAGAAAGAGTATAATATCTATTAAGGATTTTGTATTGAATACTTTTGCCCATAGCTTCTCTAATGTGCCATACATACTAACCGAAAAATGACAAACATGAGAAATTCCAGATAAACAAATACATTTACAGGGCACTGTATGAGGACATGAATAAAATGAAGAATAAAAAAAAATAATAATAACCTGACTGGGTGAGTTGCAACAGAGCCCATGCTGCGTTCTCCTGTACCGCTGGATCATAGGATTTAGCCAAAGCTAATAAAGGTATGATTCCATCCACCAATATGGCGTCTCGGTTTGAGTCTAGACCAAAAGTAAAAACAAAATGTTGATGCTGCCCTCGCCAAAAAAAAAAAAGCCTCTTACTTCCCCCCTTTTTTAGCAGTAGAGTTACTGAGGAAAAGTGCAGGATTATTATTAACACTGCTGACACATATCTACATGGAGTATATACCTGAATCAGGAAGATTTCAATGAGTATAAAGTAGGGTTGTCACGATACTAAACTTTTCAACTCGATACCGGTACTAAGGAAAATATTCGATACTCGATACCATTTTCGATACCACAAGGATTAAAAACAAAGACTCCAAAATTCAACAGAAATTTTCATTAATAATAAAAATACAATAAATAAATACAATAAAGAATAAGAACAATATTTTGAGGTTGTTTGCTGTGCACAATATTAAGCAAGCTTGATGAAAAAAATTACAAAATTAAAATAAAGTTTTCCTTCCTTTGCTATGCTTTGCACACATAACAATGACACTAGCCAAACCAGTTAAACAAAAATAATTCTCAGCAGCTGCACCTCTTACAAAAAAGTCTGAAACTGAAAAATGCACAGAATTATTTAATCACACAGTGTTCAGAAAGTGCATTTTCCACTATTCTGCACTTTAGATGGCTGTATCGATACTTTTGAAAATGAGTATTGTATCCGGATACAACGTTTTAGTATCGATACTTTTTTGAGTATCGATACTTTTGACAACCCTAGTATAAAGTAGTATTTAGTATTTATTAGAAAGTATTTACTTTCATAAAGAGGTCAAATTAAACGTGTGTCTGCAGACCTGAGGAGGCCAGCAGGGTTACACAGGCACAGGAGTGGCAAAGAGCAGTGGGATCACCAGACTGGAACAACTCCAACAGCGGCACCAACATCCCCGTCTCGATCACTGATGCTTTACACACTGAAATCATATTTCATTCACAGAAATAGCAGCCATTCCATCAAGCTTATTCACCAAAACACTAGCTAGGCTGCGTTCAATACTTACATTTTTAAAGATAGATGTTTATTATTATATATCTTGATATTTTAAAACATTTGATAAAACATTAGTCTTACCATTATTTTTCACTAAGAGGTAGACCAGGGCAAAGTAAGTTGTCTTCTGAACGTCCAGATGAGGGGATAAAAGAAGAGCCATGATGGGTTCTATGAAGGCATCTGGTAAGGGGGATTTCACTGAAACAAACAATGGAAGAAAGTAGAAGAAAGTTCCAGAAGCAAAGGGGAATCTTTTTCATGCCTAAGACTTAGAGAGTAAAAATAAAATCAGGACTATATTCAATTCAGTATATTTCTATAGCGCTAATTCACAACACATCATCTCAAGGTACTTTACAATTCACTAGATCATTTAGTCAAATTGATTCAAAGTTTTCTATCTGAGGAAAACCAGTTGATTGCATTGACTCAATATTTCTCCTCTGGAAGGCAGTCTCTCACACTAAGCATGCTTGTAGCGACAGTGGAGAGGAAAAACTCCCTTTTAACAGGAAGAAACCTCCAGCAGAACCAGGCTCAGTGTGAGCGGCCATCTGCTGAGGCCGACTGGGGTTCAAGGAGACAGAAGCAGAGATACAAAAAGCAGCTGTAGAAGGTGGCCCCGTCCAGGAAACACACAGCCAGGCAGACGAGCTCAGAGCCAGCTCCCATGCCAGAGGATGAAGAGAGCACATCCAGCCAGTCACGGTCAGAGAAACAGGACTACACTGGAAAACCAGGCCAAACTCCAACATCCATAAACTAAGGCGTTGATGGCAGCAGCACAGCTGATATAAAAAAAAAAAACTCACTGAAAATTGTAAAAGAAAAAAAAACCTCTAAAATAAAAAAAACTCTCAGTTTCTGCATCCCTCATTTACATATTACAAGTATAAGCTATTCACATAAATTTATACAGTAGGGTTACAGAAGTGGAGCTCTTTAGGTACATTTTAAGCAGAAAGCCTCAAATCTCAAGGAAAACTAGACAGTTGCACTGCAAAAAATTGAAATCTAAATAAGTCATTTTTTCTGGCAATAAGTGCGTTTTTTCTTGAATTGAGGAGGTAATTGAGAAACTTTGCCAATGGAACAAGATAATTTACATTTAAAATAAAAAAAACACAATTGCATTGTCTTATTTTAAGTGCATATTATCTATGTATCTTGTTTTAAGACAAAAATGACTCAATCACTCATGGCAAATTATCTTATTTACCTACTCAAATTAATGGTAAATACACTTAATTTAAGACATTTTTTCTCATTTTTAGATTGTTTTTTCAGTGTGATGGACAGAAGAAGATTGTATATTAGAACAAACTACAAAACGAGTCATTATGTAGTATTTAGGCATGTCATGCTTCTTATTTGGTCTATTAGGTAGTTCAGCAATGCTGTAATAATTCAAGTCTTAGCTATTGGGGGCATGAGCCTGGGAGGTCAACCTTGAACCAAATCTGACCGTTTTACAGCACAATGACTTTTAGTACAACAGTTCATGCAATGGCACAACCTCACAACAATAAGCCCGTAAGCAACATTATTTTTTGGGAAGTTTTTTTCTGTTCTTCCAGCAGCTCTTCTTTGTTTTTTCTTTTCTGGAATCTGCTTAAGTACCTCTTTTTGGTATCCATGGTCACTAACACATTGTAGGTAACGGTTATGGTTTTAATCTACACTTTTCCATAATTCCAAGTCGTATTGTTGTACGACAAGTACTCAAATACATTGTTCTTTTAAGCTCTTTATTGCGGTTTAAAACATATTATATGAGTGTATTTTACCAACCGTCAACCGGATGTGTTGAGGTAAAAAATACGGTCCGGTCAGTGAACGTAGTATCAGGTGGGTTTATGAGGAATTTTTTGCACTATTACATCTGCAAAGAGACGTCCTCGTCCACAACTGTGTAGGGGCCCAACCAGGTGTCATTGACGGGGCCCCTAAGAGGTCAGGGGCCCTAAGCAACTGAATACTCTGCTTACTGATATTTACGCCATCTGGTTCATGTCATGTGAGGTCAGTAGTAGTGATGTGAAGATTTTTTAAGGATGCCAATGTATCAGTGAAAGGTACCAGTGCCAAAAAAAAAAAAAAAAAAAAAAAAAAAAAAACAGATCTATAAACTGCAGTCCCAATGTATATGGGGGTCATAGCTAGCTAATTATACAAAAGTATGTTCAGAACTACAGTGACATTTTATAGTTTTTCTAAATTTGCAGTTTTGATTACTCAATTCCAAGAAAATCCATAACAGTAAAACAGATTACCTCACAGTTAACAAGAATATTTCTACATATATCATCAAAATAAGTGGTCCTCCTAATTGTCAATCATTCTGGTGATATGTTTAGATAAGGCCGTCCTACATACTCGTCCCCATTTTCACTTACCGCTGGTGAGTCTGACATAGTGGAAAAATTGCAAATCTTCTTAAGGAATGTAAGGTTGTATGAACTATGCAAACAGCAACTTTTAAACAGAGCGTGCATGAGGAGTAATGAATTTGTGCATGCTCTCGCACGCGCTCCATAAGTATTCCCTTGGGAGCAGGTACAGGGTTGTGCATGTGCATTTTTTTTTTTTCTCATGTGGAGAGGCCTGGTCTTTTCAGGAATTTGTGAAAATCCTCCACTATACCTTTAACTCAAAATCTAAAAGCGGCCCTGGTCCTGCTGGTACATAACACATCCAAATCATCACCCATCCTCCACCATGCATAATAAGTTATGAGACCATTTTTTTTTTAATCTGCTGTAAAGTATTTCCTCCATACAAGGTCCTTCTCCACCATGATCCCGTCTGTCCTAAGGCGATTATTCTAAAAGAGTTGTTTCCTTCAGAGCCAAATGTGCAAAAACTTTGTTGTTCTGCTACATTATTCTTCACCTGCTTTCTCCTGGCTGTCGTCCCAGATATATCACACTTGTTCAGTGTGTTTCCAATTGTGCAATCGTTATGTCACAATTAGAATCACACAGACGGAGGTTTATTAAGACCAATCTGGTGTATTTTAAACTCTCAGAGTATTGCACACACATAGTGCACGTACAGCACATTTGTTTGAGATGATACAATATCTTTTACTAAATTAATGCGCAGGGATTACTTGTGTGACCTATTTTCTTATAATTTCCTCCTTAACTTTATTTAATCCTACCCTTTTAGTTCCAGATCAGTAAAAGTCTTAAACAGCAGCATATTTTAGAGAGGCGATCACACATGCAGATAGGAAATTAATCCACTGAATAGCAGCACCTTTGGAAACAAAAGTTGTTGTTGCTCTTTTTTTCCCTCTAGGGCTTCCATAACTCCTATCAATCAGGCAGGTCTAACATTTCTTATCATTTCTTTTCAACAATTAAAAGCCAATAAAAACTTCTTTAACCATAACTATGGCAAAAGTGTATCCAAATATTTGTATACACGACCATTTAATGTGTATTTTAAGTGTTGGTCAAGATTCCAACAAAACAAAACAATAAAAAACACATTAAAAATATTCCATAAAACCTTCAAAGCATTTTAATTTCCAGTGATTCCAGAATATTATTTTTTCAAAGGAAAACCTTGTTGTTTTTTTTTCTCCTAAGTGAAATGAACCACATGATGGCCATCAAAAATACAGTTGAACATTTGCATACTGGTCTTTTCTGTTATCTCCTGAGAGGGGAAAGTGCAAACTGCAGTCACATTTTAAACATCCTTCACCTGAAGATCAATGCTATAATAAGGATTTCTAAATAAAACAAAAGTCCTTACAGTTATGGCTGATGTAAAGGTAATATATGGCAGCAGTCATTTGCAGATCAGCATTTTGAGAAACTGAAAGTCGGTCCAGCGCTTGGAGGCTTCTTTGATTGAATATCTGAATTTCATCACCTGAAAAAAAAGAAGAATTCGTATAATTATATCTCAATAAATTAGAGTTATTGACAAACATTTTTAATCATAAAATTTTAACAAAAAAAAAAAACATTTTACAAAAGGCTATATTACATATGGCTCACAGCTCAAGAAACAACAAAACAGAATTCTAAACATTTAAACTAAACTTTAGAAATCAGTGAGCAATTCGATTTTTAAAGAAATTACCTTTTGTGAAAAATTATTTAGAAAAAAATGAAGTTTCTGATAAAGCTGTAAAACAAATATAATCAAATACTTTCAAAAACATTTTTTTAAGTTGTATTTTTGAAATTGTATACTGTAACTATTCATTGAGTTCAGTTTCCACAAACACTGATGTTTTTAAATATGTTTGTTTAATTGATTCTGACTGTGTGGAAAAAGTAATCATCATCAAACTTGAAGCATAGGTACTGATGGTCATATCTTAAACTGAACAGTTCTGAGTCCTACCGTGTATGAGCTGTAATGATGATAAATCCTGAGCCCTTCTCCTCTCAGGTGCATCTCCAAAGCAGGTGCAATGGGCAATTTCCCTAAAGAATTCCTGGATTTTGAGCTCGAATTCTGTCCAAACTTTCCTCAGACGTTCGGTGAAGCATTGGAGCAATCGGGAACACCTTTCACAAAACACCGATGCCATGACTGCACAACAAAAGGTAATGACACAGGTCCAAATCAAGAACCTGCAGGAGGACACGCCTTTCGACAAGTCACGTGACTCTGACGCCTATCACTGAACTTTTTTTTTTTTTTTCCACACAACTCTCATATTCCGTTAATCAAAACAATGTTTTGTTTTTCTTTTCTTCTCTGTGATACCTCACATTTTAGAAATGTCAGGGTATTTTACAGGCTGGTAGTATTTTGAAATTTTTTTTTTCAATCCAAAACTTTATTGAAAAGTTGCAAATTACAAAACATTGACAAAAAAATTTATTTTGCAAATTTCATTGATTTACTATGTTCTTATTACGTCAGGGTCGCAGTGAGGCCCCTGTCCACCTGCTGTTTACTTACTGCCTGGACAGTTTGACAACACAGAGACCATTCAGAGATGCCAGTTAACCTAACAGTTTTTTTTGGGACTGTGGAGGGAAAACGAGTACCCGGAGAAAACCCACGCATGCTCAGAGAGAACATTAAAACTCCATGCAGAAAGAGGGACGTGGATAAAACCGGGTCTTGCTGCTAGGCAACAGTGCAACAAAACATGTATTTATGTTTCTTTATCGTATTTTATTTATGTTGGGTTTTCAATCAGTTTATTTTTTGTTCAATCATTTTGGGCAGGAAGGTGCAGGATTGTTATATAGAAAATAGAAACATGGTTAGAGAAGCTAGAAATTATGTTTAATTAAGAATGGCGTTACTTGAATCTACATGCTGAAAATATGGAAGATTGACTGAACCTATCTTTCTGTGTAGTAATATTTTACAAGTCAAGAAGAAAAGTTACTGAACTGTTGTGGGACCAATTCTCCATCTGTATTGTTTACATTAAACAGGACAGTTTCATTTCTTTGCTGAAGCTGGCTCCAAAAAAATAAACAAAAAACATATTGAATGAACAGCAACAATGTTTGACTTTTTTCAGTATTTTACTCGTAATAGATCACTCCAACTTTTTCATGTGATGCATTACTGAAAGCTATAAATTATGAGCAGTAACTAAACCTCAACAAAACTGTTTATTATTATTATTATTATTATACGAGGTTGTTAATTTTTTTATATATTTAATGTGATGTCTATTTAATTTTTTTTTCATTGATATATTTCATAAAAGTTATTTTTTCTTCTCTTTGATCTTCAGTCGTTCCAGCATCGTGGTGTTTAACATTGTCACGGCTTCATTTTCTACTTTTATACCCTGTCTTATGATCGTTGGTTTTTAACTTTCAATATAAGCAATAGCTATTAAATATTTTTGCTATTAAAAAAAAAATCTGAGCACATCTCAGTCGGAAGTTCATATCAACCTGAGTTTTCCAAATTGCGCATGCGCAAAGGACAAACCGTCCCTAGTTTCTTCCGGCTATCGAATATGTGCGCTACACAGACATGTATTCGAATGACTTGTAAAGTAAATGCTGATAGTTAAAAAAGGAAAGTGGGAAAATTATTCACAAACAGCAAAGTGGCTAAACTGGTGCTGGTGAGTACAAAGAACAAGGGGGCCTTGAAAATATGTCCGTAGCCGGAGCAATTTCAATGTTACACTTAATGCGTAGCTACGTATTTTATCTCCTTAGACGTGATTGGTTGGTTCTGCTTTGTTTATACTTTGACTCCGCCCTCACCTTCCTTGTTGGCTAGGAAACCAAAGTAGCGTCGTTGTGGAAGTTGGAGTACAATGTGCTCCAGATTTACATACTTGTACTGTTGTAGGTAATTCCCACGCCTTTTTAAATTAATTTATTTGCGTTTTGTTTATATTGAGGCTCAGGTGTTTGTTTTCGAATGTAAATGTTGCTGTGTCAGATTAGCAAGGCGAGCTTCCACTTGGAAAACTAGCCGTTAATTAGCCAACCGGTAACTTGGTTTTGCTTTTTTGTTTAATTCAGTTTGACTTAGTCTAACATTTAACAAATGAAATGTAAACCTTTTTTCCCTGTTTTTTGTGTTTGATTGCTTTGTCAATGAAACGCAAAAATTAACACATCGGTGTTTATGTGTTGTGATGGAAGACTTTCTTTTTTATTGTTTTATTTTTGCAGAAAGATTAAGAAACATCACACTGTATAACAATGCCAGGAGGTAAGTTGCTTTTCTGTTACTGTTTTCACATCAAAATATTTAAATAGAAGTTTAATGATTATAGCTGGACCAACTATGAAACTTATTTTAGTGAATTTTTATTATTAATGGGTCCACCTGTGTTGTCTATTTGAACCATAAAAGTGATTTTTATTTAATATATTTATCACGTTACTGGAATACAAAGTTGCTACATTACATGTTACATTAAAATGTTATCATAACGTTTTATTCTAAAATAAAAGTGAATTTAAATTAGAACTGCAGATAAATAATTAATTGAACTTTATTGATCTCACATTGGATACATTTAAATCTGCATTGCTCCCTTTAGGGGAGCAGTGGGCTGCCACAGTGGGGCATCCAGGGAGCAGTGTGGGGTTAAGTGTCTTGCTCAGAGATAGAGTTCCAGTCTGTGGGAGTGGGTTTCGAACTCAAAACCTCAGGATTCCAAGCTCTATGCCCTAACTATTATGGCGCCTCTCCCCTTCCCCCATTCAGAAATCGTGTTGAGTATTTTAGTTTTATCTGTTCACTGTTATTTTGTAGGAGAAGGCGTAGATAACTCCTGTTAAAGACAATGTAAATTCTTCTAGGTGTGGGTGAAGAGCGGGCAAACACACGGCAAAGATTTAATGAAGTTTTCAAGAAATATACGGAATCAAACAAGAAAAAGTCCAAGAAGGAGAAGACTGAAGCCAAGGAAACTACTGTGGTACGTCTTTTGTTACATGCATTTTCTTTAGTGCTTTGATTCAGCACATCATTCATTACAAAGAATTATTTTTTTTGCACAGAAATATTAGAAGAGCACACATAATGGCATAAAAAACAGACAATTTCACACATTAACTTATATCACTGTGTAACATACAGCAGGGTTATACATCTCTAAATCACACAGACAGAATTTTAGATGCACTATGAAATATATACAAAGAGCCTGTGTAACCATCTAATGTTCCCTGTTGTGATATTTTTGTAATTCTTCTTTTCCTAAATAGTGAAGCTCAGCAGTATTACAACCACTATGCTAGATGCTTTAGATGTTTTAGGAATCCTTTCCACATAGTGGGTCCAAACATTGCTTCTGTCATTATGGCTTAATAGCTTTATCTTTTCCAGTTTGACAATCAAACCTTTCTTTCAAATTAATTTGGCTTTTTCAAATAGGATGCTTCACATTTTAGTTAAGCTTGAATCTTTTTTCTTGTTTAGTAGCTGCTTAGTCAGCATTTATCTTTTGCTATCTTCACCTTTTTTAAATTGTTTCTATTTATTAAGATGAAAGTTTAGTTTTTAGAATATTTTAGTAAAATTACACCTGTATTAGTGTCTATGAAAATCATGCATTTATGATGTAACTTTCTTATTGACATTTGATCTAATAAATATAACTTTGCCCCTGAGTTGACAAGAGAAAGACAAAGCTGTTTGCCTGAATTCAGAGGAAGACATGGTTTAACCTCTTTTAGGCAAAGCAGTTAAATGGACATAATTTTCATTAAAGGAATAGTACACCCAAAACATGATTAGCCTTCATTTTCTACTCACCCCCATGCTGAACAACACTCTGGAGTACTTTTTTGATATCTCAAATGCATCTGGAGATCTGGGAAGCTTCTTGCTGTCTGCTGACATTCAAATAATGGAGGTCTATGGCGCCCGAGACAGAAAGGTCCATAAAAGTCCACAAAAAACGTGTCAATATTCCTCCATACTGCTCGTCCAATGTATTCCAAGTGTCCTGAGTGGGTAGCATCCAGAATTTACTCGAAACGAAGTCATTTAGAATGTTTTTAGAGCATAAACAGTAGTGTATAGGATTTCCCAAAAGCTCGTTCACGACGCTACGGAAACCCCGGCAGACCAAACCAGATGAAAGTGCGCATTCAGCTCGGCAAAGAACTCATGCTCTTCCTCAACACTGAAGTCCTCAGACATTTTTCTTTCGTTGTTTCTTTCTTTGCACAGGTAAACAGCACATTTCTTCTTCTACGCTTGCATTATCGGCAGAGCAGACGCTGAATGCGCACTTTCATCTGGTTTGGTCTGCCGGCTTCCGAAGCGTCGTGAACGTGCAGGCGCGCGCTTTCAGGAAATCCTATACACTACTGTTTATGCTCTAAAAACATTCTAAATGACTTCGTTTCGAGTAAATTATGGACGCTACCCACTCAGGACACTTGGAATACATTGGACGAGCAGTATGGAGGAATATTGACACGTTTTTTGTGGACTTTTATGGACCTTTCTGCCTCGGGCGCCATAGACCTCCATTATTTGAATGTCAGCAGACAGCAAGAAGCCTCCCAGATCTCCAGATGCATTTGAGATATCAAAAAAGTACTCCAGAGTGTTGTTCAGCATGGGGGTGAGTAGAAAATGAAGGCTAATCATGTTTTGGGTGTACTATTCCTTTAACAGAAAAACAAAGATTCTAATAATTTTGTTGTTTTCATTCTGTTTGTTAGCTTAAGAGTCTGAAAGAAAAAATAGTGGAAAACGAGGCAGAAGATGATGAGACGGTTCTGCAAAACTCACACGATTCGAAAGAGGATAGCCCACGTTACAAAAAGAATAAAGACGCAGAAAAGGTTGATGTCAACACCAGCAAAAGCAAAGAGGAGGGTGTAACATCTAAAGCAACGAGGAAAAGCAGGAGGGACCTTCCTCCCCTGCCTGTACATAAAAACACCGCACATAAAAAAGAAGAGGACGGAGATGCTCCTAACCCAGAACATTCTTTAGAGTCAGAAGATGCTCGTGGTGGAAAAGTACCTAAACGGAAGAGTAAGAAAGGAAAAAGCAAAGACGACACAAAGGTTCCAGCAGAGAACAGGGTGGAGGATGTGGAAGATGAACTTCTAAATGAATACCAGCAGCAGATAGCACAGGAAGAAGAGAGGACCACGAAAAAGAACAAGAAGAAGCTCAAACCTACTGCTGAATCAGATAAAGGGTGGGTCTTATGGTTTTTATTATGTGGTTTTCTCAAATATAAAAGAGCAAAATATCTCAGCTTAAGCAGCATTTTAAAATTACCAGTTTTAAAGTCCTGTAATCATTTTAAAATTAGTCATCATTTTTTCACTGTTAGAGATGAAAGTGAAGACGTGGCGCGAGAGGCTGATGCTGAAAATGAACCTGAATTAAAGGGAAGGAAGAAAAAGAAGAAGAAAAAGCATATTGATTCAGGTTGGATTGTTTGTTTGTACAAAATTGTAATCAGTGATGGGCAGTAGCGCCGCTACATGTAGCGAAGCTATTAGTTTAACTACATTTTCCAGTAGCTTGACCGTAGCGTCGCTGCTTTATTTATCAAGTAACTTTCCTGTAGCGACGTTATTGTTTTGATCAAGTAGCGACGTAGGGTCCACAAACGCTACAAAATCCAGGGCAAAACTTAGAAATGAAACCAGGTTTTCTATTTTGAAACAACAATCAGCCACAAGCTACTGTAAATAGCAGTTTCAGCTGACGCTCTTATAAGTGGCGTAGTAGCACAGGCACACTCAGTAGAGTTAAACAAGCGCACCCTTTCCGAGGCTGTCGTTCTATTGGCTGGAAAGGTTGCTAGGCAACGATCCAACTGCAGTCTGAGAGAGAGCAAAACAAATCCGCAAGCAGAGCCTACGGGTTTGCGAGCGTAACAGAGCGCGGTTTGTGTGCGAAGAGAAGGAGGCAAGCGAGAGGAGAAAATATCTGTGCAAGAAGCATTAAATCTGAGAGAAGAAACAAAGAGAGAAGAGAAAATATTTGAGAGAGAGCGCATGTTTTGAGTGTGAGCATTATAAGTTTTGAGAGCAAGAAGATGAAATTCTTTTCTCAAATTGAAATGATGTGCTCTTGCATTATGGCAGGATAATTCTCCCATATCTATGTGCCACTAAGATACTCTAATTAGAGAGCAGTAGTGAAACTTCAATATTGTGTTTTCATGGCCTAGTTTACCTGACAGGATGTTTACATAAATCTGTTTTTAGGCTTTGCATAGACAAGATGTTTTTATTTATGGAGGAACAGCTCTACCGTATATAAAATAAATGCTCAATAAATAAATAAATAAGCATTCAATTAATTGCCTCCAAAAATACAATGAATAAATATGTAGGTAGAAATTAAATTATACGGTGAGACATATATATATATATATGTATCTCTTAATTAGCTTCTTTATTTTTTCACCTTCTTTTGTAAACAGTTTTGTTTGTTACTTGAATCAACTGTTTAATTGAGGTCTTTTGTAGGGTTTTGTTTTCCCTAGAGATGTCCATTGAATGCAAACTCATAGCCATGTCTCGGTGTGTAGAACACTACACAGTACCTTTAATTTGGTTCTAATAGCAGCAGATTGTTTACTAGTTTGTCTACTAGTAATTACTTTAGTTTTTATTTTAATATGCTGATCATAAAGCAATGTTTACACTGTGTTATGTCATTGGCTGATCTTTAATAAATATTTTAACTAGTGTGTCAGACTCATTTTGAATTGACATTAGGTTGGTACAACGTTAAGTAGCTTCTGATGTAGTTAAGCTACTTTTAACACATTAGTGTAACTTAGCTTGCTATAATTCTTTAGGTGGTAGCTTTTGTGTAGTGAAGCTTAATTTATTGTTGAGTAGCTGATAGCTTAGCTCACTACACTGGACAAGTAGCTTGCCCAACACTGATTGTAATCAAACCTAAAATATATATGTTCTGATGAAACTCCTGCCTGATTTTTTTCCCCCCAATCTTTCAGACGTCAGAGAGGAGAGTGAGGCAGATCCGGGAGACTCCGAAAAACAGACCTTTGATGACAGTCTTGTTCTGGGAGTGTTTATTCACAGAACTGATCGCCTCATGACAGACTTACTGATCTCACACCCCATGGTGAAGATCCATATTGTTGATGAAAACACAGGGCAATATGTGAAGAAAGAGGACTGGTGAGAACCAACATCCTAAGACTTTACAGGACTTTAGCTCGCTTTAGTGTTAATGTTAGCCTGTTTCTGTTTATTCTAACGCTGTACAGTAAAACTCTTCCTTTGTTTTCAAAGCCATCGTAATGTCTCTTCATTTTATGAAAGAGAAAATGTGGACCATATCCTGCCAATCATGACGCAGCCGTTTGACTTCAAGAAGAACAAGTCCATTATCCCTGAGTGGCAGGAGCAGATCATATTCAACGAACGGTTCGGTTTCTTTGTTCAGCAATCAGATGCAGCCCCAAGAATAATCCTCTTCTTTGAAGTAAGTCACACTTTTATCCCAAACTTACCTCCTATGAGGATATTTTTCTGGTAATATGGTTTTATTTTTTTAAGATCCTTGATTTTATGACTATGAAGGAAGCAAAAGCCAAAAACGATGAGCGAGGGTTTCGAAAGATTGCTTGGGCGTTTCTTAAGGTAAGATTTTTATTCATTAAAAATTAGCAAAAAACAAGTCGTAATCTGGCATTTTTCAGGGCTTCTTTGAGTTTTCCTCCAACCCTCAGCTCGTTGGCGCAAACGGGATTCTGAACATTGAGAGCAAACTCCGCCTTCAGCTTTTCTGTCCTCCACATCGGGCAAAAAGACAACCGAAAACAATCGAGGTGTTTGAGTGGTGGAGGAAGTATCCGAGAACCAAATATGCGTCCACGCTCTATGTCACTGTGAAAGGAATCAAACCTCCAGAGCATGTAAGTTTGTTCTTATGTCGTTTTTAACTTAATTTAGTTTTTTCCTCTTTTCTGTATTTGATTTTGATCATTGATCATTCTTTTTCTTTTCTTTAGGTGGACCCTGGAATCCGGTCTATGATGGCGTTACAGGAGGAGAGAGGCAGCACCTCCTATAGTGAACTGCAAAACGAAATCACCAGGAGAAGCCTGACACACGCCACTGAAAACAAGCAGCCCATCTTGAGATGGAGCCGACTGCCTGGTCAGGTAGTTGCATGATAACATTCGTCCTTGTATAAAAACATTTTTGTTTACCAAACATTTCACTCGGATCGGATGGAGAACCTTTCCGAGCGTTAATCTTCAATTCTTACTACAAATTCTTAATGAAACGGGTTGTGTGTTTTTAATGGGCCATCCTAAGACATGGACTGGGCTACAACAGGGTAGTCCTGCTGTTATTTCTAGAGTGGTTCTTCCCTGAATCTCTGTTCCAAGCTCAAGCCTTTAGCAGCTGTGTTTACCTCCATGCATTTCTCTTCTACACGATCCAAAAACAGAAAGCCCGTAGCATGATGCTGCCGTCACCAGGTTTGACTGTGTTGAGGTGGATGTCCAGTGTTCTATTTCCACTTGCCAGTTATACAGGTGCTGGTCATAAAATTAGAATATCATGAAAAAGTAGATTGATTTCAGTAATTCCATTTAAAAAGTGAAACTTGTATATTATATTCATACATTACATACAAACTGATATATTTCAGATGTTTATTTTGTTTAATTCTGATGATTACAAATGACAACAAATGAAAATCTCAAATTCATCATATCAGAAAATTAGAATATTACTGAAGACCAATAAAAACAAAGGATTTATAGAAATGTTGGCCAACTGAAAAGTATGAACATGAAAAGTATGAGCATGTACAGCACTCAGTATTTAGTTGGGCCTCCTTTGGCCTGTATTACTGCAGCAATGCGGCGTGGCATGGAGTCGATCAGTCTGTGGCACTGCTCAGGTGTTATGATAGCCCAGGTTGCTCTAATAGTGGCTTTTAGCTCTTCTGAATTGTTGGGTCTGGTGTATTGCATCTTCTTCTTCACAATACCCCATAGATTTTCTATGGGGTTAAGGTCAGGAGAGTTTGCTGGCCAATTAAGAACAGGGATACCATGGTCCTTCAACCAGGTACTGGTAGCTTTGGCACTGTGTGCAGGTGCCAAGTCCTGTTGGAAAATGAAATCTGCATCTCCAAAAAGTTGGTCAGCTGCAGGAAGCATGAAGTGCTCTAAAACTTCCTGGTATGTGGCTGCGTTGACCCTGGACCTCAGAAAACACAATGGACCAACACCAGCAGATGACATGGCACCCCAAACCATCACTGACTGTGGAAACTTTACACTGGACTTCAAGCAACGTGGATGAAGTGCCTCTCTTCTTTTCCTCCAGACTCTGGGACCTTGATTTCCAAAGGAAATGCAAAATTTACTTTCATCAGAGAACATGACTTTGGACCACTCACCAGCAGTCCAGTCCTGTTTCTCTTTAGCCCAGGCAAGACGCTTCTGACGCTGTCTGTGGTTCAAGAGTGGCTTGACACAAGGAATGCGACAGCAGAAACCCATGTCTTTCATACGTCTGTGTGTGGTGGTTCTTGAAGCACTCACTCCAGCTGCAGTCCACTCTTTGTGAATCTCCCCCACATTTTTGAAGGGGTTTTGTTTCACAATCCTCTCCAGGGTGCGGTTATCTCTCTTGCTTGTACACTTTTTTCGACCACATCTTTTCCTTCCCTTCGCCTCTCTATTAATGTGCTTGGACACTGAGCTCTGTGAACAGCCAGCCTCTTTAGCGATGACCTTTTGTGTCTTGCCCTCCTTGTGCAAGGTGTCGATGGTCGTCTTTTGGACAACTGTCAAGTCAGCAGTCTTCCCCATGATTGTGTAGCCTATAGAACTAGACTGAAAGACCATTTAAAGGCTTTTGCAGGTGGTTTGAGTTAATTAGCTGATTAGAGTGTGGCACCAGGGGCCATCAATTTTGAACCTTTTCACAATATTCTAATTTTCTGATATGATGAATTTGAGATTTTCATTTGTTGTCATTTGTAATCATCAAAATTAAACAAAATAAACATCTGAAATATATGAGTTTGTATGTAATGTATGAATATAATATACAAGTTTCACTTTTTAAATGGAATTACTGAAATCAATCTACTTTTTCATGATATTCTAATTTTATGACCAGCACCTGTATACTTAGTGCTGCAACTAATGATTATTTTGCAAATCGATTAATCTGTCGATATTTTTTCGATTGATCGATTGATTGGATAGCCAAAGATTCTTTAAAGAATACTTTCTATGAAGCTAAAACTGGTGAAACTCAAACTTTTCCACTTATGGAGTTCTGTATAGAGCATATTGACAGACAATTTTATTAATTTTTTTTATCTTAAAGGTATAGGGATATACCTTTATACCCCTATACCTTTATATTTTTTTTTATAATGTTGATGTGATTACAGCTCTAGTAGCTAAAAGGATGTTTTAGAGTGTCTATATTCCAGTTAACAATTAATCAATTATTAAATTAAATGACAATTATTTCATAAATGGATTAATCAGTATGAATATGGTTAATTGGTTCAGCCCTATATGTAATACAGCTGTCGCTCAAAATGGAAAATAAAATACATTGAAGGTTGTGGTTGTAAATAGGTGAAAACTTTAGTGATGTTTTGTTATATGATATCAGATGAAAAAAGCAAACAAACAAAGAAAACCATTACATTTTGCATCATAAATAGCCAGATTTTCATGAAATCCAACTTACAAAGGTTTTTCTGTTCTAGGTCTGTCGGATTCCTAACAAGCACATTTTATCCTTCCGCGGTGGTAAGATGGGCTGTTTCACGGTGCTGTTTTCTCCTGCTGGAACCATGCTGGCTGCTGCCTGTGCTGACAGAGATGCCTTCCCTGTTATTGGTGAGCGATGCTGATGCTCCTTTGTACAAAGCTACTGTAGCTGCTTTCAGTCCCGCCTTCATTTCTCAGCTTGGTCTTTTTACCGTTCTGAGAAACAATCGTCTCCAACTTTGGTGCACCCTCCTATTTTTTCAGTGTATGAGATCCCGTCTGGTAAAGTTCTGTTTGCTTTCAACGGACATCTGAAAATCGTGTATGATCTCTGCTGGTCCATAGATGATAAAAGCCTGTTGTCTGCCTCCTCAGATGGAACTGTCAGGTGAGTCTAGGTTCCCTCATGTAAATAAAAGGGAAAAACAGGACATTTACAATCCTGATCAAAATCTGAAGATCAGTCAAAAAATTGCAAGAATTTGCATTTTGCACTATTGGATCTTAAGAAGGTTCAAAGTAGAGCTTCACAATTTTAAAGGAAAAAATTAGGGATGCACGATATAATCGGCCCCCTATCGGTATCGGCCTTAAAACTGAATATCGGACATCGGCCACCCCACCGATATTTAACCCGATATTTGATCAGCTTCTGAGTTTCTAAAGTCTAAAAAAAAAAAATACTACTTCTTCTTCTTCCTCAAAAACTTATTTTTTACAGACTTAAAAACTTCTAAAGACGAGGGAAAAATATTGATACATTAAAATATCCCAATATCTTCATATGCTGATATATTGCCATTTAAAAACACCATATCAATCTCTTTTACTAATGAAATATTGCTATATGACATCGTTATGCTACAGAACCCCCAGAAAATTCACAAAATTTTTCCATATTTTTATAGGTTGATATATTGACGCGGTATCGATCTATTTTACTAACAAAATCTCACAAGAATTTGCAAAATATCACGAGAGTTTGTAACAGAACGATGAAATTTCACCAGATTTTGAAAGTAAAATAGATCGATACCGCGTTTTTAAAACTCAATTTGATATCAGCATATGAAAATATATTTGAGTATATTATTTTTCAAAGTGTCAGAAATGGAAAACAAAACTGCTATTTTCAATGACTACTTATTTTTGTCCAGCTTTAACATGGGTATCGATATCGGTTATCGGCTACATGAGTTTTAAAATATCGGCATATCGGATATCGGCCAAAATCCCAATATCGTGCATCCCTAGAAAAAAATCAGTGCAAGTGAGAAGAACTTTTGAGCAGGGAATTTTCTGAAAACTGCATTTATGCTCAGACATTATTTATTCAGCTGATCAAAAGTTTAAGACCATAGTCTTTAAAAGCCAGAAGCTGTGCAAAAAACTGGATTCCATGTCATTTTCTGTCAAGTCTTTACACTGTCAAGACCTCCTGATGGCAAAAGCAAAAAAGCTGACTGACTTTGAACGTGGTAGGATTGTTGAGCTGCATAAGCAAGGCCTGCTGCTGAGGTTGGACGCAGTAAGACAGTCATTTTGCATTTTTTAAATGATCCTGAGGGTTATGGAACAAAAAAGTCAAGTGGTAGACCCAAACAAATTTCACCAGCTCTGAGCCGCAGGATCCGACTGGCTGTCCGTGAAGACACAGGACGATCCTCTACCCAAATTAAGGCCATTACTGGTGCTGACTGCAGCCCAATAACCATCAGACATCTGCGAGAGAAGGGCTTCAGAAACAAAAAACCTCTTCAAAGGCCACGTCTTCTTCAACGCCACAAAATTGCCCGTTTGGACTTTGCAAGGGTGCACCAAACATGGGACATTGAAAGGTGGAAGAAAGTTGTCTTCTCTGATGAGAAAAAAAATCATGAAAAATCATGTTTGAGCATAAATGCAGTTTTCAATTAATTCCCTGCTCAAAAGTTTCTGTCTCTTACGCTGATTTCTTCTTTTAACATCGTGAAGCTCTACTTAGAACCTTCTTTAGATCCAATACTGCAAAACGCAAATTCTTGCAATTTTTTGACTGGTCTTAAGATTTTGATCAGGAGTGTATAGATACTACTATTAGTGCTTTTGTCGCTTACATTCTCTTCTTTCTTAGAGAGTGGAATGTAGAAAGGCTTCTAGAAAGTGCCCAGAAGGTGCTGCCTCACCCATCCTTCGTATACTGTGCTCGGTACCATCCCAGCGCCCAGAACCTTGCGGTGACTGGCAGCTATGACCGCCTCATCCGAGTGTGGAGACTTGATGTGGAAGATGTGAACGGACAGATGCTGCAGGAGTTCGAGGCTCACAGCAGCTTCATCAACACCATTTGCTTTGACTCTGAAGGTACGTCTGAACTCGCAAGCAAAGCAGACAAATGCTAATGTTTGACGCGTCTTTTAATGCAGCAGATGTTGAGGATTATTTGGTTATTAGACAAAGAAATCATGGCACAGTTTGTAATGTCAACCTTTACTGATGGGAGCAGCAATGAGTGGTTTGTAAAAAAAAATAAAGCTGCCTTTTGAAATAAGGTCTTAAATTTGATCATATTATTCATGTTTTAAGAAAAAATCTGCCAAGGGAGTAAATAAAAGTTCCTTAGCTAGAATATTTAACATTTATTGAATACATTTAATAACCTGTTAATCACTTATTGCCCAACAGGCTTTTAAAATGATTGTTTTAGAGACGAGAAGAAGCCACATCGCCACTATTTGTTGCATCATTGCTTTAGTTCGATTTAAAATAAATAGCTAAAATAATGACCATCCTGATCATCGCAATGTAATGATGTGATGTCATATTCAGGAAGTCACTGACCGCTGCTTAAAAGTCTTGGAAACTGGGATCCACTTAAACAAAATAATGGTTCGCTTATTATTTGAAGAGACTGAGGGGAACAATAAATGGGCTGCAAACGCAACTATTCCTTATGCCTTATTAATTATTCCAAATTATTTTAAAGTTTTTAGGGTGTTTTTTTTTTTTTTGTTTATGATTATATCTGTATTTTTTAGTATAAAAATATTTATGTGATGTCAACAGGGAGAAGAATGTTTTCTGCAGACAACAGCGGGATCATCATTGTGTGGAAAACCTCCATAAATCCCAGCAAACAACATCAGCATCCATGCCATAACTGGTCCATAGAAATGGTACCAGTTTGATATTTCTTTAAAAGATTATGTAATATGATAAAGATTTGTTAAACCAAAATGGGAGATGTTATTTACAAAGAAACAAAGATGTTTTTTTCTTCTGTTTTTGGCTAATGACAGAAAATAGATGAGCGCGACCTTAGTGGTATCCCTATCAACATGCTGCAGCTCCATCCAAATGGGCGGTGTCTGCTCATCAACGCCAAAGACAGCGTCCTCAGGATGATGGATTTAAGGATGTAAGTGAATCACACAAGACATTTATCAATTCGTTTCAACAGGGTTTTCAAAAGTAACATTTGATGTTTTTTATATTTTTGGGATTTTTGAATAATTCCCTGAATTAAATGGGCCTTATTTTAGTTTGGCCATCAAGAAGTACACGGGTGCGACAAACTACAGAGAGAGAATATACAGCACTTTCACACCGTGTGGAAATTTCATCTTCTCTGGTAGTGAGGATGGGATGGCATACGTCTGGAATACCGACACAGGTTACAGTAAAAACAAAAAAAAACCCCAGAAATATAAGGTGAACCGCTTTCTAACTAAAATAGTTTGATTTTTTATTTGCTTTCCCAGGAGACCAGCTCGCTGTGTACTCAGAGCTTTGTTACCGCACTGCTCTCCATGGCGTCTCCTTCCATCCCCATGAGAACATGGTAGCTTTCTGTGCTTTCGGTGAAAGCCAGCCTGTCCATGTGTACCTGTACGATCGCAAAGGTGCGTGTCTCTAACAAATAATCTACAATGTTTTCCTTTATATAACCTCCTTTCTATTTTGTTATGACCATTAAATGCAGTTCATTTTATTGGGATTTTATGGGACAGACTTCTGCAGGGAAGCGAATGATTATAAAGAAAGGTGATGGACTGTGTTTCCAAACTTGAGATGTTTTTCAAATATAAATCTAAAAAAAGTCTATGTGCTTTGGTTTCTAAGCCCCCTTCAGTCAGAACTAGACTGAAGGGGTACTTCAGGGAGGGATACTTTCTTCTTGGTGGCGATGTGCGTTTTTCCTCCAATAGTGGGGCAGACTCAAGGCATTACAAGAGGGGATGCAGGAACAGCATCGTCATTTGGTTTGTTTTTTTTCCTGTCTAGTCAGTTTTATAGCTAAAATAGAGACATGATAGATCCACCTGCTAAATGAGACAACAGCACCACCTGCTGGTTGGTCTATTCCAGCTGTCAGGGATGTTTCGCTCTGTTTTGTCAGCTGGGGTTGTGTCAGGCTAAAAGTCTTTTATTCCTTTGTTTATAAAAATGTCTACTAATTAGGACATTTCTTAAGGCAGCTGATTCCATTGTATTTTTTTCACATTAACTAAGAAAAATTAAAAAATTAATATGTAAAAAAAAAAAAAATGATATGTAGTACTGTGAGACTTTGAATTATTAAAATTAGCTGCTTCACTGAGCTTGGAAGGATTATTCATCAAATTAATGTGTTTTTACCTTGTTCTACAGTTTCACAGCTGGAGATGCAGAACCTGAAGGCATTGAGCCGATCGGCATCTCTAGACACCAAAACCGTGCGAAACACTCCTGACTCGGTGATGCTGCAGGATACGCCGACTCCTTCAGCCATGGATCAGTTTGCCCACACAGCTAGGCTTGCCTTGAAAATGCAGTCTGTTAAAGAACGGTTGGATTCAGTTCTTGTAAGAGAGACACTCTTTTTATAACCCAGATTTGATTTTTATTTCATTTAATGTTCTAAATATCAGTTATTGCTCTCTATTATAATCACTTAAGGAACAGATCTATTCTCTCTTATATGCAGGAACCACATCGAAGAGCTTCAGCTAGTGGACTCAGCTTTGATCAAGGTATGTTGCTAATCTGGAAAAACAAAGGTTGTATATAGTATCTAACAGAATTTGTAGCTCCATCTATGGTTTTCTGTTTTGTTTTTAATAAAAACATAAATATATACATGTACACTGACTTTTGTTTGCAGACAAAGTGGCCATGAGTCAAACAAGCAGGAGCTTTACATCTGACGTTGGCACAGTGAGTCTAATAGCAGTATACTATTAACCTTTATTCTGTCACATTTTAGCTGCCATTAGCTTTTATTTTGAATTCTGGGGAAACAAATGAATTAATATTAATCAAAATTTTAATAATTAATCATTAAAGTCTTTGCTTCTTCAAATTGATCATCTTTTTTTTATATTCAACCTAAGAGATATGGGAGAATTCCAGCTTTATGTGAGTTATTTTATATGTGTAGAATGGATAAAAAAATAATGTCATTAAAAGGTTCTGTATTTTTGCCATTTACCTCAGAAAGTGAAAAAGGATTATGTAGACTTGTTAGTGAAATATTCCAACCTTTTATTTTAAATTTGATAATTACAACTTTCAGAAATAAAAAAAATAAATAAATACAATTTGACATAACATCAATGAGGAAGAATATTATAAGACAAAGTATGGTTCTAAAAAATTATGTCTGTTTCTTGGTTGGGGCTCATTTTGCATGAATAACATTAAGGGAGGTTTGCTGCTCAGAGAAACACAGAAACACTGTAGTCTTTAAAGCAGCTTTCAGTCGACGTGACAGTGTGGAAAAATACAGTGAAATACGAAGTGCCCTAAAATTTGCTGATAGATGGTTGACTGTGATCTTCAGAAAACACACTGGACCAAAAGGAGTAGATGACATCGCATTCAAAACCATGCTACTGAACCTTTTCCTAATATACTTTTTCAGTCTACTAAATTTATATGGCTGTTGCAAGAAATATTTCAGTCATACCAAATAATGTATGTGTTATACATGTAAAAAATAATTTTCCTTTTTAAATTAGTAAGAAATACTTTTTAAATGAGCTGTACTAATATACTTCCAGGTCAGTACCTTGCATAGTGGATTTTCATTGCAAATAACTTTTATGTTTGCCCCAGACAGGACTAAATGCCTCACTACTTCCTCCGTCTCTGCTCTCACCCCACTCCAAGCTGCAGCTCTCTGGTTCCTTGGCAGACCAGCTAATCCCGCAAGCAGCTCTAAACGCACAAAGCCGTGAGTGTATTGTGCAGTTCACTACCTAGCTAATTGTTTTCTTCAAAAGCAACTTTTTATTTCAAGCTTAAGTTGCCAACTGAGGTCGTTTTCACAGAGGACTCTCTAAGTGCTATCATATTATTAATCAGCAATAACCAGACATAGGTATGAGCTGAGTTCAAAGATAAAATATAGAGCTCTCGATTTGGAGACGTGACACATCTCCAAATTGCACATACCCTGGTTGCCTCAAGGAAGTTTTGAGTTGTTTTTTTTGAGTAAATCTCAAATTCAAAATGGACCTTCAGTCTGGAAGAAAAGTCCTGTCATAGACTTTCTATATGCCAGAATTGCGCAAAAAAAAAGATAAATGCTGATGTGATGATACCTGAATTAATGGCCCTGAAGGAGGATGAACTATAGAGAAGAGAGAAACCTGACAAGTATTAGTGGGCAGATATTCTCTTCTCTTTTCACTGACCTTCGTTTTGTTTCTAGGAAGCTTCAGTCCGATCAGTCGGAGGCTAAAAGGAGCCTCATCTTTAAAACTACACGCAGTACGTTTTATGAGCTTCTTGTCCTTTTTCAGTCAAGTACTCTTTGCAAAATGGTCTACAGTTTAAAAAATACAATCATAGGTTTAATGTAATGTTCTCTTTCTACAATAGACTGTCCCAGACCAAACCTCTTCAGGTTTTTATGACCCAGATTCTGCCCCTGTTCAACAAACAGTAAGTTTCCACTGTATCACTGAGCTTCCATCCTTCTACTGGTTCCAGACACTGTTTCCTGTTTCTTTTCCAGGTCGTTTCTCTCTATGACTACAGAGCGAACCGATCTGATGAACTGACCATTCGGCGCGGTGACGTGATCCAAGTTCTGTACAAAGACAATGACACCTGGTGGTTTGGATCCCTGCTCAACGGACTGCAGGGATATTTCCTTGCTTCTTATGTGGTAGATCAAAGTAAGAGGCCAACAGTTTGAGTCAGAATTATTATACTGATATTGTTTGCAAACCTTTTTTAATTATTTTCGCAGGTGAGTTTAGTGAAGATTCCGCAGAGCGAGAGCTAGCTTCAATGGAAAAGGCAGAGAGGTCAACACCCACAAGGGTAAGACGCCAGGATAACAGAAATGATCTACATTAGTTATGTTTTATGAGTAAAGAATAGGATTCTATTCATTTTTCTTTTAAATGCTTTTATCCAAATTAAACAACCCATTGCTAGATGTTTTTTTTTTGTGGTTTACATGTTTAAATGGCATTCTGATCCCTAATACAATTCAGTTCATTGGGTTTTGTTGGAACAGGTCTTAGAATTCACCAAGGACTAAGGCTGTCTATTCTCTTATTCACTATTTTATCATTCAAGCTTCATTTACCGTCCTTAAGGATTATTATCTCCACAGACTTTAGCCTTGGTTATTCCTGGCTGTGTGTTTCCTGGATGGGGCCGCCTTTTACGGCTGCTTTTGCAGATGGCCGCTCACACCGAGTCTGGTTCTGCTGGAGGTTTCTTCCTGTTAAAAGGGAGTTTTTCCTCTCCACTGTTGCTACAAGCATGCTTAGTGTGAAGGATTGTATTTGAGTCAATGAGTCGATGCAATCAGCTGGTTTTCCTTAGATAGAAAACTTTGTATCAATTTAACTGGATGATCTGGTTGAACTGTAAAGTGCCTTGAGATGACTTGTGTTGTGAATAGGCGCTATAGAAATAAACTGAATTGAATTATTCCAACCTGGAGTTCATATCAGATTTGTTTGGTATCAAAGCAGAATAGACTGATGGTGTAAAAATGAGGGTTTACAGCTTCCTGCCACTTTATTGCAACCTTGATCTGTACTGTATAAGAAATTACAGTGAGCAGCTCACTCTAGTAATTTATTTGGATTATTGCAAGAGTTTAATGCATGATGGAGATATATCTGTTGGGAATCTTTTAACTAACTGGTGTTTCTGCATCCTTCCCTCTTGGTTACTTGTTTTCCTACTAACATTTCCAAGGTATGTGCTGCAGTCAGTTCTTCTGGGGAACTCAGGTTTCTCTCTGAGACAACATTTTCAGACACCGATCCAGAGCTAACTGATGCCAAGTAAGAGGCTTCATTTGCTTAAGTTTTTCTAAATTCATTAAGCGTTGTTTCTGTATATTGCATAGGGGTATAAGTGTTGCTGAGATGCAACATAAAAAAGTTAAGTCTGATTTGTAATTTTAATATGGTTTACTTTCAGAACTAGAAGAAAAAAGAAAGTGAAAAAGCCAGAAGCAGGTTTGACTCAGTCGACCTTCTCAGATGTGGACGCTTCAGGTTCGGCTAGAAGCAGGAGAAGAGCCAAACCAGCCCGCAGACCGCTACCAAAGAGGCCCGCAGGCCAGGCTAACGGCGCTTTTCAGCCTGATTTATGAACTATTTAAAAACAGTTTATCCCTACCCCACTTAATTACAGCAGGTGGTTTGGACTGTTTATTCATTTTATTTTGAAAGCATATGCATTGTTCAGAATTGTATTTTTGTCGCTTTTGTATAAATTCAGAAATGCAATACCAGCGCTGTAAATACAATAAAAAAGTACATTTTGTAAGAATTTGAATTGAGTCTTAATTTGAACTTGAAAAATAGTGCACTATGGAGATAAAATGCATTTATTAAAGAATAAGAATGTACCGATAAAACCTTTGCTAAACTTTGAAGTTCATTTGAACTGAAATATAAACCCCATTTGGAACAATAATTCAAGTAAATTAGTGAGTCGTGTAAAATAAATAGCCAGGATGGGTAACCATGACGATATTTAATCAGACAAAAACAACAGAGATCCGTTTTATGGCAACATTTTTCAGTCTATGAACGTTAAACTAGTGTAATCAATCTTTTCTCTTATAGTATTTTCTTGCCTTAATATTCACAGGAATGTGTTAATAGAGCCTTAAAAGCTTTACTTCAGCATGAAATCCAAGTCATGTGCTGCAGAAAGCCATGACTGTTAACAGCAACGAGCCTCGGCACTAAGAGGAGATGCTTCGGTTTGGCTGTTTCTCTATGTAATCATAACTCCACTCTATGACTCAGCACCTGGGAAGCGCACACGCGTAACGTGTTGTCTGTATGCAGCAAAACCCGATTAAAACCCTCATAGAGAACGTTACAATTCTGTTGCAAGACAAAAGGCAACAAAATGTTTCCCTTGTGTCGAATAAAACCACTGCTATTCCCTTCAGTGGGTAGAGGAGACCATCAGTCGTTTAGCAGAGGGGTATTTTCATCAGCTTGTTGATCATTTACTCTCAGCCTACAATCAAAATAAAAGGAAAGTTACAGCATTCTCAGGCAGCATTTACAGACAATGTGTTTAACATAAAAAAGTCAGATCTTTATCTTATAAAATGAGTCCCATTACCTTTGTTGTCTTCTCTTAAAGAGAGAGTAAGCCAGAAGAAGTAAGGCCTGCCCACATCAAAGATTAACACATTTAACTTTTAGTGTGACTTTATTGCATCATATTTTACGCATACTGAATGTTAAATCTCTTTTGTGCTTTAAAAATACCAACTTTAAAGTTAAAACAATTGGATCTTTTAAGACAATGAGCAGTACTTACAGATAAAAGTCCCATGGCACCCTGAACAGTTGCAGCCCATTCAAAGTTCAGGCGCTGAGTGATAAGGCCGCCTAATATAGGCCCGTAAAACATCCTTCAACACAAACATTCCCATTAACATCTAAACTGGAACAAAGATGATCGACTGAGCTGCTTCCGGACTCACCCTGTGGACCAGAAGGCACCAAATAAACCCGACACCATTCCCAGGGTGCTGAGTCCTTCTTCAAATCCCTGTTCACTGCAAAATTAAGAGGAATTGTTTAACCTCGTCGTGTTTTTGAAAAGACAAGTGTCATATGTGCAACAACGTATGGAGGTCCTCACTGTGCACATGAGATGATCTCAGGGAAAGTGGGGATTGCAGTCATGCCAAGAGAAAATCCAATTAGGCTGAGCATGAGGACCATCAGCCACAGCTGACTTCACATGCAGGAAAAATAAAAGAGCTGGTTTGAACATCTTGGGTCAGTTTAATCATATTTATGAGCTTTATGCATTAGTAAATTTATTTTAACTGCAGAATTTACTCCTTTTTTGTAAAATTCCTGAACCTTGTTGCCATACGGATGTTAATAATCAAATTGAAAGTCCTCGCTAGCCAAAAAAAGAACATTTCTGTTTCTTTAATTGAAAAATACAAACCATAACCTCATCAGTAAAATTAATAAATGAAAAATAAGTAAATTTTTTTTCTAGAACAGGAGTAAATTGTAAAAATCCAACACATATGAAGCATCTTGCATGTTTTTTGTTTTTCAATTACCGTATATTTGGATTCCATAGTTTCTGGTCTACAAAATAGTTTCCGTCTTTTCTCAGAAACCAGGACAAGATATGAGTCACTGTCTTAAAAAAACACTTTAGCTATTTATAAATGCATTCAGGTCTGCGTTCGATTTAGAATTCAGGGGGTTTTTTTTGTTCCTATTACTATAAAATAAATAAAAAAGGAAAACTGGTACATAAAAAAACAAGACTTACCAAGTTTTACCTAATATCTTTATTTTTTTAACAGATTTTAATCAGTTAGTTAAATATTTTCTAATGGTCCAGCCACATCGACCATCAGTGTTCCCTAAAAAAAACTAAATTCTGTTGCTTTTCTTCACATTTAAATATTAAAACCTCTTCGAATCAACCCTAGGTATAAAAAAAACACAAACTTATGTGAAAGTAGGGATTGCCTAAACAAACAGGAGTTAGTTAAACAAACCATCACCTTTGGATGTGAAGGAAAGGTGCTGGACCGAGTAGAAAGAAACAAACAGCGGTGATGACTGCTCCCGTCACTGTGAATCCTGTCCTTGTGACCTGGTGAGCATTGATTATAGTTAAAATGACAGCTTACCATACCTCTTTGATCACGCGTGAACGCTTCAACACTTACAGGATATTTATCTGTGAAATAACCAATCAGAGGGGACGCCAGGCAATACGGTAAAGACAGACCGATCAAAAGTAGTCCCACGTATCCAGATGAGAGGCCAAACTGAGCAGAACGAGGAGGAAAAAACATAACATTAAGCACAAGCAACAGAAGGTTGAACTGATTTTATATTAAATAAGCATAGTACCGTTTTCATTGCAAATAACGACAAAGTGGCATCAATGAAGCCCAGCCCGGAACTTATTGTAACCAGAACAAAACAAATCAGGACTACTTTTCCATTGGTGAGGAGACGAACAAACGAGTCTTTCGATGGTTCAGCCTCTGTGTTGGAAATCAAAACATAAAAGGTAAAAAAAAAAAAAAAAAAGCTGATCAAACGATGTTTCGAATATTCAAACTACTACCAATGGAAGGCAGCACATATATGTTGAAAGGAACCATGATCAGAAGCACACATCCAAGGAGCAGAAAGGGGACTTCGTATCCAAAAGACTGGTAGAACCATCCTCCAATCGGTGGTCCCAGAATGAGGCCGAGCCCGGCGAAAACCTCCAAACTTCCCTGAATAACAAATGCATGGATTAGCAACAAACATGCAGGGGTTTGAATAAGTTTGCCTTTCACATGGTGCCACATTCTAAAACGCACATTTTAGTCTGTTTATTGGGATTTTATGTGGTAGGACGACATAAAGTGAACAAACTCCACCAGCTTTACAGGACTAAAGACTGAAATGCCACACCCGTTATTTTTTGTAAAATATGTGATCTGCATTTTTTCCAAGTCCTTTCAATTAGATTTTTTAATCTCGGTTGATCAAAACATGTTTATATTTGCCCTCCATCAGCAAAAAAAACCCAAACTTCAGTCTCAAGTCTTCTGCGGCTCCTAACAGGTTTCTGCAGCACTGCTACAGTATGTGTTGACGGATGCTGCCAACACCATGCTTTACTGTGGGAATGCAGAGCATCCTCTCACTGGTTTTACTGTGGTAGTTCAGCTCTTAACATAAAATCCCACTAGAACATAAAAGTTTGATGTCCTACCAGGACAAAAACAGGACAAAACTTGATATGCAGCTAAGCATCAAAAGGATTAAATAAACCATTTCTAGCAAATTAAATATATATTGACTTTATAGTCAATGACAGAATTTGAACTGGGGAGTTTTCCTCATGGAACTGGGATATAGAGCGCAGCGCATACCAGCTCAGACCATTGTGCCTCCCTGTTTTCTCAAGATCCTAACGTCTCAGCTGCATACCAGACAGACAAAGGAGGTCTGCTCTCACCAAAACAGTTGCAACATTGTTTGGGAAGATTTTTGCCGTCATGGCAAAAGTTGAGGTCATGGCAGCGGCAAATCCAACAGCATCCATAGACCTCACTATAAAGCACAGGGTAATGAAGGGGGCCCCTGAAGGAGCGCGATCGAGTAATCTGCAAAGAAAGAAAGGAGAGGAAGACTTGCATCACAAACCAGGGATCTTAAAGGAAAGAATTATGTGATTTTCTTTTATTAAACTAAACAATTCTTACTCTTCTGCTTCACATCTAATGATCAACATCTCTTTTAGTACCTTACAGTTTGTTTTAGTGATGTTTCAGCTAATTTCTAAAGGATAATTTATTTTAAAAAGTGAAACCCAGGATTCAGACTCTAACAAACAACAAAGGACAATTACAAAACACTAATGGAACAGGATTTTATATTAGAAATGTCAGGTTTTGTCCTTAGTAGCATATAAAAGTAGTATATGATTGTTGCATTCCTGGTGTTAGGATTGAATGGTGTTTATTTTTTCTTTTTTTCTTTTATCTTTACCAGTCAGCGTTTTTTCACCTTGGCTGGTTGTCCTACATTACTATAAAAAAAAAAAGAGGAATAACAGACCTGTAGTCGCACGTAGGGTGGGCCATAAAAAGTAATAGCTAGAAACCAGCTGTACCATGTGTAACATTTTAACAAAAAGTTGATTTGGTTTAAAAAATTGTGCCACAAGTTATTGGTACTTTTGGCTCTTTTAAGGTGAATTACCTGGTTTAGTGATCATAGTATCAGATACTTGACCTGATTCAAGAGGAAGAGAAGAGACACCAGAACCAATGCTGTAGACGACCCAAGGTCACAATGAAAGAAATCGAGGCTTATTTAACTTAAGCAGTAATGGGAAACAATAAAGTATCACTATAAAAAGCACTTCATGACTTTCCCTACGTGTTTTGGGTTTCTCCTTGCAGCCACACACCTGAATTATAGAAGTGAGTAATTAACAGGTTACTGCAACATTTCGCTCAAACTGTAGTTCCTGTCTCCTGTTCTTTCTCCTTCTGCAGCATCATGAAGAAAAGCACTATCAAGGATAAGAGAGAAAGGAACTCCAGACTGTGGTGCTAGTTTCATGCAGCCTTACAGAGTCATTACATGACAGAAACGCACGTGAACAATGCTTGTCTAATTAAGACTACAGCCTTTTGGAAAGTTTAGGTTACACAAGTTTAGGTCATAGCTTACCACCCCTGGTGGTAAGCTATGACCATCCTGATCTCGTGAGACCATCCTGATCTCGTGCTTTCAAGATTTCACTCGCTAATCAGTCTGGAGACTCTCCGTTGAAGAAAATTTTGAGCCGTTAACCAAACGAACGTCCAATCAGCGTTGGCTTTGAGGCGGGTTGAGGTGTGACGCAACGAGAAGCGCGACAGTTCAGCCTAAAGAACATGGCGGCTTCAGCCGATGAAACTAGCGTTAGCGTGGCTATCGAGCAAGTTTTATCGGAATTACAGAGTATTTCTTCACTGAAAGAAGAGCAAAACACTGCTCTGGAGGCTTTTCTCAGAGGAAAAGATGTTTTTGCTCTTCTCCTGACTGGTTTCGGCAAGAGTAGCCTGGCTTGTGGTTGTGTCTTCGTCTTCGCTCTGTTAGTACGTCATATGCTTCGTTGATCTGATTGGTTTATTTGGCCCGTCTATCACCAACATAGGCCAATCAGCTAACCAGTATTTTCGCCCCTTCCCAAAATTACTTCAACGGAAGGTTTCCAGATGGATATGCGGAGCAAATCCATCTGGCGGAGTCAGGTTAATGACTCACCGCAGAAGGGTTGGTTTAAGGTCAGACGTTTTCAGGAACCTTGTTGATGCTACCGGTGTGCAGGCATCCGGCCACAGCTTTGTTTCACAGTGGTAAAAAGGTCATCATAGTCGTCATACTGGTATGGAAGTCTTATGGCTTTTCTTAGTATTAAGCAAAGGAAGCTTCTTCCATTTCTCAGCTCATTCCTCAGCGTTGTTAAGGAGCTGCTGTTGTACGTAGATGTCAGTCAGCTCCACCCCCATAATCCACATACCTCAGAAGTTATTTGGATTCAGCGAATAGAAATACTAAAAACAAGTTCATTACATGTTATGCCATAGTCACTATTTCCTGGCATATTTTGAAAAACTGCGCCACTAAATTATTATATCATTAGCATTTGCAGATTTGATTCCGTCTGCCCTATTGTACCCGAGCAGAGCAACAGGCTAATGCCTCAAAGAGTCCCAACCAAGTATGTTTTTTAGAAAACGAATTAGCTGGGAAAAAAAGTCATTATGAATCTATATGGTTTCATTATTTTCAAATGAATTATTGTCATAAATGAGTTTAGTATTCTAATTCACTGCAGCTGTACATCTGATGCCAACATTGTAAATATAATGAGGTTGCTTACCCAAACAGAATGGTGCACACCGACGATACAAAGAGTCCTGCAATTAGCATAAATTTTGCACCGATTTGGACAATCTAGAAAACAAAGCGACACCTGGTTAGGAGGGAGCGGAAAATCACACCTTACATAACAAGTACTGATAAAATACTATCATATACTTACATATTTTCCCATAACCATAGAACCAATTAAATTGCAGACAGCATAGCATCCAAATATAAGACCAACTACCGTCTGACTGGCTCCTTTTTTAACCGCCTGTAGGGGAAGATTAATCAAGAGGGTCAAAAACAACATGTAAGTTGGATTTAATGTGATGTAATGAGGTATAAAAGTGACTAACAGGAAAAGTGTAGCATTAAACAAGAAGAATTGATCTAATTCTCTAAATTTACTGTGTTTTGAAAATAAATAGCTTTAGGAGTCATCATTAGCGATGCACCAATCCAGTTTTTTCCAGATCACATCCTATAGCGACACCTGGGCTAAACTTATCAGCAGATACCCGATACTAATGCCAAATGAACAGACCATACATACTGTAATGTGAGCAAAGGCATCAGGCTTAACATTAACATTATTAAACAAAAAGGTAAGAAATAAGCACCGAAATAAGTAAACTTAATACCATTAACAAAAAATGTTTAAATTAGTAGGGAAAAATAAATACTTCTATGTAAAGTTACACCGCAAACAGACATTTACAGTGAAAAGATTGTTTTAATGGTATCGCTGTGTATGATATCAACCAAACAAAAAGAAATGACAGGATTAGAATGCTAGATCAAGTTCATGAAACTATCGGATTAATCAGGATTATTGAAATTATTGCCAAGTAAAACAAGTTTTAGTTCCACCTGGTTTAATTCAGTAAAAACCTTCTTTGAGGAACCTTTTTCTATCCGATTATTCATCAATCAACCGAGAAAATAATCAAGAGATTAACTGTTTTGCAAAATAATCATTAGTTGCAGCCCTAATCCAGATATCCAATCTAAGTATCTCTAGTCATTGCTGGACATGATGGAATCCAATTCTTAATCTGTGGTATTATAGCACAGATTAATATATTTATGGGTTCTAGAACATTGCCTCCCATAATAATCCCAAACATACGCAACCCTCAACCTGCTTCAGCGTTCCCCCCACAAGACGTTGTTTTGTATCTGTGTTGCTTCTTTGTGCTCGGGTTTGTTTGCAATCTCAGACTTTATCCTGCTAAAGATAAGGGGGAAATATAATGCAAGGACATTGTGATCCCCCATGTTTAATGTCTGCGTTTTGTCTTTTCTTGAACGGGATGTACCAAAACGAAATTTCCGTCCCGCTTCAACTGGGTGACAAAGTAACCATTAATAATCCTACATCCGTCTTCATTTTATGGTCCATGTCTTATCATGGATGAACAATAAATGGGTTCTGTTTAAAAACTATTTAATATAGCCTTATTTATGATGCGAAATAACCTGATAGAGGAATTACTTCTTGTGCAGCAGATGTCCTTCCTCATGACTACAGCCTGATAAAACAGAGGAATGCTTAAATTATCTTGTTCAGTCAATGGCCTGTTCTAAAATGTCCCTTTTGTGTCTCAAGTGTCAAGCAAGTCAACAATTATGACAGTAAAAAATATAGCAGTGGCACTAAAAGACACAATGAATGAAAAAAGTGGTTAGTTTGCCCTAACAGGACGCACTCACCAGATCTCTTGGTCTACAGGCCATGCAAGGCTAGATGGATTACCGTAACAATGAACCAATGACTCATCAACTATAACTCAACAGAAAAGCACATCTGATTGGAAAGGGACACATTGTCACATCTCTACGTAGCTAAATGAGATAGTAGCTCCTTTCTAAAGACGTGTGTGGCCACAAACAATCTCTATGAACAGAGATCTGACCCAATATTTCCTGTCATGCCATACCCACTCCTAATCAGTCAGAGGAATTTGGTTACATTAGCCTGTGTAATTCCATTCGAAAACAGTTAAGTGGTTTTTTTTGAGGGGCATATTGAGCTGCTGAAACAACTAATTGTGTCCAAGTTTAAACAATCTAACCCTCAGATGAAAGGGTTGAGGAACAACTCAGTAACCACCTAGGTCAGGGGTGGGCAATTCCAGTACCTGAGGGTCAGTATTAGGGATGGAACGGTTTATGAAAACCGTCCGAACCGTTCGGTTCGACTGTCTCGGTTCGGTTCGCGTGTGTTGCGTTTGGTTCATGCGCTGCTCCTTTTTCTCATAGGCGAAGCGTGTACACTCCAGAGCAGAAGGTGGCGGTACTGCGACCAAAGCCAACCACCAGTAGTAAACAAGAAGAAGAAGAAGCGAAGCAGCGTACCCGGGTGTAGCAGAAAAAAATCAGTTGTGGAGAATTGTGTGGGTATGGCGAGTGGGAAAGAACAGGAGTTGGAAGACGCGCCAGCAGCACTTTATAGGTCTGCTGTATGGGACCACTTTGACTTTAGAGTGACCTACGATGACGGCGGGAAGAAAGTTGTGGATAAAAGTGCAACAGTGTGCAAGCATTGTGCAACACGTTTTGTTTACGCTAACAGCAACACGACCAACATGTCAGGCTAACAGTCTACATATACCGAACCGAAAACCATGACCACGAAACCGTGAACCGAACCGAACCGTGGATTTTGTGAACCGTTCCACTCCTAGTCAGTATCATGCAAATTTGAGATCAACACATCTGAATCAAGCAATTATATTAGGGATGCACGATATTGGATTTTTGGCCGATATCCGATATGCCGATATTTTAAAACTCATCTGGCCGATAACCGATATCGATATTGATGTTAAAGCTGGACAAAAATAAGTAGTCATTGAAAATAGCAGTTTTGTTATCCATTTCTGACACTTTGAAAAATAATATACTCAAGTATATTTTCATATGCTGATATCAAATAGATTTTTAAAAACGCGGTAACGATCTATTTTACTTTCAAAATCTCATGAAATTTCATCGTTCTGTTACAAACTCTCGTGATATTTTGCTAATTCTTGTGAGATTTTGTTAGTAAAATAGATCGATACCGCGTCAATATATCAACATATAAAAATATGGCAAAATTTCGTGAATTTTCAGGGGACTTCGTAGCATAAAGATGACATATAGCAATATTTCATTAGTAAAAGAGATTGATATGGTGTTTTTAAATGGCAATATATCAGCATATGAAGATATTGGGATATTTTAATGTATCAATATTTTTTCCCTCGTCTTTAGAAGTTTTTAAGTCTGTAAAAAAGAAGTTTTTGAGGAAGAAGAAGAAGTAGTATTTTTTTTTTCTTAGACTTTAGAAACTCAGAAGCTGATCAAATATCGGGTTAAATATCGGTGGGGTGGCCGATGTCCGATATTCAGTTTTAAGGCTGATACCGATAGGGGGCCGATTATATCGGGCATCCCTAAATTATATGATTGCGAGAAATGGAGGAACTGACTGCATACTGAGGAAGTAACTCAGCCGCTTGATTCAGGTGTGTTGGACCAAGGCTGGATCTAAAAGTCGCAGGATACCGGCCCCCAAGAACTGGAGTTGCCAAACCCCTGACCTAGGCTATCAGTAACTGGTAGGTGCTGCTACACCAGAGGAACTTTCCACAGTGAACTTGACATTAACACACCCGTTTCAGAATCAACACCTTAGGCTCGACTAGAAATGTGAAGCCATTCACATGGACAAGCTAACAACCTTTGTGGGCGGAAGGGTTTATAGGTCAGATGAGACGCGGCTTGAGTTACTTGGGTGCACTGAGAAAAATACAAGGGGGTAAAAAGGGTTAAGGCGATGCAATACGGTTTGGTCTACTTTAGATGCCACAGGATCTAAGAGCCTTGCAACAATGATGCATCAGCTTTTTCTATTACATTTGAGGTTATTGTGCCGGCCTAATTTTTCATGTGCTTCAGGAACTTCCTTTCCAGCCAGCAAACAAACCTTAGAGTCTCCTCTTTGGGGAAGCTTTACACAACTTAGCTCATGATTACTCATTCAGTTGCTTTAGGTAACTACTCCAGCATCAAAGCACAGATTACTGATTGACTACTCAAAGATAACGCCACAATTAAGATCTTAAAGGAGCCTTGTGACTGTCGTCTTATCTACACTCGGTTGCACTTAAAGCAAACACTACAGAACTAATGAACATTTTTTTTCTTTTTCAGAATGGGAATATTAGCACTATTTTCTCAATCTTTGCAATAAATGCACTCATAATTTTTGATAACCTGGGCGGAAACAGAAAAAGACAGATATTGACAATGGTATAAAAAGCTAATAGTTGGTTAATTTTTTAGGACGTCTGCAGAAGCCCTTGTGCTCTTAACAGGCGTTTTGATTAAAAGGCGAAAGAATAGTTGCCTTCTTACAACCAGATTCTGCTAGTTCCAGATTTTATTAGTAGTTCAGATCTTTTTCCATAGCATCAAAATTGGAAATAAACTCATTAGAGAAATCATTCAGAGGAATACTACAGTATTAGCAAACCGGCATCAATCTTCTTTTGGAACTATCTTTATTTAGATATTGAGTGGGAACATACATGGTTGTTGCCAAGGACGTTTTTTAATCTCATAAAGTATGGGAGGTGTCCCTTAAAATTCTACAGGTGTTACCCTGTTAATTGGAAATTTAATAAATATTTTCCAAATATTGATCCTCACCGTTTCTATTTGTCACGTCGCACAAGAAACATTAACCCACCTTTTTTGACATGCTGTTCCAGCTAAATGTTTTGCTCTGACTTCAGCAAAAATCCAACATTGAACAAAAACACAGATTTCTTTTTTCTTTAACTTACCTCATTTGGGAAAAAGGGGCCTAATATAGAGTAACAGATCATTGAACTAAAATTAACGGACGCTATTGATATTAAGGTGAGAGCCTGTATTCTTGTCATTCTTGTGTTTGGTTCTGTTGTTTCGGTGGGGATGGAGTTTTCAGCTGGAAGAAAAAAAATAAGGAACAGAAACAGAGATGATCAAGTTTGAACTTTGTCCGCATGAGAAGCTTTGTGTCAGGAACAGGTTCCCTCCGAATCCACTAGTATCTTTCTGCTGCTGGTTTACAGCCAGAAACCTTGATGGAAATCCGCTACATCCAAAGTTCCCACTCACCTGTCAGCTGGGAATCAACCTGCGCCTCCATGTTTTCACTCTAAAGGCTTGTTGTCGGCCACGGAAGTTCTAGGTAGTGAAGTAAAACACAGAGAGACGATTAAATTTCTTAAAAGTTCTTCTAAAAGGCGATGACGTTTGTCTCCGGACTCTCAGGTGAGTGAAAAACGAGCCCAAGCGGCACCAAGATCGACCCTTTCCAGAGTTCTTGGAGAAACTTCCGAAACGACTGTCAATAAACTTAATGCTTTCAAAATAAAAGTCCACTTCCGGTTAACTCACTAAATAATCGGCCCAGAGCGACGAAATTCCTTAAGCTGACAACAGCCAGATGCATGTCTAGCTCCGCCTAGTTACGAAATTCCCGCATGGCAGTGGCAACACATGTACGTACGGAAGAGGATTAGGGCCACTGGAAAAAAAAAAAAAAAAAAAAGTTAACTGATTTTTAAATATTATTTAAGTTTAATAAGGAAAGTAAAGTAAGAATTCTGAGGGGAAAAAAGTAAGAATATGAAAAAAAAGTCAAAATTCTGAGAAAAAAGTCATAATTCTGAAATTAAGGTCAGAATTCTGAGATTAAAGTCAGAATTCTGAGAAAAAATTCAGAATTCAGAGATTAAAGTTAGAATCCTGTGCAAAAAAAGTAAGAATATCAGAAAAAAAGTCAGAATTCTGAGAAAAAAATCAGAATTCAGAGATTAAAGTCAGAGTTCTGAGGAAAAAAGTAAAAATATGAGCAAAAAGTCAGAATTCTGAGGAAAAAAGTAAGAATATGAGAAATTAAAGTCAGACTTCTGAGAAAAAAAGCAAGAATATGAGAAAAAAGTCATAATTCTGAGAAAAAAGTCATAATTCTGAAATTAAGGTCAGGATTCTGAGATTAAAGTCAGAATTCTGAGAAAAAAGTCAGAATTCAGAGATTAAAGTTAGAATTCTGTGCAAAAAAAGTAAGAATATCAGAAATAAAGTCGTAATTCTGAGAAAAAAGTCAGAATTCGGAGGAAAAAAGTAAAAATATGAGAAAAAAAGTCAGAATTCTGAGAAAAAAGTCAGAATTCTGACTTTTTTCTCATATTATACAGAAATACAATTAAAAAATCAGTTAACTTTTTTTTTTTTTCCCAGTGGCCCTAATCCTCTTCCGTAAGTACGCATTCAAATCCAAAAGAAAAATAGAAGCAATCCAAAAGATAGAGGATATTATGCATTTATTAAAATGTCTCTGATTATAGGAAGTAAATCATCTTCAAGTTTTAATGAACCAACAGCCCATTTTCCACATATTTTACCTACATTTCAGTGTTTTCCTATACAGGTAGTTTAGGATCATGCCAGATAATCTCACTACAATTTAAATCCAGATTTTGTTTATGCTAGTTGACAACCTTAATTTTGTCTTATCTATTTTTACCATTTATGAAAGGATTTTCTGGTACGGACTTCATGATTAAAACTAACACAGCAGTAGTTTTATCGTAATTCTTGTAACTCTTCCAGCAAACCATAGCAATACCACCACCTACTTAGACTGTTGATTACATGTTTTTTTTTCTAAAATGCTATGTTAGTGTTGATACAATATGACAGCCAATTCCTTGACTACACAAATAAAATATTAAACATCTAGATAATTCATTTTGTACTTGTTTTTAAGTGTTTCAAAATCAGTATATTTCATTTGCTACATATAATCATGGCAACTTTCAGTATAGCACATGTAACATCTTCTAATTTCTGATTGGCTGATAACACCAGCAGTTCAAAAGCAGAACAAACACCTACATTTAAAGATATTTTTCCTGGCCAACTGATATTGATTAGTAGATTCTGATGGTTGAATAAAGAAGTTACAAAGCTGGACTATGGAATAGATCAATAAGAAAAAAAAAAAAAAAAAACTGGAGACATCCCCACTGTTTCTTAACAACAATGTGAGGCCCACATAGCAATGAGGGGAGCACTATGAGTTATCGGCCATCCCCAATAACTATTTTAAATTGTAGCACTTTTAGCCACTAAATGTATTAGGGCTTAAATAAATTTATTTATAAGGTAGAAGTGCAGCCAAATGCTAAAGATACATTTTCATTCTAATGAGTAAAATACACATCCGATCATTATTCTCAATATTCTTGTCCCCTACACCAATTTATTTCAAATTATCTATTAATGTGACAATTTATGAATACTTGTATAACATATTATATATCTATCCTTTTATTGATATAAAAAAACCCTGTGCAGTAGAGTTAACCTATAAAATATAAGATTAACCAGAGCATATCATAGACATAAACAAATATTAAAAAAACATGCACAGCAGATATTTGAATAACTCTCTGCCATTATATTTTCCATTCAGTTATGCAATAGCTACACAATGATAGGCAATTTTCAGTAAAAAAAAAAGCCCAAATATAATTTAAATGGACAAACAAACTAGAAATGCTTATTTATTTTCTAATCATTATGCTTAAAATGTTTTCAAAAGTTTGATATAGATAAACTGATATACTTCACTGCTACTGTGATTGATTTCTGAAATGTATGCATTTAGTAGCTCCAAGAAATTTAAGAATGAATTCTACAAATGTATCCATCAAAAAACATGAAAAATTGGCGTAGAGTAGAGAGTACACCAACAAGAAAAAGACATCTATTTGAAACTAAGAACGTCAAAAGCTGCAGATCAATACATTTTATTACAGCTTGGATAGTCCATAGGTTTTAACAAACCCACATATATTTTTATTTATTTCAATCACAGAATTTGAGGAATAAAATCTAGAAGCGCTGTTAAAAGAAACTATCGGATTGCACTTCAAGTTGCTCTCCAAAGCTCTCCCACTTAAATCATTTTTAACAACATTCAAACATCATTTAACTTCTTTATACATTAGCACCAAATTTACATGAATCTCACTCCTATAGCTCACTGCAACATCTTATACATAGGTTAAATACATTTGCAAAATTGTATTCTTTTTTTTGTCAACCAAAATAACATCACAAAAAAATATGGTATGTGAAAAAAACAAAGTACCGAAACAAATCTAAAATGACTGATGTCAGCAAGATATAATCACTTTCTATCTAAGCATAGGTCACTTGTTAAATCCACAGTGCAGCAAGCAGCTCTACCTTTTTATTTTGCAATTACAAAATTGGATTAATTAGGATTATTGCACACAAGCTCTATCTATTAAAAGCAGCACTGATTTTTTAAATAGTAAAACTACAGCGATTCACATTCAAATGCAGGATTCAAGTAGCATCATAAACATCAAGCAAAAAAACAAACCAAACCAAAGAAAGTAAAACCTCAGTGCTTGCTGTATAAAACTACTTTTTTAACCAAATACATTAGCTCACATATGGCACTCAGACTTTTTATAACAGCAAAGATGTCATTTCTGTAAACAGAAACTGTGTTCATGGTTAAATGTAAGTATGTAAAATAAAATATTACCACAAATCAATTTGTAACTTATTGGCCAAAATATGATTTTTCACACTAACATATTACTTCATAGAAGTAACGTAAATACAATGGCAAATATTGCAGATTTTTCAGATGCAATGACTAATTTTATGTGTATAGCAGATAAACTGCTTCACTGTATTCTTGCTTGAAATGAGACTTTATTCAGCAAAGTTATAGAAATATTCTTAGAACAACAAATAATCTGGATTTAAAAGAAAAAAACAAATAAAAAAGTACAATTTCTTTCTCAGATATCCTAAAATATGGCTTAGAGGCAACATATTTTCAATTTTGAATGCCAAACTACCTTCAGAAACGTTTTTTATGCATAATTAACATCACCTAAAATACCTAAATAGTTATTTAAATATTATTGAACTACAATATGGATTGAAAGCTCTAGAATAACTGATAGTTTCCTTTGATATCCTGACTGTGAATCAATGATAAGTGCAAAACGAAAGCCCAATTTAGAAAGAAAATGTCACAGTCCATCACGTCAGTGTTTAAGACCAGTGAACAACTTCACCACCAGGAAAAGCAACTCTTCATTTGAGCCTTTGAGTCACGTTGGCCAAGGCAACAGCAAAAGCCTGTACGGCTGAGAAAGGGTACTGAAAGTCCAGGATGTACGCGTTCCCATCTATTCGCCCAAACTGCATCACCTTAAACAAAGCAGAAAATCAAAACAAGGCATAAGTGATTTCCTATTGCCTCATATGCAATTTGGTTACCGATATAACTTATGCGTGATTGCTTTTCCTCTTACCTGTCTACCATCCAGCTCTATCTGAAAATTTTTTGCTGACTCTTGAGTGACTCGGCCTCCAAAGTCAAGCTGATAAACCTGGGTAGCCTCATTCCAAAGTGGCTGCTTATTGGCCATGACGTAGACAAACCCTTGGCTGCCTAAACTACGGTCCTCTCTCTCGTTTGCCTTGCGGCATTTGATCTCTTCCAGCTCACTCGCCAAACGCATGCTCCTCTTGTTCTTCCAGCTCTTTTTACTACTCTGGTTCTGGTTCATGAGCTCATCACCACTAATAAACAGCTCCGGTTCACTTTCTGAGCTGTCCTGGAACTCGTTTGTTGTCCTGTTCATTTTTTTCGTCTTATTGAGTTGCTCTCGCTGTCCCTTTGGCTTCTTCTTCTCCCTGCTGCTGTGCCTTGGACTGGATATGAGAGTGTTGAAGTCAGAGAGTGCCCGCCCCTCTTTTCTCGATCTTCCCTCAGAGACTGTGGGTACGTTACCCTCCTCAGCTCTGCTGTCAAGTCTTTTGCGACTTTTTTTACCGAAACGCTCGGATTCCTGAGGGACCGGACTTTCATTCAGAGATGATGGCTCTGGAAAATTGTTTGCAGACTCTGCTTGATCTTCTGTGGAACTTTTAGATGGGAGTAACTCAGTGGGAGGGGGGGGAGGTGGTAGTGGAGGTGGTGGAGGTGGAGCTGTAGGTGGAGGGGGGGAGAGTAGTGGTTTTTCTAAAATCTGATGAGTTTTGGTTGGCAGCGGAGGAGGTGGAGGATCTTGCATCGGTGGTGGACAAGGGTAAGGGTTCCAAGGATGTAGACTGACAGGGTGGAGCTGAAGTCCAGCACATGAGCTAGCACCAGGGTACAGTGGAGGGAGAGGACAGCAAGCCAAATTAGCCAAGTTTGGGGGATAGCCTGGTGGTAGGACCAAACTCGGATCCTGTTGAGCAAATGATACTGAAGTGACGACCTCATTAGGGGAGCACTGTGGCGGAGGGTTCTGTAGGGTCTGGAGTGAGGGTCCACTTTGAGCCACCCCTGGCGGGAAAGGGGAGAGGGATATCTGGTACCCTGATGGGAAGGTAAGGGTGCTTGTGTTCAGACTAGTTGGAGGTTTTGTTGTGAGGACAAAAGGAAGCCGAGTCACATCCAAGTGTTGAGCTTGACTGATAATGAGAGGGGGTGGTTTAGGATTCCCTGATGGTTGCGCTATCATTGTCTGCTCTGGAGTTAGCCAGAAGTCCTCTGTGGTAGTGGTATCCCACTGGTAAGGTGGAGGGCGTTTGACCGTCAAACTGCCATCCCCCAAATTCAACTGACGAACAGACTTTTCAAGTTGACACTGTTGATTTAAAGTCTCGTCTTCTGTAAAGGCAGAGTTCACGTATACAGTCCTGTCCCGGTTGTTATCTACAGCTCCCAGCAGACTGTAAGACGGCTGAGATGCCAGCGGCGAGGCACTTTTGGAGTGCACTATAATGGTGCTGTGATGAGCCCCTTTGCCTGGTGGGAAGTCCTGCCTGACAACCGTGCCACCTGCAATGCCGCTACTTGTAGTTCCCCCTCCACTTACACTGACACTGGTACTACTGCTGTTACTGCTGCACTGTGTGCAAGTATACAGTGCAGTCGGGACCCTCTGCTGGTAGGAAAGGGATAAAGCAGTATTCATTTTAGCCTTAGTGGGCAGCGTTCTAGAGCTGTCCATCATTTGTGGCACTTTGAGTCCCACATCCCTGCCCTCACGACGTAAAGTGGCATGAATTAGACTGCTGTCAATTCTTTGAGGAGGTGGGAGAGTAGCAGTTACCTGATTGGCTGGATCAGGATAAGGAGGAGGATCTCCACTTGGTATAGAATATCGAGGGACAGACAAGCGACTTAATGTTGCTGAGCTGTACGGAAGCTGAATTTTTTTATTCTCAGTGGAGGTCACTTTGAGAGTCGCTGAACCTCCAACGCCGTGAACAGAGTACGCATTCTGGTTACGAATGAGGCGTCTACGTGGGCGACACACTTCCTCCACATTGCCACTGCTATCAAAGGTTGTGATCCTTTCATATCCTAGAGGTGTTGGGTATTGTAGAGTGACAGGGTGAAGCAAAAATTCCTCTTTCTTTAGGCAGGAGTCAGGAGCCAGGACACTTGGACTGTCACAGTTTGTAATGAATGTCTGAGGAGTAGTAGCCGCTGTTGCTGCTGCAGCAGACACTACTGTCCCTGGGTATGGTGGAGGGGGATTTACCTTCCTCATCTGGATTTCCACCGATCCATCTGTGTCACTGAAGGATGGAGGTAAAGTCCTTGGAAGACTTGGCTTCAGCGTGTGGGTGTAGTCCACCCTGTCTAGCACAGGCTCAGCTGTGAGCGTAGGGATTGAAGGAAGAAGATGGATCTGTTGCAGGGATATGGTCGGATAGCCAGTAGGGGCTGGTGGCAATGACATTTGCATCTTCAGCTGCTGCTGCATTTGTTGGTGTTGTCTCTGCATTTGCTGATGTTGCTGTTGAATCTGCTGATGCTGCTGCTGCAGCTGCTGCTGCTGTTGCCTCATCTCCTGAATCTGTTGTCGGATCTGCTGCTGCTGCTGTTGCATCTGCTGCTGCTGTTGCTGCATCTGTTCATGCTGTACCTGCATCTGCTGCTGCTGCTGCTGGATCTGCTGCTGTTGAAGCTGATTTGCCGCCCGTTGTTGGGTCTGTTGCATTTGTTGGTGTTGTTGAGCCTGATGTTGATGATGTTGCTGCTGTTGATGTAGAGTATGGGGGTGGTGCAGCTGCTGCTGCTGCTGCTGTTGATGTTGTTGCAGCTGCGATTGTGACTGATGGTGGTGTTGCTGCTGTTGCAGTTGATAATGATGCATTTTCTGCTGCTGCTGTGTTTGCATTGTATGGGACTGTTTGGATGGCGGCTGGCGAGGTTGCTGGGAGTGCGACCTCTGTGTGTGAGGCTGTGGGGGGAGATGGTGAGGTGGTGGTGGGGGAGGCAAAGTGCCAGGGAGAAGAGAACTCATCTCTAACCCACTGAAAATCCCCTGGCTAGGATTTGAGTATCTATTTGGCACAGGGTATGGTGAAGCAACAGCATCTTGACTATGCTCTGTAACAGGGACTGAGGCTGCAGCCGCTGCAGCTGTGGCCGTCGGATTGGTTAATACGTCAAGCTGAATATTCTGATTGGCCAGGAGAGACTGAACCAGACCAATACTCTGAGTTGGAGACATGGCTTGAGCAGGACTATGGATGGGAGCTATTGGAATATTGACGGTACAGGGTGGGTTGTCTCCTGCAACTCCAGATGGCCCCATCACTTAAAGAAAACACAGAGCAGAAATTAACTCTAAGATTTTAAAATTATGTCACATGCTTATAGTTGTATATGTTCTGTATATGTAATGAATTATGTGCTGCCATTTGTACCGGGTAAGTCATCCTCATCCTCACTGAACACATTAGGGTTGAATACAGGCAGACTCATGAAGTCATGAGAAATCTTTCGCACTTCAGGAAGGTAGATTGTCATTTGCCTGGGCTGAAGATGAAGCAAACTAGTCTTATAGATCACTGAAGGAAAATAAGGTAAATACACAAAGGAGAAAAGAAGCATCAATAACTGTTCTGTAAATAAAGTCATGCATCTGCCATTTTTCGGAGAATTTACCTGCACCAAGATTGGCTGGGAGGAAGGAGGCAAGTCCAACAATTTTGAACTTTGTTCCCCAAATGTTAGATGTTACTTGTGCAAGATAATTGTGCTGTGGAAGAGTAGAAAAGGAAAGCATATATTAAAACAAGTATATGTCCCATTCTTAATAACAAGATTTAATTTATTTTTTTTAGACTTTTTCACTCCAGATCTAGTAAAGCTGTGTTGGGTATAAAAACAAATGCTAAATTAGGTGTGCCGCTAATTGATCAAATGACCGGGTTGACAGTGAGTTTTTAACTCTAAGGCCCCGTCCACACGAAGTCAAAACGAACACGAAACGCTAATATTTTCCAGAACGTTTGTCGTAAAGACGGAGACGTAAAATAAATGTGATCGTCCACACGAATGCATGAAAACGCTGCAAAATGTATGCCAGGCCTGTAAGTGGCGCTGTGGTGCCCAAGCAAAAATAGGCAAAGAAATGTTGGGCATGCGCACTAATATTTATACATGCTTGTGTTGGGAGCTGGAGAAGTTCCAACTTTCTCCAGCAGAGTCCGCCGTGGATCCTTCTGAGGGAGCTTCCTGCACAGCTGCAGCCCATCAAGATCATCAGAGGATCCACTACTTAAGCTGTCTTCAGACCTTGCCTCAACGCCGCAGTGTTGATCCAGTTGGTCAGCGCCTAAGCCTAGATCCTCAGTGTAACTTTGTGACTTTGAATCCAGCCTGGATTCTAACCGTTGTCTCTGTCTTCCAGGAAACCAGTGTCTCCTCTGTGAAGCTCAGGAAGAGCTAACCTGCCGAGCCGACCCTCTGAGCCAAACCTGAAGAATCATAGAGAACTTCCATGCAGCTCTGGACTAAGAGCTGGAAAACCCAAAGCCAAGGTCTGTTCATTCTTAGATGTGAGACGCTGAAGCAGCAAGCAGACTCTGCTGAACTACTCCTCTCCAGATCCAACAGTGACTCTCCCAAAGCTAACCTCAAGAACCCTCAAGGTACAATCAGCAATCATCTGGAAATCAAGCTCCTGCTTGCAACGCTAACTGAACTGTCTCTCACGCAGACTCCGGTGAACCAGTGTCCAGGCCCGAACCAGAACCAGTACTTTCAGTATGCTTGTGTCAAAATAAACTTGTTGAACTTTTATTCCTGTGTCCGTCAGTGGTGTTCTGCATACTTGGGTCGCTTCTAGTGAACCCATCATGACAGAAAACTGCGGCCAAACTCAAGGCCCAGCAGATCACCTCATCCGTCGATTGGAGGAACAGGCGGCCCAGATCCATGGACACGGCCTGGCGCTATGTGAGTTAAACACCCACATTGAAAGACAAAATCCAGCTATCCAAAGCTATGCTAATTACATGAACAGCGCTAATGCTGCACCGACCCCTCAACCATTTCCGGGTCCAGTTCCACCTCCGAGGTCACCGGCAGTGACGTCATCAGAGTTCCGCCCAAGTCTTCCAGAAAGATTTTCTGGTAACATGAAAGATTGCAAAGGATTTTTATTTCAGTGTCGTTTGATTTTTCAGAACTCCCCAGGCAGCTTCTCCACGGATTACAAAAAGATAACCTTCATCCTCTCTCAGCTAACAGGAAGAGCCTTGGAGTGGGCTCAGGCAAGATTTTCCACCGACGATAGCCTAAATTGCGATTACTCTGATTTCCTCTCTGAATTTACTCAGGTATTCAACCAAGAGACAGATCAAACCATTGACTCTCGAGCTCTTTTCAATTTAAAACAGGGAAATTCTTCCGTGGCTGAATTCTCCATCAACTTCCGGGTTAAAGCGGCAGCTTCCGGATGGAACCAAAGCGCTCTTCATGGCTTTAAATGAGCACATTAAAGATGAGCTTGCAACCCTCGACGAACCAGCTACCCTCGAAGATCTAATTCGTCTTTCCATTAGATTGGACAATAGAATCCGTGCCAGAAACAGTTCTAAAAAACAGGGAACACTTTCTTCCGCCTCACATAACGTGACTGTTTGTTCTTCCTCTACAGAGCAGCTGCCCATTCAGAGACCTAAGTCCCAGTCTCTACCGCTGCCCATTCAGGCCTCTCATTCGGGCGAAAGAGATGTCGAACCCATGCAGGTGGGACACACGAGGCTAACCCCAGAGGAGAGACAAAGACGTTTTCTAAGCAAATTATGCATTTACTGTGGGGAGAGTGGACACTTCATCGCTTCCTGCCCGGCTAAATCAAAAGCTTGGGCCCGCCAAAGGATCTGAGGAGTCTGGCGGGCCAAATTAACACTAAGAAATCTCCTCGACTGTTACTTCCTGCCACGTTGTTTTGTGCTAATCAAAGCCTCTCCTTTTCTGCATTCATCGACTCAGGCTGTGAACGGAACTTAATCGATTCTAACCTCGTCCAACAACTCCAAGTTGAAACCATTCCTCTGACTCAGCCTCTTAGTGTTTCTGCTATTGACGGGAAGAGACTTCACCAAGTTACCCATCAAACTCAGCCCCTCGAGTTACTTCTGTCAGGTAACCACGAGAGACAATAACATTTTTTGTTTTTCCCTCTGCATGTTCCCCTCTGGTGCTTGGTTTCGAATGGTTGGAGAAGCATAATCCTCACATTAATTGGACTGAGCGTCACCTGGAATCATGGTCCATCTCATGCCATGAAACATGCCTCCGTTCAGCTGCCCCCTTGGTGGGGTCTCCTAGAGGTGGGGGGGAGATGGACTCTCCTGACCTTTCTTCTGTTCCTTCCGAGTACCATGATCTAGCCCCAGTCTTCAGTAAGGTCAGTGCGACGTCCCTACCTCCACACAGACCATATGATTGCGCCATTGAACTTCTACCTGGGGCACCACTACCTAGTAGCAGGTTGTATAATATTTCCAAGCCTGAAAGAGAAACCATGGAAAGATACATTAATGAATCATTAGCCGCAGGAATAATCCGCCCATCTTCCTCTCCTTTGGGTGCCGGGTTCTTTTTCGTTGGAGAGAAAGATGGCTCCCTGAGACCATGTATTAATTACCGAGGTTTGAACCAGATCACCATAAAGAACAAATACCCACTTCCTCTACTCGCCTCTGCATTTGAACCCGTACAGGGAGCCACAGTTTTCTCTAAACTGGATTTAAGGAACGCATATCATCTTCTTAGGATCCGTGAAGGAGATGAATGGAAAACAGCCTTCAACACTCCGTTGGGCCAATTTGAGTACTTGGTAATGCCTTTTGGTCTAACTAACGCTCCAGCCTGCTTCCAGGCCCTCGTGAATGATGTACTCAGAGACTTTTTAAATGTGTTTGTCTTCGTTTACATTGATGACATACTCATTTACTCCAAGAACCTCGATGAACATAAGAAACATGTTCGCCTTGTTTTACAGAGACTGCTGGAGAACAAGCTGTTCGTAAAGGCCGAGAAGTGCGAATTTCACCAGTCTTCAGTCACCTTTTTGGGGTTTGTGCTCGAGGGCGGCCAGGTAAAACCATCTGAGGACAAGATAAAGGCAGTTTTAGACTGGCCAGTTCCAGAGAACCGCAAACAGCTACAGAGGTTTCTAGGCTTTGCAAATTTTTATCGTCGGTTCATCAGAAACTATAGCCAGACCGCCCTTCCATTAACTTCTCTGACCTCTGTCAAACGCACCTTTCAGTGGACTCCTGAGGCTCAGGCTGCATTTGATAAATTAAAATCTTTATTTTCCAGAGCACCAGTGCTAATGCAACCTGACCCAGCTAAACAGTTTATTCTCGAGGTGGATGCTTCAGATTCAGGAGTTGGAGCAGTCCTTTCCCAGAGACTTGACACGGATCAAAAGATCCACCCTTGTGCATTCTTCTCCCGTAGACTTTCTTCAGCTGAGCAGAATTACGATGTGGGAGACCGAGAGCTGTTGGCCATCAAGCTAGCGTTGGAGGAATGGAGACATTGGCTGGAGGGAGCTGAGCATCCGGTTCTTGTATGGACTGACCACAAGAACCTGGCTTACATCCAGTCAACCAAGCAATCCAATCACCGCCGATCCAGATGGTCCATTTTCTTCTCTCGGTTTAATCTCATCATCTCCTATAGACCTGGATCCAAGAATGTCAAACCCGATTCTCTCTCTCGTCTTTACTCCGTCGATCATCCCGAGACGCCTGAACCTGTCCTTCCGGCTTCTTGCACAGTGGGAGTGGTAAACTGGGAAATCTCCGACCTTATCAACTCCGCCCTGGCCACAGAACCCGATCCAGGTAACGGTCCCACTAACCGAACCTATGTACCATCTTCCGTCAGGTTTCGTCTCATCCAATGGATGCATGCCGCCAAGTTCTCTGCTCATCCAGGAGTCAGCAGAACAATCGCTCTGATCTCAAGACGCTTCTGGTGGCCCACCCTCCATAGAGACGTCAAGGAGTATGTGTTGGCTTGCTCCACATGTGCCCGTAATAAAGCCTCACACCAACCTCCTTCTGGTCTGCTTCAGCCGCTTCCTGGACGCTTCCTCGCGTCCCTGGTCCCATATCGTCATTGACTTTGTCACCGGCCTCCCCGTCTCTCGAGGTATGTCCACCATTTTCACCATTGTAGACCGTTTTTCGAAGGCCTGCCATCTCATTCCCCTTAGGAAACTCCCCACGGCCTTCCAGACAGCCCAGCTCCTCATCAAGCACGTCTTCCGTTTACACGGAATTCCCCAAGAGATCCTCTCGGACCGGGGTCCTCAGTTCATTTCCCAGGTTTGGAAGGCATTCTGTTCAGCTCTCGGCTGTAAACCCTCTCTGACCTCTGGTTACCATCTTCAATCAAACGGACAAACAGAGAGGATGAATCAGCAGCTGGAATCAACCCTTCGTTGCCTCACCTCAAACAATCCCGTGGACTGGAGCCAATTTCTCCCTTGGATCGAATACGCGCACAACTCCCTCAGATCTGCTTCCACTGGTCAATCTCCCTTCCAGGTTAGTCTCGGTTATCAACCTCCACTTTTCCCCGCAGACGAGAGAGAGATTTCGGTCCGGTCCGTAAACCAACACATCCGCCGCTGTCAGAAACTCTGGAGAGAAACCATCGCCACCCTCAACCGATCTTCTGAGACCAACAAGCGCTTCGCCGACTCCAGGAGACGTCCCGCCCCCGAGTACACTGAGGGCCAGGAGGTATGGCTGTCCACTCGAGACATTCCCCTCAAGGGGATGTCTCGAAAGCTCTCCCCAAGATTTATAGGTCCCTACAAAATCACCCGAGTCATCAATCCTTCAGCCGTCCGTCTCCAACTACCTCAGTCCCTCCGAATCCACCCCACCTTCCACGTGTCCCAAATCAAACCTGTCACCTCGAGCCCTCTGTGCCCACCTTCCGACTCCCCTCCACCCGCCCTGGAGGTCGATGGTCATCCGGCCTTCACAGTTCGCCGCATCGTGGACTCCCGTCGACGAGGTCGCGGATGGCAGTACCTCGTCGACTGGGAGGGCTACGGACCGGAGGATCGTCAGTGGGTCCCGGGCTCGTACATCCTCGATCCTGCCCTTATCGAGAAGTACGAGCGTTCCTGCCCTTCGACCTCTTCCGGACCGCCAAGGGGCGGTCGTTGAGGGGGGGTACTGTTGGGAGCTGGAGAAGTTCCAACTTTCTCCAGCAGAGTCCGCCGTGGATCCTTCTGAGGGAGCTTCCTGCACAGCTGCAGCCCATCAAGATCATCAGAGGATCCACTACTTAAGCTGTCTTCAGACCTTGCCTCAACGCTGCAGTGTTGATCCAGTTGGTCAGCGCCTAAGCCTGGATCCTCAGTGTAACTTTGTGACTTTGAATCCAGCCTGGATTCTAACCGTTGTCTCTGTCTTCCAGGAAACCAGTGTCTCCTCTGTGAAGCTCAGGAAGAGCTAACCTGCCGAGCCGATCCGCTTTTAGTGAACCCATCATGACAGGTTGCCCTGCGGGCCCATTTTCGTGGTTCAGTCAAATTCAGGTGCTGAACTATGTCGTCGATATTGCTCTTTTCTTCCTGGAGATATTCCAGAAGAAGAAGATTCTGTTGTAAGCCCGACAGCAGGGTGAGTAGCATGAGCAGCAACCATTCAACACAGTACGGCGCCATTGTTGTTGTGATACTGTGTCGCGCATGCGTGTTTAGAGGCGACGCTATGACGCATGCGTGTAAAAAAAAAATGCGGTTAGAGCTTAAAGATGGAAACGCGAAAACGGCGTTTCAAAATCTTCCCACTCTGAAGGCTGAATAAAAAAAAGATCGTTTACAGACCCCCGAAACGCCGGCTTCGTATGGATGAGAGGCTGGTTTGGTGAAAAATTTGTGCGTTTAGGCCAGGGTTTGACTTCGTGTGGACGGGGTATAAGATACAAGATAGGTGTTATATTTACCATTTTTGTCTTTATGTTCAGTAAAGGCAAAACACTGAGAGGACGATTTGCAGATTTATTTACTCACCATCCGTAATGCATTTTATGAAACCTAAAACAAATTGTGGGCCCAGTTTCTGTGTCTATATGTAGCACATTTGAAAGTCAGGAGCAAACTGGGATAAAAAAAATAAAAATAAAAATCTGCAGTTACTGTAGCAAGAAGGATGGCAATTCTGGAATATAATTCCAGAACACCTTAACTTTATGACACCATATTGTCTTGGATGCATGAGAGGAGGGCCATATAGCCAAGATCATAGCTGCCTGATGCATGTTCCACAAAGTGTGAGGGGTAAATGTATGTATGGTACAGACTAATGCAATGGGATTGCCTTAATCTTAATCTAACTAGAATAAAATGTTAAAAGCCATGCCTAAACCTACATTTGGCAGCGTGCTTATAAATAAACTACAATTTTTTTCACCACAGAGCCTAAGCGATATTAAAGCGGGAAACTTGATTTTTTAAAACAATGCCCTCCTGAAAGGGCATCTTGCTATCTTGTTTACACTTATATTGTTAATGTAATTATCCCTCAATGTTTCTTTAAGGACTCTGTATGACTTGTATTAAATCATTATGTGCCTACAGTACCTTGGTTTACAGTCATTTGGATCAAGCAGGGCGATGGTGAACAAGCTGGCAGGAGTAAATACAGCTATTTAGAGCTTAATTTCACTATGACTAAGACTGTGGCTGCTTCCTGAACTAATGTTTGTCAAATACAGGCACTATGTGAATGTCATCGTCCCTTTCTATGATTGTCACCAGAAAGATGGTCTGTTTGGACACTATTGTATTGCATTTCCTCACTTCTATATAAAGGTGTCAATTCAGGTGTGAATTTGGTGACCTTTGCTGAAAGTCTTCTTACTCTCTCTCTCATTTCCTGTCTGCCTACTATGGAAAAACATTAAAAAAAACAAAGCAAAATGAAAGGCTAGTAGAGCCTTAGAAAAAAAAGAATTTGGAAGACTAGAAATTGGAAAGTTGTGAGTTTAATTCCAGCTTTCAAAACCATTTCCCAGGCTACAATTGAACTGCCTGGCCTCTTTGCAAAAAACTGTATCTGACAAAATTGGAAAACAAAGTCCAGTGGTTTGTTTTTTTAAACTTTTTTTTACTTTTTTGGAATGACTATAACCTGGATGACTGAGAATCGTCACCAGCATGAGATTTTTCTTTTTCAAGTTAATCTGAAATAAACTTTCCTAGTATCTTTTAGTCTTTGTAACAAAAACATAATAATTTCAGGTGATAATCTTAGAATAGTATGTTTGGGTACAGCAGGTCTCATCATGCAAATGAAGAGGAGGCTGCAGTTTCTGTTGGGGACGATTGAAGATAATATGCAAGCAAAGTTGTTCAAATATGCAGGTAACAGAAACGCATGTTCTGCCAGAGCATCCACACGACTACGTCAGGAATTCCCTCCCTGTTTTTAGATAAAGCTCCTAAATGTCTCAGCTCAGCTAACAGATAACTTCATGGAAGGAAGACATCTTTGTTTTAACTTTGGCTGGTCTGGTAGCATTTAGATTCTATACAGTCTAACCAACCAACAGGCAGTAGCTTTCCCCTTAAGATTGCCCCTTCTCATTTGCATAATGAGGCAGAAATACAAACAGAAATGGAAAAATGACTGACGAATAAGAGACGGAAAAAGAACTAAAAATAAAAGTATACACAGAAATAGGTACATTCAAAAAAGATGTAGTTAAACAGTAAATCAGAACATTAAAATGACATTAGATAAATAAGGTAATTAGTATAAAGTTGAAAAAATAGATAAGCTAATTAAAATATATTTAGGATTTTTTTTTATTGCACAAAATCAGTTACTGCTTTAATTTATGTATTTATTATTTGATGTCTTCTTTGCCCATTTGATTTTATGTCTATGGATTTATTGAGAGGGCTGCTCAATGTCGCAGTAGATAGCACCTTGCTACAAGAAAGTTCTGGGTTCGATTCCTGGCTTGGGATCTTTCTGCATGGAGTTTGCATGTTCTCTCTGGGTACTCCAGCTTCCTCCCACAGTCCAAAAACATGACTGTTAGGTTAATTGGCTCTCTAAATTCTCCTTAGGTGCGAGTGTAGGTGCGAATGGTTGCTTTGTCTCTGTGTTGCCCTGTGATAGACTGGTCCAGGGTGGACCCCGCCTCTCGCCCTCTTGTACACAGCTGGAGATAGGCACCAGCACCCCTTGCGACCCCGCTTGGGATAAGTGTGATGGAAAATTAATGAATTACCTTGAACACACCGTGTGTTTTTTTAATGAGTCAGTCAGAAGCTGTGTAGCTAATTAGAGGTTTTGATGAAGCTATATACAGAGCAACCATTTTAGAATGGAACGGTTGCTAATCAAAGAGCTATCCAGAGCTGCCCTCCCCATAGTATGACTGAGCCATTTTAAAAAGAAGGAGCACAAATGTTTATCCTCTATATGCAAATGCATGACAGACATATTCTGTAAACCTTGCAGCCCTACAAGATATTAGAGGTCAACAAGATACATGCCCCACTTCATACTTTGTCTCCTAAAACATGTCCCTTCAATTTCACAACTATGCACAGATTGGTCTCAGACTGCTATATTAAATCCTAACAAAATACAGTTATGTTTGTGCTCTTATGTATAATATGTTATGTTCATGTTTTAATAGCTTTTATTTATTTTTAATAGAACAGTACCTCTGTGATTCCATCCATTGTAAACTCCCGGCGGGTCAGACTGGGCGACCGAACAGGAGGCTTTTTAGTCAGCAGCCGCGGTGACCGCTGGCCTTCCTGATTGGCACGTGAAAGTTTGGGGGATTTTCTTGAATCCATATTTAACCTTTAAAAATAAGGTATTCAGTTTTATTTTCTGTTCCATCATTTCAGTTCATGAATCCACTATTATAATAAAAGAATATGAATGGATCATAAATGTGAAAAGGCCAGTAAAGTTTGGCAATATGATTTCTGATTATTAGTAACTAGGTTACCTGTTCCCACGAGATAACTTTGGTGACTTCTTCCCCACCCACTCGTCACTCAAGTCAATGTCACTGGAGTCAGAGCAGTTACAGCTGTCTGTGTAGGAGATCATGGGGTTCACACACACTTCCTCTGGAATTAAAAACACAAGGAAATAATAAGCAAACATGCAGTATTTGTGGTGTTAAAACAAACATTTCCATTGCGTAAAGGATTTTAAAAGCCCAAAAGTCTGGTCATAGCATAGGAGATTTCTAAATCAGGCCAAAAAAAAAAAATGCTAGACCAGGAAAGAGGCTGCCTTTCTTCTTCATCGTGAGAAATGGTTTGAATAGTCTACAAATATTTTTAGTGGAAAAGCATAAAAGTATTTTTAAGAACCTTTATTTCTTACTCATTGTTGCCTTAAGGTTGCTCTGGTTCATTCCTTACCCCGTCACCAAAGCAACATTAAAGTTCATGTATATTGAGTCTAAAAACCTGTAATTGATTATATTGAAGACAGTAACATGTAAAATGAAAGAAACATGGATATCCTGTAGGTTTTTGATTTAAAAGGAAAACCAAAGAAAAACAATGTTAGAATATTTTTATTTTTTTTTTCAAAGACGGTCTCTTTTACTGTTATATCATTTTTAAAGAACACAAATCATTTAAAAATATTTTATTGGTTGATATTTTTATAGACTGAATATTGTCAAACTTTAAAGTTTTATTGCAATCAGTTAACAGGGAAAGTAATGTTCATCATTGTCTTTTAAGGTTGTTCGTTTGATGACAGAAGTGCAAATGAAATTGGTGGAATACTTAAATGTGAAAAAAAAGAAAACCTGAAGAAATGTCAGGTAAAAACACACAGCATGGGCTGAGAGACAGATAAACGAAGAATGTGCCAATTAAACAGAGCATCAGCCTCACAGAACAATCCACTAGTAGGAAGGGCAACCAGAGAGCTTCAAGTGTCAACAGAACATGGAATAAAGGAGAGCAGAGAAGCTGAGAAAGGGCTAGTTAAGAGGAAGGGCAGAACACAAACAAATATGCTAGAACCCTTAAATAATATAAAACATATAAGAATCATAAGATTACATCTGATTGAAAAATGTCCGTCCTTTCGGCTGCTCCCTTCAGGGGTTGCAACAGCAAGTGCTTAGAACTTAACCAAAAAAGGCTCTGGAGGAGATCTGTATGGAGGAGTGGGCCAAAATCCCTGCTGCAGTGTGTGCAAACCTGGTCAAGAACTACAGGAAACGTCTGATCTCTGTAATTGCAAACAAAGATTTCTGTACCAAATATTCAAATACTTATTTCACACAATAAAATGGAAATTAATTATTTAAAAATCATACATTGTATTTTTCTGGATTTTTGTTTTAGATTCCATCACTCACAGTTGAAGAGTACCTATGATAAGAATTACAGTCTTCTACAAGCTTTGCAAGTGGGAAAACCTGAAAAATCAACAAATACTTGTTCTCCCCACTGTAATTAAAAATGTCTCCGGATCTTTACTGGTTGATGATTTCCTTTTATTGGTCACCCCTGCCTTAGACACATTGCATCTAAGAATATACGCACCCATTTTTTGAAGAATAAAAAGGTTGATTGAACTTACCTGGCTTACCATCAGTTTTAGGATCCATAATGACAAACTCAGGCCTGAGCTTACTGATGCGCCTTCCTTTGAGTATGGGCACCAGCCCTCCTACGTATTCCAGATACAGTGTGTAGCAGGGGCCACCTGCCTCAGGACTATCTTCTGCTCGCTTCATGGTGCAGTGCAGCCGCTCATTCCCGGACGTTGGGTAGCTAACAAAGTCACGAATGTTGTTGGGGTCAGGAATTGGAGGCTAGGATAGAGAAAGGAAAATGCATTTAGGGTTTTAAGATGCTTCAGTGAACCATATGTCAATTTAAATAGATTTATAATTACTTCCGCTTGCTTCTCCAGCATCATCAAAGTGACCCAAACAAACCAGTGGAATACAAAAAAGCCACATTAAGGCTTAATACCTTGATGGTTGGTATAAAAGCCGAGGTAACATAAGAGCTAAGGAGTGAGGGCATGTTCAGCTTCCCGACATCCTTCTCCTCACGCAGGGCGCTCGCAATGCCCTGTTGGCACAAGAGCTGGAGGCTGGCCACTCTGTGCTCCACTCGTACCACGTAGAGTGCTGGACCACATGCAAGGAACAGGCGGGAGTCTCTGTGACCCCAGCAGATGGTGGTGATGGGTCTCTGAAACAGTAACCAAGGCATTTCTATTGTTAGAGCAGTTATTTTTATTAACTTCTGTGTTTTTGCGCAACTATCTCAGATGCCTTAGAAAAGTATTGATAGTCATTGGAGTTTTCACAACCCTCTTAACCATCAACGTAAGCGCATTTTACTGGGATTTTACTCTGTTGTTGGACCATCATGTTGAGAAGAGCAAAGAAAATTGAGTAAAAAAAAAAAAGACTTAAATATTTGTGTCATTTGTTTTCAGATCCTCTAAAATATGGATGGAGAGCATCAGTAGATTTGTGCATCTTTGCTATTAAATAAACAGTGGAAAGACAAGGAATAAAGTATCTTTGTTCTTCTAGTTTTTTTTTAAAGTCTTGATAATGATAAATCTAAAGATGTTAAGACTAAAAACAAAAACAGATATCTGTAGATATTCCATGCCTCGCTTTAAAGACATACTAACCTGTGCAGGAGTTTCTAGAGTGTATATGTGTTCTCCTTGTACATTATAGAACTTAACAAGTGCATTCCTCGTGATGGGTGCACAGGCTGTGTCAGCTGGAAGCCCGTGTTTCTCCATGCCAGCCACAGCCAAGAGGTCTCCCTGAGAGCACCATTGAGCTTCTACGTCTGCAGCAGGAAAAGAGGGAAATTGGGTTTTATATTATTCAATGAGAGAGCTGTGTGCACAAATGCCTGTTGTAATATTAACTCATGTAACATAAGTGATATAGGGGCCGAGTCAAGAAAATGTTGCCTTGAGTGGAAATAGTAGGGTTTCTTTTTAAAGGTCTGCAAATCAAAACATGCAATAACTGTTTACGGACAAGAACATAGTTTGTTGCAAAATAAATTGAAAATGTATATATAAATTTCACAAGGGAGGATCCTACCTTTCAGTCCTGAACGAATAATAGCTGGAGAGAGATCATCATAGTTGTTCATCAAACTGATATCTCCTGATAAGAAGGTGACCGTCAGCAAAGGCTTGACTCTTCTTACTAAAAAGAAATAAATAAGGGTGAACATACAAGCTTTTTCTTTAGATGACACATTCATTTTTGTCAGACTTGCATGAGCAAAGAGAAAAAAGGTTTTACCTAAAGGCAGAATATTGTCATCAGAGTCTGTGTCGCTCTCTGTGCTGTCCTCAACAAGGAAGTCAGGGCAGTTCCACGACATGCTGACGATGCCGTCAGACTCATGTAGAAGCACGTGAGCGAGCATCCGCCCGTGGCAGTCCATCACTATTACCTGCCCATCTGCTGTTCCAAACAAAACCTAAGGGAGCGTTGTGCAGTAATGAACATAAATATGTTAATCAAGTGCTGACTTAATGGACAGTCGCTTCTACAAGTGCTCCCTTCTGTTCAACATTTCCTCCTCTTTGTCATGTAACTATTAAAACCTGTGGGGATTTTATATAATGGCACATGAATTAAAAATATTCAAATGAAATCCAAAACAGCCAATAACCTTTAGCACTCACCTGATTATTAAATCGACTTTACAATAAATATAACATGCTGACTCAGGTAGACTAAATGCAAAACATTTCAGATTTTTATTGTGAAAATTTTGAAAACATTAAATCATGCTCCTTCCTCCTCATTCTATTCTAGTTTTTATTGAGGTCCGTCTCACATTAACCTTCCGTTGAAGTAATTTTGGGAAGGGGCGAAAATACTGGTTAGCAGTGTTGGGCAAGCTACTTGTCCAGTGTAGTGAGCTAAGCTATCAGCTACTCAACAATAAATTAAGCTTCACTACACAAAAGCTACCACCTAAAGAATTATAGCAAGCTAAGTTACACTAATGTGTTAAAAGTAGCTTAACTACATCAGAAGCTACTTAACGTTGTACCAACCTAATGTCAATTCAAAATGAGTCTGACACACTAGTTAAAATATTTATTAAAGATCAGCCAATGACATATCACAGTGTAAACATTGCTTTATGATCAGCATATTAAAATAAAAACTAAAGTAATTACTAGTAGACAAACTAGTAAACAATCTGCTGCTATTAGAACCAAATTAAAGGTACTGTGTAGTGTTCTACACACCGAGACATGGCTATGAGTTTGCATTCAATGGACATCTCTAGGGAAAACAAAACCCTACAAAAGACCTCAATTAAACAGTTGATTCAAGTAACAAACAAAACTGTTTACAAAAGAAGGTGAAAAAATAAAGAAGCTAATTAAGAGATACATATATATATATGTCTCACCGTATAATTTAATTTCTACCTACATATTTATTCATTGTATTTTTGGAGGCAATTAATTGAATGCTTATTTATTTATTTATTGAGCATTTATTTATTTATGTATTTATTTTATATACGGTAGAGCTGTTCCTATATAAATAAAAACATCTTGTCTGTGCAAAGCCTAAAAACAGATTTATGTAAACATCCTGGGCCATGAAAACACAATATTGAAGTTTCACTACTGCTCTCTAATTAGAGTATCTTAGTGGCACATAGATATGGGAGAATTATCCTGCCATAATGCAAGAGCACATCATTTCAATTTGAGAAAAGAATTTCATCTTCTTGCTCTCAAAACTTATAATGCTCACACTCAAAACATGCGCTCTCTCTCAAATATTTTCTCTTCTCTCTTTGTTTCTTCTCTCAGATTTAATGCTTCTTGCACAGATATTTTCTCCTCTCGCTTGCCTCCTTCTCTTCGCGCACAAACCGCGCTCTGTTACGCTCGCAAACCCGTAGGCTCTGCTTGCGGATTTGTTTTGCTCTCTCAGACTGCAGTTGGATCGTTGCCTAGCCACCTTTCCAGCCAATAGAACGACAGCCTCGGAAAGGGTGCGCTTGTTTAACTCTACTGAGTGTGCCTGTGCTACTACGCCACTTATAAGAGCGTCAGCTGAAACTGCTATTTACAGTAGCTTGTGGCTGATTGTTGTTTCAAAATAGAAAACCTGGTTTCATTTCTAAGTTTTGCCCTGGATTTTGTAGCGTTTGTGGACGCTACGTCGCTACTTGATCAAAACAATAACGTTGCTACAGGAAAGTTACTTGATAAATAAAGCAGCGACGCTACGGTCAAGCTACTGGAAAATGTAGTTAAACTAATAGCTTCGCTACATGTAGCGGCGCTACTGCCCATCACTGCTGGTTAGCTGATTGGCCTATGTTGGTGATAGACGGGCCAAATAAACCAATCAGATCAACGAAGCATATGACATACTAACAGAGCGACGACGAAGAGGAGCCAATTGATAGATCAAACTCTTGCTGAAACCAGTCGGGAGAAAAGCAAGAACAGTGTTTTGCCTCCAGAGCAGTGTTTTGCTCTTCTTTCAGTGAAGAAATACTCTGTAATTCCGATAAAACTTGCTCTATAGCCACGCTAACGCTAGTTTCATCGGCTGAAGCCGGCATGTTCTTTAGACTGAACTGTCACGCTTCTCGTTGCGTCACACCTCAACCCGCCTCAAAGCCAACGCTGATTGGACGTTCGTTTGGTGAACGGCTCCAAATTTTCTTTAACGGAGAGTCTCCAGACTGATCTGCGAGTGAAACCTTGAAAGCTCGCGAGATCAGGATGGTCTCACGAGTCGAGTTTCACATAGCAGTTTTAACAAACTCAGAGTCCATTCCTTGTTCTGAATTGATCTACCCCAGGTTGAAAACTCAGAGTTTCGGTTAACTCAAAGTAGGTCCACTCAAAGTTGAACAAATGCGTAACAACTATGAAAAGCCATCATCACTAATCACCATGACAACAGGAAACAGGAAGTTACCATTTCATACTACTTGAACTAGTGATTTGGATACAGAATCAAAACAAAATTGGAGAATAAGTTTATTGGAGAATGTGTTTAAAATAAAGAGCAATAGCGCTACAACTGCCAAGGAGAGGAAGATTGCGTTGTAGAAGATTGCAGCAAGTTAATGCTTAAGTTAAGACTTTTTTCCACACTTATTAAAGGCATTTATCTGGTCTATCTGTTTTTTTATTTATAGATCAATTAAATAGGATTCTTCCCGGTCAAAATTAGATTCCTAGTCAGAACTGTAATAACAGATTTGCTAAAGTACATTTTTGGCAGCAGAAACGGAATTTCAGAATGTCAAAAACTTATTTGTATTAGTAAGAATTAAGATTAATAAAACTAGAAATGTTAACACATTTTAAGTGGGATTTTTTTATATTCTTCAGTTTTACTGGATATGTATTTCTGATATCTGAATTACATTTCTTCTCAGTCAAAATAATAAAAAAAAATATGACCAGTTGCAATAGCAATATGGAGACCTGAAAAACATTTTTAGACATCTAGAATGTTAATTTAATATGAAGAATGACATTTCATTTGAAATGTTGATTTTAACAAGGAAGAAACATATGTCTGATATCAGAAATACATATTCAGACAAACTAAAAAATGTCAAAATGGTCTGTCATAGTTTCATTTCTGTCATAATAACATTACGAGGAAAAACTAGTTTACTGCTTGCATGATAGTGGATCAATGTATCTATTTAGCTACAATCACCTGACAGAGGGTTAAAATTAGGCATATAAACATTGTTCAAACAGCTGGACCTGTGCATCATCTCATGGGGTTCCTCCTTATTTTGATTCTGTCTTCCATTACACTGTAAATTCTAAATTGCTGTTTGCTGTACAGTTGTTTTCAGTGCTGCTACCACACAACAATGTTCTTTCATCGATATCAAGTTCTGTCAGTTACAGTACCTGTTAAAGAAATCTGTGTAATGATGGTAATGTGAGGACGGATAAGGTCGTAGATGTATGTGATGGATCGGAAGGTGTAATTGTAGTAGTCCAATATAACTTTGTGAATATGAATGGGCATCTATACGCCGTCTGAGAACCTTCTTCCTGCGATTATTTCATTATCTGCAAATTATTGCTGCTCCTTCCTTGAGTTCAAAGGGTGGGAATACCTTCTGTTGCATACATGCCTTTCTGGTGCTTGTTCAAATATTTTCATTACCAAGGATATTTTGTTATAAACTTAGCTGCGAGTACCTGCTGATCATCCGGGGTCCAGATACCGCAGGTAATTTGACTCTCCAAGTTGATCTCTGAGGACCAGTGTCTTTGCCCACTGACCGAGCCGACTAACACAAATCCATCCCTGTATGCGATGAGCGCTTGGGTGCCATCATGGGACCAAGTGAAGTCACTCACCTATAGAGAAAGATAGCATTTTCTGTTAGGGTATCGCACATGGGTAATCAAAGATTCAAATGACACAGTGTGCAAAAATAACTTTTTTTAATTAAATTTTATTAATACATGTGTGCACCTGGGCTCCTCTGTCATTTACTAACTCCACAGACCATCTTCCTTCATACTGGATCCAGACAAAAATGCCTCCTTCCATATCACAGGTAGCCAGCTTCTGAAAGGGTTCATTCCAGCGTACCAAAACAACCTGCAAAGAAACCAAACAAGCTGTCCTTATTTCTAAAAGCACAGGTGGCTTTCAGCACAGGGAAAGTTTCTGGACTAATATGCTGCATAAACACAAGTCTAAAAAAAGACTTGCGGCAGAACAGGCTTTTAAGAGCCAATGCAGTTGGAAGGAGACTCAACACACAGGAAGATAAAAATAACATCAGCAACAACTAGGTTCTAATAGCAGATGGATAGCATTATCCTGGATGTAATACTGTCCACTGAGGAACAGAGAGCAATATTAAACAAAAAGTTAATACTATTAGTTTCTAACTCTTATATTTTTTCTAGGGTCACAACACTTTGATGGTGATTTGGCCTAATTTTAAAGTAGAACTGGAAGAATGTGTCTCAAATTAGTTGGTTTCCTAAGACAAAACCGGTTTTAAGGAATAGTCCGCTATTATGGCTTTGTGACCACTTCTATGGGCCTCATTTGTAATCAATATCTTTTTTTTTTTTAAACATTAAAGTTCAAGCATCAGCCACTAGACCCTAAAATGTCAAAGCAAGTTGGGTAAGTTTCCAATAACAGAGCAGGGAACACAAAGCAATGCAATGAGTCATGTTTTACACAAGGCTGCTAAAATACAGTCTGATTTGCTGCTGCCCACCTGGATACGCTTTTTTTTTTTTAAAGTTCAGTGACACTATTTGAACTGTTTGAAGTAGGAAGAGGTATATTTTGGTGAGTCAACAAGAGGCCTCCACACTTAGAACCCGGTACCAACTGTTTAAGAATGATCCCATGATCTTTTGAAAAACTAAACACTTAAATATTAGTGGGGACTTTAGAGCTTCGGTCGATGTCGTTTACAATAAATCTAAGCTTTTCCACCGTGTTCAAGTTATACTTCTATTATCAGTAAACTTTAAAATACAGGTGTGGCTCAAAAAGATTAATTTGAACTAAATACCTTTCAATCACATTGGTCCATCACATGGTAAGAACTAAATGCAGTTAAGAATTTAAATGTGGTGAAGAAGACTAACACTGAATTAAGCAATGCATTAAAATTTGGGGAAAAGCTGTATTTGAGTCTTTAATCTTAACACTTCTGTTGTTGCCAGGGGTAAACTGTTAGTCTGCAATGGTTTTTATAGAGAGTAAACAGAAATCATGTGGGTGAAAATACCTTGATGATGTCAGGGAAGAATGGGCATACATCTTACAACAGTAGCTCAAATGATTGGCCATTATAACCAAGGTTGCAGAGCATCAGCTCTAAATACACACTTATAGGTCCTATGGAGAATGGGGGCTATTGTAGCAGAAGTCTACACAGGGTGCAGCGACTCTCTGCTGGGAAAATGAACAGGAAACTGCTATACTATCATCAGGAAAACATGTGCAGGTCAGATTAGACTAAAACTGTGAAAAAGAAAGTAGTGAAAAAAGTTTGGAACCATCCTGCTTTGCATCAATGGTTCAGGTTGTTGGTGGAGCTCTGACAGTGTGGGAAATGTTTTTCCAAAACACTCTGAACCCCTTAGTAACAAATGAACACTACAGCCATGATACTGTGCATCCCTTTATAATACACAGCATCTAATAGCTTGAATCTAATCTATCTCTTGTACATGGCAATTACTCCCCCCCCTCCCCATTTACACTACCCCTCTAAAACCGATCCACGCTGAGTTTGGATCCAGTTTGGATCAGTAAACCGTGCCGAGCTCGGTTCCTTACGACCGTTTATACATCACGCTAGCACGGTTCCTGGCCTCCTAGTGACGATCTACGGTGCTACTGCTCTCCATGACTGAAAACCTAAGCAAATTAAAAAGCTGTTGCCCGTAACATTCAGGAAGTTATGTTATAATTATATATAACATAATTATGATATTGTGTTGTTTGCAGAGAGTCAGTGGATACGATAAACTAATCAGGGCTTATAGATGCAGGAAACCACGACAGACGTTGAGGTTCATCAAACTGCTAAGCAGAATCATCAGGAAATCATCAGTAGGAAAGCTTGCATTTTTATGAATGTCTGATATTTCATGATTACAGAGGCTGACTGTAAGGAGATGACGTGGTCTGGTCATGCTCTCTTTGTTATCTGAGAGCTGAACCTCAACTGAACCACGCTGAGCCTTACTGATGAACAAGTACTAGTTTAGCGCGGTTCGGTTGTGTCTGGCGCGGCCCGGCTCAGTTTGCGTGCCATTTAGACTCAACAGTTATCTCGGGTACCATGCTCAGACCTATCTCAGCACGGTTTCAAAAGGGGCTAATGAAAAACCCTTTGGACATTGGACAGTTGGAGATCAGTAGTATGGATATGCTAATCTGCATGTTTATTTCAGGTAAAAAATATTCTTATTATTATGTGAATTATATTACTGGGGTAATAACATAAAATAACTGGAGTAATGCTAACAATATACACAACTAAACAAATCACCTCACTGTTGTGTCCTCGCAAGTTAAAATTGATTCTCTGCGGTGTACTCCTATCCCTCCTGCAGTGACTCGATGTAAACGTCACCCCAACAACTCCTCTCCCATTCCCCGTGGCGAGCCAGCCCTCCTCATAGTAGCGTCTCCGGCACACCGGCTTGTCCTTCTCGCTCTTGGGGACCCGGCCCTTCCACGAGAGGCAGAGGATGTTGGAGTCGCTGCACAGGATGGGACCATGTTCCACGGCGGCCAACATCCCTACTGACTGACCAGGCTGCTGAGCAAGAAAACAGAAAGTGACACCAGATTCACCAGCATGACTTTGTAATAAATCTTAGAGGCATTTTCAGTTTGTGTTGTAGTGTGGATCTATGTTTACTCAAAATAGCCTTTTCTGGGAAGCTGGGTATATTTTGGTTTGTACACTGTTGCTATTTCATGGTCAGCGGGAAGTGAGGCTGCAGTAAAAGATTAAAAAGTTTGGTTGGAAAATTATTGACCAGAGAAACACGGACAGAGCAATTTCATAGTAAGTTTGGATAAAACAAGTCCTCAATTCCACTAATTCATACTGATCGGATATTTATTTTATAATTCACTGATGATTGTATCATGTAAGCTAGACACATTTACACCCTTTGAGGCAGGATGGACAAAGGTAAATCCACACACAAGAATAATTCAGTTAAGACGATCCTTGGGGTGAGATTGTTGTATCAAATTCTGAAGATGCAATAAATAGAAAGTTTCAATTCTGCCATGATGTGAAGATGTTCACATTAGGGTTGTCACGATACTAAACTTTTCAACTCGATACCGATACTAGTAAAATATTCGATACTCGATACCCTTTTCGATACCACAAGAATAAAAACAAAGACTCTAAAATTCAACAGAAATATTTTCATTACTAAAACAAATACAAGAAATAAATAAAAAAACAATAAGAATAATTTTTGAGGTTGTATGCTGTGCACAATATTAAGCAAGCTTGATAAAAAACAAAATTAAAATTAAGTGTTCCTTCCTTGGCTATGTTTTGCAGACATAACAATGACACTAGCCAAACCAGTTAAACAAAAATAATTCTCAGCAGCTGCACCTCTTACAAAAAAGTCTGAAACTGAAAAATGCACAGAATTATTCAATCACACAGTGTTCAGAAAGTGCATTTTCCACTATTCTGCACTTTAGATGGCTGTATTGATACTTTTCAAAATAAGTATTGTATCCGGATACAATGTTTCAGTATCAATACTTTTTTGAGTTTCGATACTTTTGACAACCCTAGTTCAAATGAAACAAACCTAGAAACAACAAAAACATCCTAATTAAAGTGTTTTGAAAAGGCTTTCATACTTAGTTTTTACAGTTTGTTACAACCCTAAACTGCCATGCATTTTACTGGTAGATCAACATAAATTAAAGTAAAATAAAATATAATGAGGTCTTGCCATACTTTGGGCTCTAACACACTGAACTAGTCTTTTCTAGTTTTGGCTCTACATATAGAGGTAGATATGTTAGAAGTTGAAGGTGACAGGTCTTCTGCCACCTTTTACAGTTTTCTTTTCCAGGATTTTCAAATATGGAGCTGCATCTCTGCCTCCTATCAACTCTGTGTTCAGAGTAATGTAATGTGCAGGCGCCATAATGATCAGTTTTGGTCTGATCTGATCCTGTAACATTAAAGTGGACATAGTTTTATAATCCCTCCTTTTTACAGTTAAATCATTTAGTTGTAGTCTATAAGTTAATGTGGAACGCCATGGCCTGAATTCTTCAACATTGTCTTCAGTAATGTTTGGCATCTTTGAGCTTGAACTACACAATTGAAACAAGAAATAAAGATTTAGCAGAGGTCTATGATGCTGTTTATTTGCAAAAGCAAATACTGTGATGCTTTTGTTCAAAAAACATAACAGCGAATAAACAAAACTAAATAGACTCAAATTAAGTCTAAAACAGGAGGGCCCATTTAGTGATTACAGGTGCTGGTCATAAAATTAGAATATCATGAAAAAGTAGATTGATTTCAGTAATTCCATTTAAAAAGTGAAACTTGTATATTATATTCATACATTACATACAAACTCATATATTTCAGATGTTTGTTTTGTTTAATTTTGATGATTACAAATGACAACTAATGAAAATCTCAAATTCATCATATCAGAAAATTAGAATATTACTGAAGACCAATAAAAACAAAGGATTTATAGAAATGTTGGCCAACTGAAAAGTATGAACATGAAAAGTATGAGCATGTACAGCACTCAGTATTTAGTTGGGCCTCCTTTGGCCTGTATTACTGCAGCAATGCGGCGTGGCATGGAGTCGATCAGTCTGTGGCACTGCTCAGGTGTTATGATAGCCCAGGTTGCTCTAATAGTGGCTTTTAGCTCTTCTGAATAGTTGGGTCTGGTGTATTGCATCTTCTTCTTCACAATACCCCATAGATTTTCTATGGGGTTAAGGTCAGGAGAGTTTGCTGGCCAATTAAGAACAGGGATACCATGGTCCTTCAACCAGGTACTGGTAGCTTTGGCACTGTGTGCAGGTGCCAAGTCCTGTTGGAAAATGAAATCTGCATCTCCAAAAAGTTGGTCAGCTGCAGGAAGCATGAAGTGCTCTAAAACTTCCTGGTATGTGGCTGCGTTGACCCTGGACCTCAGAAAACACAATGGACCAACACCAGCAGATGACATGGCACCCCAAACCATCACTGACTGTGGAAACTTTACACTGGACTTCAAGCAACGTGGATGAAGTGCCTCTCTTCTTTTCCTCCAGACTCTGGGACCTTGATTTCCAAAGGAAATGCAAAATTTACTTTCATCAGAGAACATGACTTTGGACCACTCACCAGCAGTCCAGTCCTGTTTCTCTTTAGCCCAGGCAAGACGCTTCTGACGCTGTCTGTGGTTCAAGAGTGGCTTGACACAAGGAATGCGACAGCAGAAACCCATGTCTTTCATACGTCTGTGTGTGGTGGTTCTTGAAGCACTCACTCCAGCTGCAGTCCACTCTTTGTGAATCTCCCCCACATTTTTGAAGGGGTTTTGTTTCACAATCCTCTCCAGGGTGCGGTTATCTCTCTTGCTTGTACACTTTTTTCGACCACATCTTTTCCTTCCCTTCGCCTCTCTATTAATGTGCTTGGACACTGAGCTCTGTGAACAGCCAGCCTCTTTAGCGATGACCTTTTGTGTCTTGCCCTCCTTGTGCAAGGTGTCGATGGTCGTCTTTTGGACAACTGTCAAGTCAGCAGTCTTCCCCATGATTGTGTAGCCTATAGAACTAGACTGAAAGACCATTTAAAGGCTTTTGCAGGTGGTTTGAGTTAATTAGCTGATTAGAGTGTGGCACCAGGGGCCATCAATTTTGAACCTTTTCACAATATTCTAATTTTCTGATATGATGAATTTGAGATTTTCATTTGTTGTCATTTGTAATCATCAAAATTAAACAAAATAAACATCTGAAATATATGAGTTTGTATGTAATGTATGAATATAATATACAAGTTTCACTTTTTAAATGGAATTACTGAAATCAATCTACTTTTTCATGATATTCTAATTTTATGACCAGCACCTGTAGATTGTTTCTGAAATAAAATGGTTGTGCTAGATTGTATTTAAGAGTATCAGAGTAAAGCGATCTCGAAAACAACAAAACACCACGTTTTTCAACATTCTGTGGGTGAAACATAAAAAAAAAAAAAAAAAAACTTTAATATTACATGTAAAAAACTGAGGAAAGGTCAAAGGAGTATGGATGTTTTTACAGTAGCAGCCATTCAAAATGGCCGTCCCCAGTCAAACGCCAACAGCCTACTTCCCTGCAACTCCCAGCAAAATCCCATCCAACTTCCAGACACCGGCGTGCCACTTTTCACTGAATTAAAGGGTCTGAGCAGGAGATGACGCTTCTCTTTAGATCTTAATGTCCAAAAATCATGACAGAAAGAATATTTTAGTACAAAGATTAATGTTTAAAAAGGAACTGAACTATAGGGGACAAGCCAAGGGCTCATAAAGGAAAGTAGGGAATTTCTGAATGGCTACTACTGTACAATCTACTAAAGAAGATTCACCAAAAGATAATAGGCAAGCCTCACAGAAAACCAATTAACTAAAACCAAAATGTGTTGTTTTTTTTTTTTTATGTCCACTTTATCCAATGTTGGCTCATAATGTAGATTTCTACAAGTACAAGTGAATCACTAAATGTGAAAATTACAGCTAATCATAATGTACTCGCTTTACTAATATTCACTGTCCATGAAGCAATTCCAGGATTTGTCTCCAGGTTAAATCAGCAATACAGCCTTCTTCATAATAGAGCACGACATTAGAAGGCGTATAGGTTAAATATTTCAAATAACCTAATCTGCTCTCCAAGAAAGACATTATGTTATGTAAGTCACGAGGAGAAAAAAGACTAAACCTTCATTTATATTATAAATTTGACAGCAGTTTGAAATACCTCATAGTTCCTGGGCATGTTGAGTCAAAATTAGTGCTCTGAAGGTGTCCATATTTCCATCCAGATGATCCACTGAAGGGTTAGGGTTGCTTTTCTGTTGGCGCGTGTAAAAATAACCTATAACAGGGAGGCAAAACGCATCATACAGCCAGAGGGTTTCCAGCAACTGATTCATTCATGTATGCATTCATCCAATCTCTCCTTCCAATCTGCGCTTCAGAGTGATCCATTAGAAGATGCGTGCCTCCTCAGATGATAGCCACCCATCCCGCTCAGTTGAGCAATCCTGTTGCAGTGAAGGAAAAAAAGAGGGGGCGTCATTAAAAAAAGGGAAAAAAATCATGAAGAAGGCAGCTTTTTAACAAGTAAAGCGATGTGATGTGAAAACAGCGGTGTCATTCAGAGCGTCAATAGTCTGTCTCTATGCAGCGGGAACATACTGCATTGGAGAGCTGAGCCTTTTGGCAGTCTCCATGGGTACTGATGCTGTCTGTCCGCTACCAGGGAGCAAATCACACACATCCTACTGTGCAAATATTGCATAAGACCCTCAATGTATAAGCAGGCAATTAAACTGAGATATCATATGAAAAGCAATCAGCTGTTAAAAAAAAAATTTAACTTTTGTTAAAACGTTGTAAAAGCATTGTAGTGAATAAAGGTTCGAAATCACAGCATCTCTTTTAGAAATCTTCCAGAATGACAGGTTACATCTGATGCTTTCTTATTCCCCTCATATGTAACCGCATCTAGTCTGAGTCACACCAAGACAAGCGCTGTGAAAATTAAATATGCGCCTCTCATATATTTAGATATCAGTTAGTTAATAGCTGTTCGTACCTGACCTCGAAGTAAAAAGACATACATTGATCCTCAGATAAAGCAGAGCGCTATAGTGTTGCCAGGCGGTTCTTCTGTGATGCACTTGGTGTGTGTGACTTTAACAGGGGTTGCCATTAAGCAGAAAGGGTTGAACAAGAGTTTTAAATGCGGATTTAGCAAATGTCCTAAACGCAAATTGCTTTTAACCTTTTAAGTAGTTAAAAAATAGCTTATTATCATGTTTCATAATTTTCCTAAGAGATTAACCAGTGTGCTAGAACCCTGCTGGTGTTTCCTGCTGAGTCGAATGGGGCCTTCCTTACTAATGGCAACCCCTCATGGCGCATCCACTCTGTGCAACGTACCTGTCGCGCAGTTTGCAGCTGTTTTCTTGCAGAACTGCACAATCTGCATTTTTTATTTTTTCCTCATATCACTGTAACCTACCTAGTATGGAGGACCAACCCTGTCATATCTAAAAATAAATACAGATAATAAATAAATGCTCAATAAATAAATAAGCATACAATTAATTGCCCCCAAAATACAATAAACAAATACATTTGTAGGTATAAATAAAATTATACAGTTAGACATAAATGTACACTCACCGGCCACTTTATTAGGTACCCCATGCTAGTAACGGGTTGGACCCCCTTTTGCCTTCAGAACTGCCTTGATTCTTCGTGGCATAGATTCAACAAGGTGCTGGAAGCATTCCTCAGGGAGTTTAGTCCATATTGACATGATGGCATCACACAGTTGCCGCAGATTTGTCGGCTGCACATCCATGATGCGAATCTCCCGTTCCACCACATCCCAAAGATGCTCTATTGGATTGAGATCTGGTGACTGTGGAGGCCATTTGAGTACAGTGAACTCATTGTCATGTTCAAGAAACCAGTCTGAGATGATTCCAGCTTTATGACATGGCGCATTATCCTGCTGAAAGTAGCCATCAGAAGTTGGGTCATAAAGGGATGGACATGGTCAGCAACAATACTCAAGTAGGCTGTGGCGTTGCAACGATGCTCAATTGGTACCAAGGGGCCCAAATAGTGCCAAGAAAATATTCCCCACACCATGACACCACCACTACCAAACTGAACCGTTGATACAAGGCAGGATGGATCCATGCTTTCATGTTGTAGACGCCAAATTCTGACCCTACCATCCAAATGTCGCAGCAGAAATCGAGACTCATCAGACCAGGCAACGTTTTTCCAATCTTCTATTGTCCAATTTTGATGAGCTTGTGCAAATTGTAGCCTCAGTTTCCTGTTCTTAGCTGAAAGGAGTGGCACCCGGTGTGGTCTTCTGCTGCTGTAGCCCATCTGCCTCAAAGTTCGATGTACTGTGCGTTCAGAGATGCTCTTCTGCCCACCTTGGTTGTAACGGGTTATTTGAGTCACTGTTGCCCTACTATCAGTTCGAACCAGTCTGGCCATTCTCCTCTGACCTCTGGCATCAACAAGGCATTTCCGCCCACAGAACTGCCGCTCACTGGATGTTTTTTCTTTTTCGGACCATTCTCTGTAAACCCTAGAGATGGTTGTGCGTGAAAATCCCAGTAGATCAGCAGTTTTTGAAATACTCAGACCAGCCCTTCTGGCACCAACAATCATGCCACGTTCAAAATCACTCAAATCACCTTTCTTCCACATACTGATGCTCGGTTTGAACTGCAGGAGATTGTCTTGACGATGTCTACATGCCTAAATGCACTGAGTTGCCGCCATGTGATATGCTACTTAGAAATTAAGTGTTAACGAGCAGTTGGACAGGTGTACCTAATAAAGTGGCCGGTGAGTGTATATCTCTTTCAATTAGCTTCTGTATTTATTCGCCTTTTTAATAATTACCTTATTTATTTATTGTCCGTTATAATCTTCAACTTTATTTATTTATTCCTTATTTTTAAGTATTTATGTATGTGCATGATATTTTTTTTCTGTTTTATTCTGCCTTTTTATTTTTTTACCCTATTTATTTCTTCAACACTATTTATTTCTGCCTGTCGTTTTTACATTTCTGTATGCATTTCTGAGAAGAAGTGTATATTAGAAAGTCAACTTCTTCTCATTATGACGGATAATATATAAATAACGTAATTTTTTACAAAGGCAAATAAATAAAGAAACTAATTAAAAGAGATATATGCATTTATGTCTCACTGTATAATACATTTTTTACCTACATTTATTTATTTATTGTATTTTGGGGGGCAGTTAATTGTATGCTTATTTATTTATTGAGTATTTATTTATTTTGGTATTTATTATTAAATATGGCAGAGTTGGTCCTCCATAACCTAGAGCGTCTGTAGCCTATTTATATACGTTTTGTTTTTGTTTATTTTTGAGGGAAATAAGTGCAAAGATGCAGTACAGCATATTTATTTTTTGACAAAATTTTATTTATTTTTTTCATTTAGCTGATTAACAAAACCGCTCTGGCAGTTTCCTAAACTTGTTCCTTAAATCATATTTGAATCTTCTCCAAAGTTGATCTGCTACACAAAATATTGTATATTTAGAGAGGATGTGCTATTCTAGTTGTTTCTTTATAATTGCTGTTTTTATAGTTTCTTCTTTGTTAACACAAACTCAGCTTGAAGGCTTTTGGGCGACCCATCTCCAACACTTGTTTACACTCATCAGATAGTAGCAGAAGCTGTTTTGAAAAGGACAAAATAACTTTCCATAATGGGCGTAGGTTTGCATAAGGCCATAGGGACATGTCCCTACCAAAATTTTGCCCCAACCTATTTGTCCCTACCAATAATTCTATGTAAATAACATGTTTATAATTTACAAAACAGCGTTGTTGCAGCAGTCACTTCTTTTCTCACAACTTGTATATTGAAGACAATATTTTAAATAACACCCATGTAAATACAATAACTCTATTTGCAGTCCCTTTAATATGTTATTTGCTTTGTTTTACAATACAGAGAATATCAGCATATCAGATTTAAAAAAAAATAAGAGTTGGTTTTACCTCTGTTTACCTCTGCATATTTATGAAGGACCAACTCTGCCATATTTAAAAATGAATACAGAAATAAATAAATGCTCAATAAATGTATAAGCATACAATTAATTGCCAACAAAAAAGTGAGACATAAATGTATATAACTGTTAATTAGCTTCTTTATTTATTTGCCTTTGTAATATTTACCTTATTTATTTTTCTGTCCTTTATAATCTTCAACTTTATTTTTTAATTACTTATATTTTTAAGTATTTATTTATGTGCATGTTATTATATTTTTGTCTGTTTTATTCTTCCTTTGTATTTTTTTACCTTAGTTATTTCTTCGCCGCTGTTTATTTCTCTCTGCCCTTTTTACATTTCTCTATGCCCTTTTTACATTTCTCTATGCCCTTTTTACATTTCTGTATGCATTTCTATCTCATTATGCAAATGAGGAGGGGGTGTGTCCTAGAGAGTCAACTTCTGCTCATTGGTTGGTTTGGCTGTCCATCTTCTTAACTCACAGAGCTCAGAGTACTAAGTTAAATGTTCTCTTTTCTGTTGCTGTTGTTCAATAAAAGTACGTTTTAAGATCATTTGAGGCGAGAACCTTATACTTTTAAGCATCACCATATGGCCCATTCACAGATTTAATGCGTAATTTAAAAGAAAATGTGACGAACTTGAGAGGACCGCGGCACCAGCGGAGCTCCGAAGCTGACGGCAGCCAGGTCCGACCACAGCCCATCTGCAGCGGCCCTCTCTCGGCATAGCCGTGTGTGAAGCGTGTTGGTTAGCATTTTACTACATCGGTCGAATCTACAGGAGGAGAGTCTGATGTCGAGTCTGAAGTCATTAGAACTTGAGTAGGGACTTTGCCAAACTTTGCCAAATACAACAAAAAATCGCCATCATAGCCTGGCTATAGACCTGGCTGCCGTCAGCTTCGGAGCTCCACTGGTGCCACGGTCCTCTCAAGTTCGTCACATTTTCTTTTAAATTACGCATTAAATCTGTGAATGGGCCATATGGTGATGCTTAAAAGTATAAGGTTCTCGCCTCAAATGATCTTAAAACGTTCTTTTATTGAACAACAGCAACAGAAAAGAGAACATTTAACTTAGTACTCTGAGCTCTGTGAGTTAAGAAGATGGACAGCCAAGCCAACCAATGAGCAGAAGTTGACTCTCTAGGACACACCCCCTCCTCATTTGCATAATGAGATAGAAATGCATAGAGAAATGTAAAAAGGCAGAGAGAAATAAACAGCGGCGAGGAAATAACTAAGGTAAAAAAATACAAAGGAAGAATAAAACAGACAAAAATATAATAACATGCACATAAATAAATACTTAAAAATATAAGTAATTAAAAAATAAAGTTGAAGATTATAAAGGACAGAAAAATAAATAAGGTAAATATTACAAAGGCAAATAAATAAAGAAGCTAATTAAGAGTTATATACATTTATGTCTCACTTTTTTGTTGGCAATTAATTGTATGCTTATACATTTATTGAGCATTTATTTATTTCTGTATTTATTTTTAAATATGGCAGAGTTGGTCCTTCATACATATTACCTATAGAAAACACCGGATAAATATACATATAACAGACATATTTAGACTATATTTGGTTAAAAAGGCACATATTTACCCTCCATCTTAGTCACTAGTAAGTTTAAATGTAACCCTTTATCAAAGTGTAAGGTTGTCCAAATTTTACATTATTCCGAGCCACTGATATTTCAAACATTGATAAACAGCATCTTGTGAGTGTAATCCTTATAAAGTTTGTATAAATGTAGCAAAAAATGCTTTTTTCCCTTTAAACGAAATGCGCTCTGATGCTCACGTCAAGCATAAAAAAAATAGGAGCATGCATAATGCAAAGGACCAAAGACATCAGACCAATTCAACTTAAGACCAATAGTGTCCCTACCAGAGATAAGTTCAAACCTACACCTTTGCTTTCCACCCAGGGCAGCCCTTTGTCAAGCAGTGGTAAATACACCACGACTTCAGGGTCACTCGTAATTGTGCATCCAAATACTGTTTAATCTCTTATATTCCAGAGACAAAAAGGATTTTCTCTTTCTTTTATTCTTCTACTCTTTTAAAGAGACAGTCCTTAAATCAGTGTATTATATTTGATCATAATATTTTTCCTTTGAGGGCAAGGCTGTTGAAACCCTCAAGTTCAGAGATAAAAAACATTTATATTAAAAAGATTAACAGTGCATGTTATGACTGCTTTAGTTACAGCTGTTTTACTATAACCCTAGCCTCGTGAGACCATCCTGATCTCGCGAGCTTTCAAGGTTTCACTCGCAGATCAGTCTGGAGACTCTCCATTGAAGAAAATTTGGAGCCGTTCACCAATCGAACGTCCAATCAGCGTTGGCTTTGAGGCGGGTTGAGGTGTGACGCAACGAGAAGCGCGACAGTTCAGTCTAAAGAACATGGCGGCTTCAGCCGATGAAACTAGCGTTAGCGTGGCTATGAAGCAGGTTTTATCGGAATCACACAGTATTTCTTGACTGAAAGAAGAGCAAAACACTGCTCTGGAGGCTTTTCTCAGAGGAAAAGATGTTTTTGCTCTTCTCCTGACTGGTTTCGGCAAGAGTTTGATCTATCAATTGGCTCCTCTTCGCCGTCGCTCTGCTACGTGATATGCTTCGTAGATCTGATTGGTTTACTTGGCCCGTCTATCACCAACATAGGCCAATCAGCTAACCAGTATTTTCGCCCCTTCCCACAATTACTTCATATGCGGAGCAAATCCATCTGGCGGAGTCATGTTACTATAACCCTTCTTTTTATTCGAACCTCTGACAATTTATTACCATATGAGTTGCAAACATACTGTCAAAAGGCTCAGAACGTTGGACCGAGAATTCATGTGAGACAAAGAGTGCTATATTAAAAGCGTTTATTAATACGATGTGCGGCTGCTCGTCAGCTTAGGCGGGCTCACTGGATTCTCTGAAGGAGTAGAGGCTCAGGTCAGTGACTTCAAAACTCAAACAGGGAACAACAATGAGCATGAAAGCCACCAACCTGGCAAACTTCAGTCTGAGCCCAGAAGAATGAGTGAAGTCCAGAGGAGGGGACTTCCTTTGCTTGTTACTAGAGATCCAGGAGAAAAGAGGAGCAGCGACTTGCAGCAGCCAGAGCATGCATAGGAACTGAAGGATCCAGGAGGGTTAATCCGAGCCGCGGTCAGAAGGCAGGTCCAAGGTCAACAGCAGGCGGAATCCAGGTGACAGCCCGGAAACACAGGACAAGCAAAACAGAGCAGAACAGGGGCGGCCAAAGCTAAGAAGCCTGTGGGCAGAATCGTCTGGAACAGGCAGAGCTAAACCCAGGGTACGCTAGAGTTAGCCTTCCTAGAAGCTCGAATAATCTGGCACTGAAGGCTGGGATCCGGTGGCTTAAATAGCAGCAGGAACAGGTGGATCTGATGAGAGATGATGAGCGCAGGGCGGAGCAAAGCTGATGAGAGCAAAAAGGAGTAAAACCCAGCCTAAAGGTGCCTAGTTAATAAAAAATACAATGGGTCTTTTTAAAACGTGGCATTTATTGTTTCATTCTAGGAAATACATTGATATTGGCCTTTTATGAAAATAAGGGTTTACCTGTTTTTTAAATTAATTAATTAAGCAATTTTTCTACTTGCAGTTGAAACATTGAAGGTTTTTGTCATTGGCAGTTCTGAATTCTGACTTCATATGGAAATCAGAATTCAATTGACTGATTGATAGTTAATTTAATTGACTTTATCGATCCATAACGCAAGTCATAGGTTTTTCTTTAATGACCCGTTGTACATGTTAATAGACGCAGGACAGATCTTAGTGGTCTGTCATCATCAGGATCTGGAGAAGCCTTTGACTGATTATGCTATTGTCCTTTAACAATCTTCAAAAGAGGGTGTTCATGGTTATCCATAAAGTTCCTCATTTTATGAAGAATTCTTCTTTATGAATTCACCGCCAGAGGTCCTAGACGAGTTTCTAAAACTGAACTACTGCATCAGCATATCGAGCTTTTTTAAAGCTAATGCATAATGTAATAATTACAGGGATTTACATAGGTACGGATCTCTCATTTGTGGAGGCAGATATCTTTGAGCTACGGCGGCACAGAGCAGACAAACTGTGGAGATCACCATTACGCTCAAATGTGACTGAGGCAAGTATAGAGGGTTGAAGTGAGATGCTTGTGAACAATAGATGGCAGTACCACGCTGAAAAAAGCTGTTTCTCCCTGATTGACGTCACTCATAGATCACTTCTCAAACTACTGACAACAGTAATTTTATTACATGTAGTGGTCAGATCTGTAAATATAAAATTTTGAATTAGGATTTTTTATATAACACAGATCACGTAGATATATACCAAAATTATTTTCTCGATACATACCTCAGTTACCTCTCTCCGGCTCCTTTGAGACCTTCAAATCTTACCTCCTCAGCTCTTTCACCTGGCCCTGACTGCACGCCTACTGTGGCCTCTTTCCCCCCTTCCTCACCCGTTTCCTCTCCCTATTTCTCTCTAATAATCCCACTGCCACATTAGAGACTTGAACTCCATAAACAAGGAATGTATAAGATTCCATTCAACACAATCTCGCTATAAAACTAATCAAATGCCATTACTTGGTCTGTTTATACCACAATGCTAAGCAGCTCACTATAACATGACAATGTGGAACAAATGATTGGTATATTTGCTATCTTTGGCCAACATAAAGTCTATATCCTACACAACCAATAAAACACTTCTTATGAAATGATCTATAAACAAACCTCATAATCTATTGAAAAGATGCAGAAGCCATTTTGTACCATGCTTTCATAGGGTTGGAGGCAGAGAAGCAGTGGGGAGAGCCATAATATTGCATTGCTGATATTCTGACTGGTTCCTGGCTCGGTGCTTTTCCACCTTGTTGCCAAATGCTAACAAATTACCCATAATGATTGATGGAAATGGCCTACATTTCCTGCTTCTCTCTCTTCTCCTCACGACTGCTCTGCATCCATGTTGCCTCCTTTTAAATGCATCTGGTACTTGCAGAAGTAGCTGCAGTATTATTTCAGCTTTTAAAGTGTTATTGAGCTGCTTCTAGGTGTTCAAGACCAACTTACCATGGTTACTAAGATTACATTTCTCAACAGGTGTCTGAATTTCAAAAAAATCCTTCCACCTACGCAGCATCCAACACCAGAAGCAAAAAACATAATAAAAAAGAAACCCGATTCATAAATAGAAGAATTTAAGCTTTCTAAAAAGAAAGATGAGAGAAGTCTGATTACGGACGCTGTACCTAACTGAGTTCCATAGGAAATTAAGGAAATTAAAAAATATATATTTAATTGAGTTTTTATGACAACACAGTTTTTGTTAAAGTGATGTGTTTAATACATGTCTCCATGTATCCCTTTATAACATATATGCTACTGAACATTTGACGTTAAAACTGTATATAAAATCCAAAAATTAAGTACTGTGACACTATAATTGTATGTGGCGTGCATATACGACACTATTTTAAGACTTCAAAGGCATGAAATGTCATGTGTTTATGGCATCATAGCTAAGCACATTGTTTGTCCTTCAGGTAGAATATTGAATGTAAAATAAATGACTAAAATATCTATTACATGCATTTATGACATCACAGCTATTGTAAAGCAATGTTATACATGTGTCATAGGTACAATTAATGTCACAAATGCACATGACATGCATTTATGAAATCACAGCTATTAAGTATTTGATGTCCCTAGATAATGACTGTCACTTGTATATATGACTTTTTAATATGTGATGTCACAAACGCAAGTGACATCACAGTATAATGTATAATGTGATTTTACATGCAGTAATGACATTATTTATCCATCTAAATCATTTTGTTCTCATCGTACACCCAGTATAACTTCAAAGACATGAAATGTCATATGCATTTATGAGATATGCATATATGCATTGATGTCATAAATGCATAAGTCATATTTACGATAAATGAGTGCAATTTATGTCAGGTGCATTAATGACATTGAAGGTATTTTACACATTATTGTATCTTTTATTTCAGATTTTGAACAGCTTTTGTGAGTCATAGCGGTTTTACAGTATGATCTCATTAAGGTATGTGTTACAGTCTATGTCATTAATCAAGACCTTAGAGAACCTGGTATTTAGCTGCGGTGTTGTGTTAAAAGGTTTGTTGAAAGTTTGTGAATAGGAGTTAATGAATTGGAGATGTAGGCAAAGAGGCTGTTGGCAGCCTGGAGAGGTGGAAAATAGAAGAACAGATGTAGATGAAGGCTGAATAAGCTGATGACAGGCTGAACAGACTGCGGTCAGGCTTTAGAAGGTGGATGATGGCCGAACAGACTGGCATGAGGCCTCAGATGACGGATGATGGCCGAACAGACTGGATGAGGCCTCAGATGACGGCTGATGGCCGAACAGACTGGATGAGGCCTCAGATGATGGATGATGGCCGAACAGACTGGATGAGGCCTCAGATGACGGATGATGGCCGAACAGACTGGCATGAGGCCTCAGATGACGGCTGATGGCCGAACAGACTGGATGAGGCCTCAGATGACGGATGATGGCCGAACAGACTGGCATGAGGCCTCAGATGACGGCTGATGGCCGAACAGACTGGATGAGGCCTCAGATGACGGATGATGGCCGAACAGACTGGCATGAGGCCTCAGATGACGGCTGATGGCCGAACAGACTGGATGAGGCCTCAGATGACGGATGATGGCCGAACAGACTGGATGAGGCCTCAGATGACGGATGATGGCCGAACAGACTGGATGAGGCCTCAGAAGACGGATGATGGCCGAACAGACTGGCATGAGGCCTCAGATGACGGATGATGGCCGAACAGACTGGATGAGGCCTCAGATGACGGATGATGGCCGAACAGACTGGATGAGGCCTCAGATGACGGATGATGGCCGAACAGACTGGATGAGGCCTCAGATGACGGATGATGGCCGAACAGACTGGCATGAGGCCTCAGATGACGGCTGATGGCCGAACAGACTGGATGAGGCCTCAGATGACGGATGATGGCCGAACAGACTGGATGAGGCCTCAGATGACGGATGATGGCCGAACAGACTGGCATGAGGCCTCAGATGACGGCTGATGGCCGAACAGACTGGATGAGGCCTCAGATGACGGATGATGGCCGAACAGACTGGCATGAGGCCTCAGATGACGGCTGATGGCCGAACAGACTGGCATGAGGCCTCAGATGACGGCTGATGGCCGAACAGACTGGATGAGGCCTCAGATGACGGCTGATGGCCGAACAGACTGGCATGAGGCCTCAGATGACGGATGATGGCTGAACAGACTGGCATGAGGCCTCAGATGACGGATGATGGCCGAACTGACTGGCATGAGGCCTCAGATGACAGATGATGGCCGAACAGACTGGCATGAGGCCTCAGATGACGGCTGATGGCCGAACAGACTGGCATGAGGCCTTAGATGACAGATGATGGCCGAACAGACTGGCATGAGGCCTTAGATGACAGATGATGGCCGAACAGACTGGCATGAGGCCTCAGATGACGGATGATGGCCGAACAGACTGGCATGAGGCCTTAGATGACAGATGATGGCCGAACAGACTGGCATGAGGCCTTAGATGACAGATGATGGCCGAACAGACTGGCATGAGGCCTCAGATGACGGATGATGGCCGAACAGACTGGCATGAGGCCTTAGATGACAGATGATGGCCGAACAGACTGGCATGAGGCCTTAGATGACAGATGATGGCCGAACAGACTGGTGGCAGCCAATGAGCAACAATGAGAATCCAGTGAGGGCAGGAGACAGTTGGCGCATACAGTCACTGGAATAAACCATGAGAAGGCAATGAGACAATCTGGTCGAGAATGACTGAGAGAAGCAGGTATTTATAAAGTAATATTTGTAGTGACAGTGATTAGGAAAGAGATTTGTGCATCTGCTTTCTTTAATAAACAGCATGGAAGAGAACAGAGTGGCAGGAAGCATGCTAGCCCAAAAGTAATCAATCAGAGACAGGCTGCATGACAATTAGGTGTCATAAATGTAATGTACTTTATGCCTTTCCTACCTTGCATTCAAAGGCCAAGCTAACAGCCTCTTCTTGTATGGGTCTTAGATCTGCTGGAGATTTATACGTGTTAAAAAACAGCTGGTTCCTTCGAATGTCACCTCATTCTTTTTTGGGAAAAAGGACCGATTTATTGGCAATAAGTCGCTTCATTAGTTGTTTTTCTCTGATTGTATCAGATTATATGATAAATTTTATGTGACTGTATTTTAATTTCAATTCACCAGTCCTTGAATGGAATTGACTCTGAATATTAGTATACAGATTTGATTTAGATGTAACAAACAGGGTAGCGTTTATTGTGTATTTCTATGTTGTATACATTCAGGAATGTTGCAAACTAAGCTAGACTTTCGAACTGTTTGGCTATTAAACATAATCCACAATCTTGATTACCAACCAAGTTGGTATGATCCATCCCTTTTGGTGCCAATCTCCATTTGGTAAGGTAAACAGAGGACACCAGTCAATCCCAGTGACACATAAGAAGTAATCATGCATATACATATTCAGATATAAAGCAATTTACCAATTGTAAAGTTTAAAAAAATGACAACAACTTTTTTTCAGTGTGACTTGCTTTGAAAGTCATTGTTAAGCTGCATATCTTTATTTGCTCGAACACAGTGGATTGCTCAAAAACACCTTAAGGCACAGATGTAACCTTAGCAGTTTATTCATGACTGGACGGTCATACAAAGAGAAAACCTGTCAAATGTAAAATAATTTAAAAAGTAAAAATATAAATAGAAACTTAAATAATTAAAAGTAAAACTACTGGATACACGGGGTTGAAATCTGTCTCTCTTTAAATCTGACTAAATAAAATGTAATACGAAACAAAATACCGTAACTATCTTAGGGCTGACGTCAAGATGACTGTTTTTTCTGTTGAGCTTTTTGCAAACTTCAGAGAGTAAATAACTTCTGCTTAAATGTCAATTCATCAATATATTGAAAACTTAACAAAGATGGTGCTGGGTAAAACAGATCTACTGTATTATTAAAGAAGAGAAGTCTAACAATCATCATTAGAGGTATTCCGCCTTTCTTTCTTACAGGATGTGACTACTGCCTGTGACTCCACCAACCTGTAGATAGCAGAGGGGTGTCAGTCAGTGTCACTTCCTGCCTAACTTGGGAGGAGGTTGGGCACTACAGTTGAATAGGACTCAATGTAACCTCTAGGCTGTTGTGTATGATAAAATTTCTGGTCTTTTTGAGTCTTTTTTAGATGTTGGAATACGATGCAAGAGATGCCATCATATTATTGGTTAGTCACTAAATGTAAAACTCTAAAGGAAAACCTAGATGGTAAGAAACTTTAGTAGATGTATGATGGAAAAAAAGCATTTGACTGGAAAATGATAATATTGCTTAACTTAGCAGCTACAACTATCTTAAACCTCTAAAAAGTAAATTTCTCCACTGTGAAATAAATAAAGTCAATCAATCAATCGAACCTGGAAAAAATCTTAATTCAACCTATAGATTCTGTACTCTCCCAAAAAGGGGTGTGGCCATTGCATAAGGGCTGAGTGCATAGATGTTCTGATCATGAGACAAAGACAGGTTGTAATGTAGGTGGTCTGCAAAGATAGTTAGTGCCTTTTCTGTTCTTTAATATTATTATTATTAACAGGTGTCTTTCAAGAAACTCAAGGACAACTCTCAAAATATTTTTTAAAATGGTCGTAGTTCTTGAGTGGATATCAGTTTAAAACTGCTCTACAATGATTTAACGAACCTAGCCGGTGGATTGTAGAAATATGACCAAGGTCACACAAACTTTCTGCACCCTCACCAATTCCCCTCATAAATCTTATCTATGCAGTGCATCTGTGCATCACACTTTCTGAATGTTATTCCTACCGACAGATCTGTGAAATTATCAAACTTCAGCTTAGTAAACTATAAAGGTTGTAGCTGGAATATATCATTATTACTTTAATCATCAATCACTTTTTGCACAGGAGTGGTTCAACAAAATCAGTTGAGTTGTTATGTTATCTAATGGTTTTAGACAGAAACTACCGTACAATTTTTAGTATTTCCTAGTGGGACCTTACAGTAATTTGGAGACATTTCTTAAGACTCCCTCCAGGTAAACCAGCTAAACCTTATGATGCAAAAAACATTACATTAATAAAGGTTTATCCTCCCTATATAACGTGACATTTAGCCCACAGAATTAATCTAAATAACAAAGGAATGTGTGAGAAGAAATATTGAATAAATACCAATAAAATTTGTAGAACGTTTGCACCATTGAACGTAGTTGTTTGAAACACAACCAGTTTAGCTTATTTGTTTTCCTCAAATTTGCTGGGTTGCATTCTTTGCAAAAGTATTGGTTGTGCACAGGAATCATATATAATTGGGTGAAATATGGGATAATAGTGACCTTACAAAAGATGTACATTTTTCCAAGTTGTAAAGAAGAAAGGAACTTGATACAGTTGGAACAGTATGAATTCCCTCCTAGCATTGCTTGAGTTCTACAGTTACTGTTGATTGACAACGATCTACTATTTTATCATGGTAGTCTAAAATAATCTCCTAAGCCTTGAGGGTGGAATGTGATATGGTTGCATGCAGCTCAATTTAAACCTTTGTCCACAGGCCTAAAAGGCAAATTTGACACAACAACTCCACTAGATAGTTACAAAGAACACCATACCCAGCGTAAAACACAGTAGTGGCAACATTATGATCTGGAATAACTTTCCAAGAGACAGAACTAACTCAAGATATTAAAGGAATAGTACATCCAAAACATAATTAGCCTTCATTTTCTACTCACCCCCATGCTGAACAACACTCTGGAGTACTTTTTTGATATCTCAAATGCATCTGGAGATCTGGGAGGCTTCTTGCTGTCTGCTGACATTCAAATAATGGAGGTCTATGGCGCCCGAGGCAGAAAGGTCCATAAAAGTCCACAAAAAACGTGTCAATATTCCTCCATACTGCTCGTCCAATGTATTCCAAGTGTCCTGAGTGGGTAGCGTCCATAATTTACTCGAAACGAAGTCATTTAGAATGTTTTTAGAGCATAAACAGTAGTGTATAGGATTTCCTAAAAGCGCGTTCACGAGTCTACGGAAACCGCTGCAGACCAAACCGGATGAAAGTGCGCATTCAGCTCGGCAAAGAACTCATGCTCTTCCTCAACACTGAAGTCCTCAGACATTTTTCTTTCGTTGTTTCTTTCTTTGCACAGGTAAACAGCACATTTCTTCTTCTACGCTTGCATTATCGGCAGAGCAGACGCTGAATGCGCACTTTCATCTGGCTTGGTCTGTCGCAGTTTCCGTAGGCTGGTGAACTCGCAGGCGCGCGCTTTTAGGAAATCCTATACTCTACTGTTTATGCTCTAAAAACATTCTAAATGACTTTGTTTCGAGTAAATTACGAAAAGACGAATATTGACACGTTTTTTGTGGACTTTTATGGACCTTTCTGCCTCGGGCACCATAGACCTCCATTATTTGAATGTCAGCAGACAGCAAGAAGCCTCCCAGATCTCCAGATGCATTTGAGATATCAAAAAAGTACTCCAGTGTGTTGTTCAGAATGGGGGTGAGTAGAAAATGAAGGCTAATCATGTTTTTGGTGTTCTATTCCTTTAAAGCTGAAATAAATGTAACGATCTTGGTTCTTTTGTTTTTCTCTAAGTTTTCAGTTTCAAGTTCATCCAGGTTTTTCCTTGTTTTCTAGCTTTATTGGTGTGTCTGGATTCATTTAAGTTTCTTAGGTTTTTTTTTGTCTGTCCTCTGTTGCCCCCTTGTGTTTTCTTTTCCCTTGGCTTCCTCATCAGCTCTAGTCACACCTGCTTCTTATCAGCTCGTTAGTCCTGCCTTTGTTCAGTCAGCCATAAATACGCTCCCTCTGCAGTCCCTCTTTGCTGGTTCCTCGTCTTACTTCATCCTACCCTGGCTCCTCATGATTGTTTCCCCTGATGTCTCCATGGTCCTGGTTTGTGTTTAATTCTTCAGTTGGATTTTTTTGGATTACTGTTTGGCTGCCTGTCATCCTTAATTAAACCTTCAAAGATCTCACCCCTGCCTCTCAGCTTCTGCTTTTGGTTCCTCACAAAAACCTTAAAACCAAACCCTGACAATAAATGAAAGAATATTTCCTTTTATTTATTTTTTTTTTAAATCAAATCTTCTTGTATTTCTGTCAAATTGAACACAATAAATGTCACATTGTATGTGAAAGAAAGTTTAGAAATTAGCATTATGACGGTATTTTTTTCCATCATTAAAAGGTGGCATTTTAACAAAAGTGGGAAGACTTTTAAGATCATATTTTTCAACAAAAATCACTTCCGTTGTAGTGATCACCAAAAAAAGTTAAACTGGAGTTTGTGCAACAGATTCAGTAAAGACATGGTGGAGAAAAAAAAGTTCAGTTCCCATGATCTCAACAGCTTTAAGTGCATGTCTCCTGAAAGGCATGAATAACACTGTCATATGCAGGAGGGGGGGTATTTGAAGGAAGGAATCCTTTAAGTCCGTTGCCGCCCAGCCAAAAGGAATTTCTCTTGTTTGGGACAAGGGAAGCTGAATCCGAAGAGTCCAAAGCCACTGTGTCCTCTGACATGGTTACCTGCGTATCATCCCCCATGCCTAGGCTAGATCTGCTCTTTTTAGGCAACGGCCGAAAGGTGGACGTCTCTGCTCCAGGTTTACTCCCCAATGGGCCCACTGGCTCTAGAGAGGGCTGTCTATAAACACTCAGGAAAGTGCTTCGGTAAAGGCCAAACTGGCTTCCTGTGGGGTCACGTTGGGAATTTCGAGGTTTCTTTTTGGAGCGTCTTGTGATCCTGGCAGTAGCCCTGCGTCTTGACGCCCATGTCAGCAGAACGTAGACCAAAGCTCCCAGCAGCAGGCCCACGAGCATAGACAAACAGAAGGCTAGAATCATATCATCTGGATAAAGAAAAAAACAATACAGAGATTCAGAGGGGGAGGAACAGATGGATCAAATGGAAATGTTTAGTAGAGTGGGAGGACGGCTGTATTGTGTTGCTCTGCAAACGGGGGGAATTATAGCCCCAGATGGAGATTTCAACTACACTTTAAACCTTCAGCCATGGAGAAAAACAGGAAGACAAGTGTTGCAGAATTGATTTAAGCGTATTTACTTATTGCTGCCACACACTGCTGAAAATGGCTACTTTTATATAAGATCTTATATCATGCACTGTGTGGGTTCACAGGCTATATGCTGTAGTTCTACTCTGCAGAAGAATAAACTGACAAGGCTGCTACAGCAAAACAGGAAATATATCAATGGATATCATCATTAAGTTTCTTTAAATTTAAGATGTTCTATGGTAACTGGTTTAAAAATTATGCTAGTTTCTTAGAAATAAAAGATGCTACCGAATGACACAGAAACAGATTCATAATATACGTTGTCACATAATATAATAGTTATATCGATGGAAACATGTTTTGTTTTCTAGTTAGTATTTAAATCCCTTCTTATGTGCATTTACCTGAAAACCAGGAAAATAGGAATTAATTGGTTTAAAAAAAACCCAAAAGAAACCTGCTTGTTATCCTAATAATTTGATTAAATTTGATCAATTATTTTTCTCTTAGAGCCCTCAGTCTGTGCTTTAAATTGCATAAAACTACAACTGCTCCCTCTACATTCACATTTACTTCGACTAAATATGCAAATAAGGAACTTTGGTTAAATATATATATATATATATATATATAATACAAAGATCCCTGCAACAAACAAGTTAAGATCCACTTACCGAGATTGAATGATTTTAATATTTCCAAAAATGGATCTGTTTCATTTTGGGCCATTTTCCACCATGAGTTTTTTGTTTGAGCTCCACAGTGATGCACACACGTAGAAAAACTAAGCCTTTTTCCAAGTCTGGCCCCACTATCCCCACAGTGTTCACTGTGGCGGAAACCTTGCTGTCATGCTTCCTTCCCCTCCCCGGCTTTAAATTTAGTAAATGCGTTGCTTATCTTTGTGGGACATAACACTGGGAAGCAGTGTTGTTTCCTTTTGCATCATTTCCTTAGGATTTATACCTTATAACCAAAACCCTTTCATGAAAGTAGATCCTGCTTACACAATATAGAATGCACCCTATTTATGCAAAAAGTTTTGGTCGAGCAAAAGTGAACAAGATGCATCTAGAATATAACGTTTTCCCAATGTAAGACGTCTCGGAAATTATTCCAAGTGCTGAAGTTTCCTGCCAGTTTCAGGAGAAGCAGTACCATAAAACTCTGCCAAACCAATACACCACCTTTAGAGTATCAAGCTTAGGTCTCTGTGGGGATTTCCTTCAATTGTTGCTGTGTTCCCACTGCTCCTTTGCTCTCAGACTGAGAACATTGCAAACCTTCTTGAGTTGAGCAGCTGCAAAATCTTCCTTTCTTCTCTAGAAACATGCTCCAGTGAATCATTTTCATGTTTTTAACATTAGGTTTAAAGGAGGAGCTTTCATCCCAACTGTTACACTTATTTCCTAAGGTTTAGGGCTTTTAATTGGGAAGTCTTGATTTCACTAAAGGCATGTTATAGAGTTGTCCAGTAGGTGGCAATCAAGTCATTGAAATTAAACTGCACCTGTGAGTATTCTACATTCTGAGTGACCTTAAATGAGTTCAACTGACTATTAAGGCAAGGCAAATTTATTCGTATAGCACAATGCAGTACAAAGACAATGCAAAGTGCTTTACATGATTAAAATACAGGAAGATAAAACAGAATCAAACCAAGTAGGAAAAAAAAAAATATATATATATATATATATATATATATAAAATAAATAAAATAAAATAAAAAATGTAGAAAAAAAAAAGAATATTAAAAACAGTTGGAGTTTAACTGTTTAACTAGAACAGTCGAAGGCAATCCTAAACAAATATGTTTTTAGTCTCGATTTAAAGGAACTCAGGCTTTCCGCAGTTTTACAGTTTTCTGGAAGTTGGTTCCAGATAAGTTGAGCATAGGAACTAAATGCTGCTTCTCCATGTTTAGTTCTGGTTCTAGGTCTGCAGAGCAGGCTGGAGCCAGAAGACCTGAGTGGTCTGGAGGGTTGATACACTGATAGCAAGTCTGTGATGTATTTAGGTGCTAAGCCATTCAGAGATTTATAGACTAACAGAAGCATTTTAAAGTCTATTCTCTGAGATACAGGGAGCCAGTGGAAGGACTTTAGAACTGGGGTGATGTGCTCTACTTTCTTAGTCTTAGTGAGGACACGGGCAGCAGCGTTCTGGATCAGCTGCAGCTGTCTGATCCACTTTTTAGGCAGACCTGTGAAAACACCGTTGCAGTAATCAATTCAACTAAAAATAAACGCATGGATTAGTTTTTCCAGATCATGCTGAGACATTAGTCCTTTAATCTTGGAAATGTTCTTCAGGTGATAGAAAGCCGACCTTGTAACTGTCTTGAAATGCTTTTGGAGGTTCAAGTCTGAATCCAGCACTACACCTAGACTTCAGGCCTGATCAGTGGTTACTAGCTGAAGCGACTGAAGCTGTGTGCTAACTTTAGATCTCTCCTCTATTGGTCCAAAGATTATTACTTCAGTTTTGTTTTTATTCAGTTGAAGAAAATTATGGAACATCCAGGCATTGATTTCTTCTAAGCATTTCCTCAGTGCTTGAATTGGTTCATAGTCACCTGGTGACATGGTGATGTAAAGCAGTGTGTCGTCTGCATATTAAAAATGAACTATAGATATTTGATTTGCATTGAATATAAGGCATACGTTTTGCATTTCATTTTGAAATACACTGTTTATGTGTGCAAATAAATAGAAGTTTGAATCAGCTCCTCTTGCTAAAGCTTTTGTGACAAAGATCCTTACTTGTATGAGATTAGGAGCTCATCAAATGAGAAAAAACAAATCTCATAAAATAAAAATGTTACGAGAGCACATATGAAACCAAAAGTTATTAATACAGAAACATCAAGGAATGTTCATTATTGTCCAGCACAGTGTCATTCTAAAGGTCCTTGGGCCAAATCCAGCCCATCACAAGAATGCATCCAGTCTCAAGGAGCCAAAAAAGGCATATCATAAAAGAGAGGCATATGTTCATTTAAACTGTACAACGTTGTGACGATCTACAAAATGAATTTGATCAAATTTATATATTAGAAGTGTGTCATTGTAAATTAATTTATGAAATCTAAAAGATTTGGTTATACAGCTGCAACTGGTCCTTTCAAAGACCGAATGATGCCAAAGTGGCCTGATATGAAAATTAGTTTGACGCCCTGCTGTACAGCATGCACACAAAAAAATGACAAGGTATCTAAAAATGGTGACAAGTCATTTTGCATAAATACACCAATGCTGTATGACATGGAGGCGATCAGCAAGTGGAATTGCTAAGGCTTCTATGAAGCCTAGGTCACCGAACAGCCTGCAATCCGTCTGCATCAATGGGCTTGGTGTCTTTGGTCTCTACTCCTTAGCCTCTGTGCATTTTTTTGTTGCATGAGTTTGCTGGTCATAAAAGTCGACTATTATGGTTATTTCAAGAAGTCACTAGTACTCCAGGCAGCTCTAAGCTGCTCTAATTTTTATGCCCTGACATAACAGAGTGAATCAACACCAGTGTGTGACACTGCTTCCTGGTTCAGGAGTAACTTAACAAAATTGCTCCAGACACCTATGGCTGTTCAATATATATTGTGCATAAATGGTTAAATAACTAAATGTAATGTAAAGCCATTTTTTTTCTCCTTTAACTATATATGGCAACCCTTAGCCATACAATTAGGTATATGTTTAAAAAATATATATATATAATAAAGTATATATGTATATATATATATATATATATATATATATATATATATATATATATATATATATATATATATATATATATATATATATATATATATACTGTATATATATATATATATATATATATATATATATATATATATATATATATATATATATATATATATATATATATATCAAATAGTAATACATATATATATATATATATTACTAAATACTAAAAAATACCTTAAGTGCTTTTCATTTAAAATATTAATTGAATTTAACAATGAAATCGTTAAATATAGAACCTTGTGGAAAAATCCCTGTGAGTTTCACATTTGGACTTGAATTGCTGAAATAGGTAGGCTTTCATCAAGAATATCAAGAACATCCTTTTGTTCCTAAAACATCACCCAGTCCATATCAGTAGAAAATTATTTTCAAAGTGTTCCTCTAATTGTTTTGAGCAGTGTATATATTTTTACTGGGGAGAGTGGAAGCCTGTTTCCGCCACTTTAAAAAGAAAAAGCCAAATAGAAAGTCATATTTATGAGATACAAAGAAATTACAAATTCATGATTTTGAGACACAAAGCCATAATTTTGACTTTCACAGTCATAATTAAGAGATACAAAGTCTGAAAGTATAATATTTCATAATTCTGACTTTGTGTCTCATAATGGCAGCAGCTGATTAGCTCGAGATCTGCCTGTTTTTTCAGTGTAGTCCTGTTTCTCTGACTGTGACTGGCTGGATGTGCTCTCCTCATCCTCTTACATGGGAGCTGGGCCATTTTGGGAGCCATCTCATTATTATGATTTTTTATTTTGCATTTTTTTACTTTCATGTGGCGGAAACGGGCTTCCATAGGAAGTTTGTTTCATCTTATGTATCACGTCCATATCCCCCCCCCCAGTCCACTAAAACCAGAAAGCACACCTCACAGTTCTGACTCCTCCCTCTGCCAGCATCTTGCCGCGCGCTCAGCTTCTTGTGGTTTCCAGCGTGTGGGCCGCAGCAGAGCTCCATACACGCCACCATGTTTCATTTTCAGGGTTACCATGGGCAACCGGGCAACACAGACACGCACGGCCACTTCCTTTGGGGTGTTCACCATGCTCTGCTGCGATAAGCGCTGAGACGACGTTCAGCTTGGTTTTTCTTATTTGTCACCTTTTTCATGGTAATTATCACTGTTTATATCTTAGATACTTCCTCTAATAGTTCACGCGCTTCAGTAACGCGGCTGCATCAGCGTGTTACCTCTGCAGGTGTCTGCAGGTTACCATGACAATGGAATGACAAGCTTTCATAAAGTAAGTGCCAAACTTATTTAAACATTGTTTAATCAGTTTTATTTCAATTTCCTCAAAATATATCACAATTATTGTGACAGTGAAACTTAAGTGCTGTACTTCCCTATTATAGTTAGCGTTTCACTTTATCTCCCGTCTTGCTTGTTTCTGCCTTTGTAAGCCTATATTTAGCTGTGTGTGACTTCCTGTTCTTGCAAATATGGTTATTAAGTCTTTTATATCCACGTGTCCATTTGTATTATTTGCTGATCATGAATTGACTCATTTTGTAATTAAATACCTTTATTAATACAGCCAAGTTTGAAGTTGTATAATTTAAATGTTGAAACTTAAATTAAGTTTTCTGTAGGTTTCCCTTCTGTTCTGCTGCTCCTCCAAACAAAGTCCAAATCCCCCAAAAAATAAAAAAGAGATTTCTGAGAAGATTTGTTTTACATGTTTTTTCCAAATGCTTCAATAAAAGCAGGAGTCTGTTTCAAAAAGTTACTATTGAAATTAACATAGATCTACAAACCCTATCGGTCTGGGATGCACAAAATGACGAATGCAAGCTGACAAAGCGTGATTATGTTTTGCAAGAATAAGCAATAAAAAAATAATAATTTATGTATTCAGACTTTTAGATTTGTGGCAGATCCCACGGTCAGGCTTTTTGTTTAAACAAAATATTTTAGATCATACTTTGTTTCACATATTCTTGCAAATATTGCAATATTGTAAAACTGTGTGGACTTGGAGTTGATAAAAGTGGAGCAAATTTATTCTCATAGAACTACAAGGACAGTTTTGGTGAAACAAATGATAGAAGCTGACTTATAAACTCTTAAGTGACTTAATGACAATGCAAAACAGTTTTTTTAATGCTTACTACATAATCAGGTGCAACAATCCTTAAACAGTCCTTTTATCTTTTGCAGTATTTGCATGGAAGAAGTGCATCTATTGGACTGTAAACCTGCTTGTACCTGCATGAAACCTCAGACTCAATTGGACCGGCTCCTGCAGTGAAATTACAAAGAGAGAGAGAGAGACGCAGGGAGGGGCATAGGGGATGTCCCACTCGGGACAGCTGTAAAGTATCTGTTGTTCTCGGCATCAGTGACTCACCTTGTGATACGACTGCAAAGAGTCGACATGGCTTCTCCAAGGCAGTATGGTCGATCATCTGTGGACATAGCCAATGTGATGCAGAAGCTGCAGGGTAAGTGTCACTTTTTGGCATTGCCGGCATGCAGACAAAACCCTCCTCTCCTCCTGCACTACTGCACAGTGATATTATGCTGATTCAAGGCCTGGCTGTATGCCAAACTGAAGTTGAGATAATTTGCAAGGCAGGAGGCGCTCGCACACATGTATGCATAGACACCACCTGATAAACTCCTTTACACTAGGTCTTTTAACTCATTCCTGGAAAAAAAAAGAATGTACTGTCCTCAAACGCATTGGGCCATGCAGACATTATTGGATCACATATTTGGATAATTAAATCTTGTTTTTTCAACATCTACGGTAATCTTATTTGGAACAATAAAGAACAGTTGTTCTTATTCTTGTAATATCATGTGACATAACTATATTAAGTCAAGTTATGCATTTCATTGTCCCTGATTGGGAAATTGTATTTAGTCATTGTTATAAAGTCTTTATCAGCAAAGCATGATTCTGATGGTCATGTTAGCCTACATTTAGGTGTATTTGTGCCCTCTAGTTAGGAACATTTTATATCATCTGTGCCTTTGATAAGCAAAAAGATCAATAGCATGAGCCTATTTTCTAATGGTGATCCTTTTTTTTTATTACAAAAGCATTGAGTAAACGTTATCTTCAAAGTCTGTCTAAATATAAGATCCATTGCTTAAATAATTGGATGTTTCAGGGTTTAAGACACCTGGAAATATCTGTTTGTTGCCTGAGCGAGATGCTACCATAACTACCGTTGTGAAACATTTGGTTGTGGTTGTGCCAGTTTTACCCAGTTCCTGCTGTAGACAGAGGTTGTATTTCCTGTGTGTTCACTAATTCTGCAATCAACTTTATATTATTATTGATTTTTAGCCCAGTTAGACTAAAATGTATAATTGTTTAGAGCTCCTACCCCATCGGTCGCTCTTTGAGGTGTTATATTTGCAAAGGGCTCGGATATTGACGAGCATCAGAACCTTTTATTATTTGTTTTAACATAAACAGTACAAATGACACCATGGTGATTTTCACAGCTGTGTTTCAAGTCTGTATGAGGAATTGAGATTTTAGATGCATCTGGAGGGATTTATTACAAGGGTAGCTTTAGGTGGGCCGTGGACGGTAAGCAGCAAGCCGGTTCTATGCTAACTGAACACAGTTTCTTGTTAATAAAAGCATCTTAAAGATGACTGAGAACCTTCATCAACATCTTAAAGAGAGGTTTACTGCAGACTTACCCTTAATGAAATATTGAATTGAGCAGAGTCTATAATGATATGAATCGCTTTAATTAGTAGCCCACATTTTGTGTTAATGTAGATTAGTGAATAGGCTTCATAAAGTAAAAGTACATTGACACTTTTAGAGTTATTACAATAACTAGAGTAAGACATACGCTATATAGAGAGTTATTTTAACACTAATTCAGAGCGGCACCAAATGCACTTGGATTGGTATTAAATTTAATTGTTGAAATGTTACTTTAATACTGCAAATTTTACTGTGTAGTTTATGTTTCTGATGATTCTGGCTTTAGCTAAATCAGTTTTCTCAGTATTAGGAACGTCTAATGATGGACTGACAGGTGATTCTCCTCTTTGCTACAACAGAATTATGTCTGCTGCCGGGCATGTCTTTTGTAATGGGTTTTTGTGGGTTTCGCAAACGTGTCAAACAGGAAACGGGGAAACAGTTACCAATGGGTTTGACATATTTAATTTCCCGCCAGAATATAATCAAATCTGAGAGCTGATTTTTGCAGTGCTTATTTTAGCTTTCTGGTGAAAAAAAGTATGTGGTACAAATAAGGCGCTTTACATAAGTGTTAGTTGAAAACCTTAGTAGTGCACAAATGTGTGTGCACTACTTGTATGTATTGTAAGCGAGTAAACATCTGTATGTTTTTGGAAGTTTTTGCAACCAGAACCTGAAAAATTAGCATGTTATGTATTTATATTTCTCCTCCTTTGCTATCAGATGCCACGAAAATAGTAGGGTTGCAACTAATGATTATCTTGCTAATTTATTAATATGTCCATTATTCTTTGCTTAATTGATGAATAATCAGATTAATAATCAAAAGGCTACTTAAGGAACATTATTAACTGAATTAAACCAGTTCAGACGAATACTTTTCTGGATAGAGATTATTTGACATTAGTCTAACAACACAACGATATGAGCCAATATATATTTTGGCCATTTCTTGGAACTGATATTGCTTCCTCTTCCTCAGATGTTAAAGATGACACAATGATTAAAAGAAATGTTACACTAACTTCAATTTAGACCATAAAAAAGGTGTTTAATTAAAAAAATTCCACAACAATTAACAACGGATAGCAAATGGAGGTAGATGCAGTGCATGTGGTTCACGCAATTACATGGCAGGGCTGCTGAATTCACTAATGACTCGACCGCTGCAGGCTCGTATGCGCAGATGCAGATACATGTAAGAATAAAGCCAGTATTGGCCAAAAATATCAGCTGGTCATTGTATAAATTTCTCTCTATTAAATAGAAGATTGCAAAGACTTGGAACAATTGTTACTCTTAGATGAGCACATATCGTCAGTGGACAGCTGCTTGCATTATGTTTCCATCTATGTTATTTTAATGCTCATTTTGAAGTATCCCATTAGAAGAACCTGATAGAAACAGCTAAATTTGTATCCATTAACTAAATTTCACAAAATATTTTAATGCTCATTTGAGGTTTTCAACTTTTTTTGAAAAACCTTAAATAAACTAAAGAGAATATAGAAGCACATTTGTAGAGGTAGTTCTGATGTAGCGAAAATGTACCTTACTGTTTCTGAAATGTTTAGAACTGCACAACCTCTTGACAACAAAAATATTGGGAGCACATGACGGGGATCGTTTAGACTGATGTCAAAATAATTTGTATCAACATAAACTTGCCCCCCCCTCCAGGACAAACTTAGCTTCTAAAAGAGAAAAAAAAAAAACCAGAAAGAACAAAATGTAAAGTTGATCTACTAGCAAATAATGCTAAATTGGATATCTGTAGGTAAACATAAAAGTGAGGAAAACCATGCCCTCCAGCAATCAAAGTCTATAGTAGCATAACTACAGATATAGTTAATGCTAATCCACTCTAACTATAAACTTTATCAAAAAGGAAAGCTTTAAGCCTAGAATTAAAAGTAGACATGGTGTCCGCCTGCCGTAACAAACCTGGAAATTGGTTCCAAAGGAGAGATGCCTCAAAACTTAAAAGATCTACTAGATTTTTTTTTCATTATTAGCTTCCAAGATCAAATGTCAAATGAACAAACTGCACCATGAAGACCATTAAACATGGGAAGTAGTAAGTGGGGAAGTTTCATAGCCTGACGTAGTCCTACTCAATTCTAGTCAGAATATGAGTCTGATGCTGCTCCATAGAGCTGTGATTATGGGGCGTGTTTTGAACGAACCAGGAAAAAAAATGCCTCTGCACTCAATTGGACATATGTTAAGCGACGCATAGTTTTTGTCAACAAAAATCAAAGCGTGCAGTTGCACGCCTAGAATAAGAAGATGAGCCTTGATCGCGTTTCTCTGTTCCTCTTTTAAAATTAATTTGCTGCCGATATCTTCTAGAACAGACCTAATAGCAGAATCTACTCACCTCAACTCTCCAGCGGCAGCCATTGTTGTTGTCACCCAAGCGCGCTTTTGTGACGTGGTTGATTACGTTACTGTTGATCATCTGTCCATCATCGTATAAAGCCCGCCCTGACAATTTGATTGGCCCGCCAGATATTGTGCGAGCATACTCGCGCTACTATTGAGCAATGCCAGACCGAACTTCCTGACGTCAGACGTTGTGGGCGGGACTAAGTTCGGAATGGCACCCAGGCTAGAAGTTTCAACCCAGGTTAAACAATAAGAACATCTAACAGAGTCCTGTTAAGTCCATCATGTAAAAATTGAAATAGAATGACCCGATTGGCCCAAATCTGCCTATGACAAGGTCACAACCCCCACACTGAAACACCCTGATAAAGTCCACAACTCCTCTTCTGTTAATTAAGCTAATTTCACAGCATATTAACTGTTGGTGAATCTTCACCTTGACCACCTGCAGTGACAGGCTGGTTATGGAGAAACAAGCAGCAAAGATGACCATGGTGACGCTAGAGGAGCTGCAGAGACAACTCAAGTGGGAGAATATTAGTTTTGCACCCCAAAAATCTGGTCTCTATTGAAAAGTGGAGAGAAGAAAAAACATTGCAGGAAGTTTACGTTCAGCAAAACGGCGTGTCCTGATCAGGGGAAAACAAAATAGTTTTTTGTGCAAAACACAGATTTTAAACAAATAAGTTCAGTAAAAAAATCCACAATCCTTTTTTTTCACCACATTGTTCATTGGTGGTTATAAATTCTGTGCAGAAAGGACTGACCATTCAGCTGTTGAATCATTTCTTCTGCTGCTCGGTTGTTAATGGCCTGTCAGAGCCGAAATAAAGCTTCTCTCTACTAAATGGAAGAACAGAATGAGAAGGCTTTTATAGGACTCCCAGGTGACCGTCTCTAATCAATGAAACCATGCACCTAATGCTCAGTATTGCTAAAGGTATCATTTTCCTACCATCACCTCAACTACTTGATTACTCGTGTGAGCCCCTTATGCTCTAGAGGTTGGACCTGATATATGTTGATGCAGTTGACCTCTTCAACTTTCTCCTTTTTTTGTCTATGAATTCATCTTCATTGAAATAGTTGGCTGAAAAACAGAGCAGTTGTTCCACATGAAGGTATCCTTTTAGAACAACAATTAAATCTACATGTGTACTAGAGCAGCAACTAATGATTATTTTGCAGATGGTTTAATCTGTCGGTTATTTCTTTGATTAATCGATTAATAAGTTAATAAGTTTCCTTAAAATAGACTTGTTTGCTAAATCAAACCAGGTGGAACTAAAACTTTCCATTTGAAGAGTTCCGGATAGTGCATATTGACAGACGAGATTTTTAACTTAGATGAAAATGTTTACATTTTTTTTTTACAATTTTGGTATAATTGCTGCTCAAGGTGGGTCGCTCTGTCAGCTAAAGGCACATTCTAGAGTCTCTATACTCAAGTTAATGATTAATTGATTACTAAAGTTGACGATATTTCAATAATCGCTTAATCACGATTAATACGATTGTTTCAGCCCTAATATTAACAGAATGAACATCTAAGTTTAAGATTTTGAAAAGTCCTTATTTATTGATATGGTCTTTTTTCAGAGTTGACATCTGGAACCAATACTTATGATTGAAATATCAATGCTAATTTAAATTTCGTAAAATTTTCATTATTTTGCTTAAAGCTACAGTGTGTAATAATTACAGGGATATACAGTCAGAAATGTAATATATTATACATAACTATGTTATTTATCATCATCTACGAGCTCAGCCTCTTAACCTTAATATTGCGTTGCCTTAGAATTCGTTATTTATAATTACATAGGAGCGGGTCTCGCAGCCATGGAGGCAGACATCTTTGCGCTACGGCAGCGCAGAACCAACAAACTAGCGATTGCGAGATCGCCAAAACGTCACAACGATGTAGAAAAAATAACGGGTATATTCATTAACTTAAGTCTACATGAAATCTATACCCTACACAGACTAATGAAATACTATCTGTAAAATTATCTATGTAAACAAACCTCATCACTTGAGAAGGTAGGTGATGCGGACGTCGTGGAAGACATTTTGTCCCGTAACGCTCGCCGTACTGTTGGGGGGGAGAAGCGGTTGGGGGGGGGGGGGGGGGGGGGGGGGTGTTCATGTTGCTGCAGTCTGCAGTCTGACCGCTAGATGTCGCTAAAAGTTACACACTGTAGCTTTAACTAGTTTTACCAGTTATTCTGACCAGAAAACCTTCTATGTGTTTCTTGTGTTCACTAAATGGCCTGTGGAAAACACTTTTTTTCCTTGAGTATTTTAACAATTTCTTTCTTAAAAGAGGTCAGATTTCTAGACTTTGTCCCATCACCAAATTGTCTTTCCATAGTTAACATTTGCCTTTAATGTTTTAATCCTTTAGGGCTGTAACTAATGATCATTTTGCTAATTGATTAATCTTTCGATTATTTTTTTACCAATCTATTAATAATTGTATAGCAAAAAGTTACTTAAAGAACATATTTTACAGAATTTAAACCCGGTCAAACAAAACCTTCTCCACTTAAGGAGTTCTAGATAGAGAATTTTGATGGACAAAAAATTTTTTCAATATATATATATATATATATATATATATATATATATATATATATATATATATATATATATATATATATATATATATATATATTTTTTTTTTATTATTATTTATTTATTTATTTTATTTTTTTACATTTTGGTATAATTACTCTTCTAAGTAGGCCACTCTGTCAGCTGAAGGTCTGTTTTAGAGTCTCCATTTAACGACTAATCAATAATCAATAATCAATCAATCACGATTAATCCGATTAATTGTTTCAGCCTTAGTGTCCTAATTTTAAGTCAATATAGTTTGACGGTCATGTCTTTATAAATTTATTTTGTTGAAAAAAAGATGCGGGTTATACCAAACAAATGACTGTGTTTGTTAAAAAAGGAGGAAAAAAGTGTAAGAATTAATTGAACATGTCCATTGCAGTCTGCTCCACCTTAGAGATGACAGTTATTATGCTCCTGCATGCTGTATTCGTTTACCTCTAATCCCTTAATCTATGCAGAATGAGAATAAGATATAACTACTTTCCTAGCAAGAATGCTGTCCGTTCTGAGCAACAGCTACTAACAATTTACTGCATGGAAAGGAAAAAATAGCCTCCTGTGTAAAAAACTATTTATAGCAACACCTCAGGGTTATTTATTACGTGCAAGAGAAGGCTTTTAGTATGTCGGGGATTCTGAATAATAAAGGGATTTTCTGCACAAGATGATAACACTTCAAATAATGTATTTACTATGTCAAAGTGGTATGTTTAAATTAGTAGTTCTCTAGAAAAGCACCATTCAACATTGAACAGATTCTGCTTACTGCTGCATTGATAATGGATGTGCTTTAGAGCTTTTACATCAGGCTTTGCAAAGGGAATCCCTGAGTGGGTGTGTCTTCTTTGTCGTCACAATAGCGTTGGGCTCGGAGAGAGGGAGAGCAGGTGGTGCATGTCATTCTGCAACCTCAGAATTAATTATTGAATTAGGTGCATCAGTTGTACTCTATATAGCAGTCTTTGCTCTGTCTTTTAAATCTATTGGACCATTGGGACCTCATTTGTTTCTAATTAAGTTTATAGCAAAGCCCCGTATGCCAGTTTGGTGTTTGTTTTGTTATAAAGATTCAGTGTCATAGAGGATTAGACATGTCTTATAGGCAAATATAAGCTAACAGACACTGCCACACAAACACACACACACACCAACTAGGCTTAAATCAGGATAATACAGCCGCGGCTGTGACATCACCCCCAACAGCACACACACTCCAAACCGTGATTGGTTGAGCTAGCCTCCTAGCTGAGCCCTCTCCAGCCTCAGATGGTGTGATGATACAGCGAGGCAGTGCAGCGAGGGCTGTACACATCCACACAGCCATGGCTCCTCTGGATGGGAAAAACACAGGAGGAAGGAGGAAGGATGGGATTGTAGATCACCCGCTCTATTAGTTTATGCCTTGCCTTCTGCGTGTGTGTGCGTGTGCGTGGGTGTGTGTGCATGTCTGACAGAGTGTGAGAGGGTCAGGGAGGAGGGGACATTTTCATCACAGCCTCCAGCAGCTTTCTCGCTTTCACCGAGGAAACCAGGCAGCCAGATCTGTTTTGCTTCCTGCTGGATAAAAAGGGTGAAAGGACAGCTTTGCCTGTTGTGTCTTTTTTTCCACTGACACACCTATATGCACCGTGGAACTTATGGGACGCAAAGGACGAGAGCTGGAGAGTGGGGTGCAGAATGGCTCACTATAAGGACATTTCTGTCAGAAAGACTTCTTTAAATCTGGTGACAGGTTTTTTCCAGTATCTGCGTGGTAAGTAGCTCTGCAGCGAGCTCCATCGTTGATCTGGGAAGCTTTTCAGGACATAAAATAGGCTAATGGTTTGGTGGTATGTGATCTTTGAATTAACTTAATGCTCAAACATGATCATGTGTGACAGGCATCTTTTTCTGTACGTGTAAGTACGTGGACGTCTGTATGTGTGCAGTATGGCTCACTGGGCATCCCCTGTGCATCAGTGATGAAGCATTAGCCTGTAGGTCAACGCTGTCTTTGTTCTCTCTATAGTGTTCACATTGCTCTCTTAAACACGTGACCACTGTTTCTATATTTCTGAGGTGGGTGTTTAAAAATGGCCACTGTATGCAGCGCAGCGCTAGCCAGCCGGCACGCACGACACAGTGCTCAACATGACAACAGCCCAACAAAAAGCACAGAAATGTGTTTCTTTGTTATAAATGATGCATAATGCATGAGGGGTTGTGATTGAATGTATTAAAAGATCAGAGAGAGGCTGGGGGTGACCTCAGCAGTCACTGAGCACAGGGGATGGGGGGGTTGGGAGATGTGTTGAAAAGCTATTTTCTCAAACTCTCTTTTTTTTTTTTTGAGCCCATGTTTGGAGCGATTGTTGCACTTTTACTGTGAAAATATAGTTGCTCAAGTATGGTGCAGTGTTACTGTAATGCCACGGGTGTCCTGTGAGCAATATGATTCTTATGTGGGAACAGTGATCTTTAAATTAAGATGTAAAACATTAAAACACATTAATCCGATCAGCAGCTTATTAGAAGGGCCCTGTTGATCTGAATGCACTCTGAGAAGTAGAGATGAACAATAATCGCCCTGTCTGTCATTATCTGCCAAAGATTGATCATGATAAGCTTTATGATGATGGTGATAAACTCTGATTGACAAATAGTTAAAATGATTGGCTTGTTTGAATTATTTCACCTGGATAGGACAAATAATCACAATCACAACAACTAAGTTTTATTTTTAAGGGAAAGTCTTTCTGTTTGTGGGTTTCTACCTGTAACTGTCATAGATTTATGGACAAAAATTTGATCATTTTATATAGTAAATACTTTTTATACATTATATATCTGAGGGTGTCATTTAACGTTTCAATGTTTATTACTCAACCAAAAAAGTGCTAAAAAGTTGATATATTCCAATCTCTACCATTGTAGCTGGGACGAAGAACCTATAAACACGGGTTACTGTGGTAAGGTGAAACTATTGCGGCTGAATTTTTACTAACAAACTTGCTATTTTAAAACATGTTCCAAATAATTGTAAGTAAACTAAAATGTGAAATAATATCAGCTGAAAGGTCATAACATAAACAGTGAACACTAACCTGACTCCCCCAAAAGTTTATGTTTTCTACACTTGTTAAAATGATGAAAGTAGAAAGAAATTTCAGAATTTAATTTCTATTTAGTTTCAGTGACATATCCAGAAGTTGCAGGACACAGGCATTAAAGTACTACTGTTACAGACCCCAGATTTAGAGAAGGCATATTAGAGTGGTCCAGTCAAAGTCCAGACCTAAATCAACAAGATTTAGTTGTAGTTTGTAGTTCTTAAAAATGAATCCTGTCCATCTGCTCTGACTGAGCGTTAGCTATTTTGCAGCAGATACTGAACTTTCCTTTTCTGATTTCCAAAGCTCCTTCTGAAGATAATCAGAAAAAATTTGTTCAGAGTCACTAAAGTGCTTCTAAGCTGAACAAGCAGCAGGAATGAAGTAAATGCAATACCACATACAAACAGTAAACATGAAAACAATAAAAACAGAGTATCTGACCTGATCATTTCAGTGCTTCTCTGGGATTATGTGACTCCATATTAAATCTATGCAGAAACAAACAATACAGTGACCATATAACTTTATTGCAGCAACCCACTGCAGCTAGTGAGTAGCACTGCGTTTATATGATTTTATGATTATGATCACAACTTAAGGAGGTTGCAAAATTAATGATTTGCTTACTGGTAATTCAGTGACAATAAATCTGCAACATGCAGCACAGCCCTAAAAGACTTACCTTGAAAATTCAAGATCCATCCATTCGTCTTCTCCTGTCTGGGTGGGGCTGGAGCGTATCTGCAGTCGTGTATGGGTGAAAGGCAGGGGGGCCCCCTGGACAGGTTTCCAGTCTGTCGCAGGGCAACATAGAGACATATACCTAAGTTACATTTAGAGATGCCAATTACGTTTTTTGGACTATGGGAGGATGCCGGAGTACCAGGAGAGAACCCACGCATGCATAGGGAGAACATGCTTACACCACGCAGCAAGACCCTAGTGCTATAAACTGTTTCACCATGCAGCTTCACAATCAAGTTCCATATCTACACTTTCTAAATATGCTACATTAAGAATAATTTTTCTTTCAGTTCACTACTGTGAGGCACATAGTTCTGGTTCATCACATTAAATACCACTTAAATGTTTTGGATTTCTGGTTGCAAATTTAAGGTATGAATAGTTCACAGATGCACTTTGTTTAAAGTCAGTTTAAACCATCATCTATACAATTAAATGGATCAGAGTAGCTTTGCCTCGTCTGTTCCTGTTTGGCTGTGACTCCATCCTGGAGAGAAACATCAGCTGTGCTGCTTCCATCAACACCCTTGTTTATAGATGCTGGAGATCGGCCTGTTTTCCAGTGTGATCCTGTTTCTCTGACCGTGACTAACTGGATGTGCTCTCTTCATCCTCTGACATGGGAGCTGGCTCGGAGCTCGTCTGTCTGGCTGTGTGTTTCCTGGACGGGGCCGCCTTTTACAGCTGCTTTTTGTGTCTCTGCTTCTGTCTCCTTGAACCCCAGTCGGCCTCAGCAGATGGCCGCTCACACTGAGCCTGGTTCTGCTGGAGGTTTCTTCCTGTTAAAAGGGAGTTTTTCCTCTCCACTGTCGCTACAAGCATGCTTAGTGTGAGGGATTGTATTGGAGTCAATGCAATCAACTGGTTTTCCTTAGATAGAAAACTTTGTATCAATTTGACTATATGATCTGGTGAACTGGAAAGTGCCTTGAGATGACATGTGTTGTGAATTTGGCGCTATAGAAATAAACTGAATTGAATTAAATTGAAATTTAACCGGTCAGTTATTTTTTATCTCTGATGTCGGGTGCCCGCTCTATAGGAAAGTCACCTGTTACTGTGTTGAAATAGATCAATCAGATCTTCTTTTGAAGCTTCCACATTTTTAATTTAACTTTCTGTTTTTCATTCTTTAGATGAACAAGAAGCAGTACAGAAGAGAACCTTCACAAAATGGATCAATTCTCATTTAGCAAAGGTAAGTGTGAACTGCTTCCTATAGCACACTGCACTTTTGTCCTATCCTGATCGGAAATCTTGTGAGATGTTAACAACTTTTATCATTTGGAATATTTTGAGAGCTTATCTTTCTTCATTTTGTTTGGAATCCCTTAGATTATTCATTTAAGTATGATTACAGTAATAACCCTAATTTCCTAATTGTTAAAATCAAATCAGGTTCAGTGGAACCCGATGTTTGTTATCAAAGCTTGGTGAAGTGAAAATAAAAAAAAATGATCCAGGACAATATTCCTACTGAAGGGTTTTGGCATGAAATGGCAAAGCCCATTTGTTCAGCTTTCAAGATTCTCTCAAGGGCGATTTAAACTGACAAAAGCCTGCATACATCTAGTGGAGTGTGTTTGTGCAGACATGTGGGGTATTTATTGGAATTATTCAGAGAGTGGTTTGTGTTTGTGCTGTATGAATCTGTATTGGAGTGGGCAGATATTTGCAGTAGCGTTCGTGCTCATCGTGCCTGTGTGTGTGTGTGTTTGTGGCGTTCATTGGCAGGGACAGTAATGTGGTGTCCAGATGGACAACAAGAGGGTGAGGACAGTTCCCTGTAGGCAGTCGTCTGCTTCTGAGTTTCGTGCTTCTAAATTAACAGGCTCTCTGTTCGCAGCCAAAACACATGCTTATATGTTTTGTTATCAATAGTTAGATTAGATGCAGTATTGTCTTGCAGAGCATTGAAAATACAAATCCTAGAATCATCTCCTGGTGAGTTGATAATCAGTTATGTTATGTAGAGTTACAGTGCTGGGATACACGCTGCTGCTGGTCCGTTCTCCATTATTTATACGCTACGATTTAGCTCACTAACTGCATACTAATAGAGGTAATGTAATATAGGCTAACTGATGAGGGGGTTTGGGGTTAGGTCCATGCAGCAGATGTCTCCTGAGTTTCTGCCTGACAGGACATTAGTAGTGACAGTTTTTGTATAATGTGAAATGTTAACAGTTTAGGATGAAACGGGTTTTTGTAGACCTTTTTTTTTCTTTTTTAACAGAAAATGGACTTTATCTGAGTTACTTCCTACAGCTGTTATGCTTTGCCTTTAGCCTTTGTGTCCACTTCCTGCAGTATTCGATAAAGCAGCACTTTTTTCCAGGGAGTTTCATGTTTTTTTTCCACAGACATGGGTATCATGTGACTGAGAAAATCAGGTTTCCAGGTTGGGAATTTTCTTCACTGGACTATTTTTGTGCAGATACAGTATTTATAGCTCTTAGACTTGTCCACATTTTGTCACATCAGAGTTACAAACCCAGGTTATCAGGTCTTTGTGAGCCAACCTAAAATAGAATATAATTTTCAAACTTTTTCGAAATTTTATTCGATGTTGATATTTTTAATCCCTGATTTTAAGTGTGATGGATTAAAATTTTTCCACTAAAGCAGAAAAGAAACCCTCTGTTATATTTAGCATAGGTAAATGGTTTTATGTGTTATGTTTTTCAGATGAAATTACAAAACTTCTGTTGTCTGTTGTTAATCAGAAAAATTACCTTCAGAGTATAGAATAAGAGATGGCTTTAATAACAATGTGTGGTGTAGTCGACTAGTAAGACATGCACAGCATCCCTCCCAATAAGAAGCTCCTCCTCTAATTCAGGCTCATCCAAAATATTCCTACCTACTCCTGCCTCTCTATGAGGATTGCTTTATAAGTACATTTCTTTCCTCTTTAGGCTGCTTTTGCCCTGGTTCATGCAAGAGAACTGCAGTGGGGGGAAAAAACAGCTCCAGAAAAAACCCTGGATCTAGAGGGTTATGTTGTAAAAACTAGGGATGGACGATATTAGGATTTTGGCCGATATCCGATATGCCGATATTTTAAAACTCATGTAGCCGATAACCGATACCGATGTTAAAGCTGGACAAAAATAAGTAGTCATTGAAAATAGCAGTTTTGTTATCCATTTCTAACACTTTGAAAAATAATATACTCAAATATATTTTCATATGCTGATATCAAATTGATTTTTAAAAACGCGGTATCGATCTATTTTACTTTCAAAATCTCGTGAAATTTCATCGTTCTGTTACAAACTCTCGTGATATTTTGCAAATTCTTGTGAGATTTTGTTAGTAAAATAGATCGATACCGCGTCAATATATCAACATATAAAAATATGGCAACATTTCGTGAATTTTCGGGGGATTTCGTAGCATAACGATGACATATAGCAATATTTCATTGGTAAAAGAGATTGATATGGTGTTTTTAAATGGCAATATATCAGCATATGAAGATATTGTGATATTTTAATGTATCAATGTTTTTTCCCTCGTCTTTAGAAGTTTTTAAGTCTGTAAAAAAGAAGTTTTTGAGGAAGAAGAAGAAGTAGTATTTATTTTTTTATTTTTTTTAGACTTTAGAAACTCAGAAGCTGATCAAATATCGGGTTAAGTATCGGTGGGGTGGCCGATGTCCGATATTCAGTTTTAAGGCCGATACAGGCTGATACCGATAGGGGGCCGATTATATCGCATCCCTAGTAAAAACACATGCATTGACTTTTGTAAACTTCTGAACATTATATCTGATGGCCTTTTCTCAACAATGGCTGCATTCTTGTAATTGTTTCTTTATCTAGGTTCATACAACACCCAACTAAAAGCACAGTAGTCTGTTCAACAGACTAGAGCAGCATTTCTTCAGATTAACGTGACCTCTACACTGTTTTGCACTGTATGAAGTGATGTCAGCCTCTTTGGATGATGGATTCGGTGGTGCTCCTTGCTCAGTTTGAAAGATTGAGATATGGTTTTATAGGCTAATGTTGATAACTTCTCATTGGCTTTTTTTCTGACTTCTCTGAGGAGTTTCCTAATTTCCTGTAGAACAAGATCTTTTTCACTTTTTTTTAGCTTTTCTTTTTTGCCGTTCCAGCTGTAGGGCAGTGTTTCCCACCCTTTTCTGACTTTTGTACCCCTTTGGACTTTTTTTTTCTTACCATGAGTACCGTACCCATTTCAGTCAAAGTATTGATGTACAATAATTTATTAGAAAATAAAAACAATTTTACTTAATCTTTTAATTTGAGCATTTAGATCTTAGGCATTTTATGACTTAGACAACGTTTATTGTCATTTTGTATACACATTGTATACAATTCAAAATTTTGTTTTTTACAGCTTTCAGACAATAAATGAGCACCAGCTTAGCAGTGAAATGAACATTTCCATTTCATTATACTTTCCATCTCAAATAAAAAAAACTACATAAATATGTTGCCTAGAAGTTAGTAAGGAATAGTCAAAATAAATACAAAATAAAATCATATTCTAAACCTTTATTTATAGTCCCCTATAATCACATTTAAACTTGATGAATTGGGAACAAAATACAGAACAGAAATTATATTCAGACTGACTTAATTAGTTTTACTCTGTTTCTATCACGGCGCTTGAGCTGCTTTGATGAGCTCCGGTAGCTCAGTGTGAAAAAAACAGCTGATCCCAGGCTGTTCTCTACATCCAGTCTGTTCCTCTGCTTGGTTTTGATGTGTCAAAGCTGAAGGTGAATTCAAAGAAAGACTTATTACTTACTTGTTTAATTTTTCAACTGGGTCCTCAGAAAGCAAAATAGATCCCAGCCCTATTTAATTTTACTACCTAAAGAAATAAAAAAATTTCGTGTGTCACTTGCAATGTACCAGTTGACCACTAGGGGTACGCGTACCCTTGGTTAGGAAACACTGCTGTAGGGTACAGCGTTACTAGTCCCAGCGGATTTCAATAAGTCTTCTTCAGTTATTAAAATCCCGTTACCCTGGGATCATTGCATATTAGACACTATTATTGAAAGCTAGCATTAGGTAGCTTTACCTTTCCTCCACATTTCCTCGTGTCTTGGTTCAATAATAATAATAATAATTGAACTTTATTGATCTCATTGGAGATATTTACCTCTGCATTTAACTAGGGGTGTGGGAAATAATCGTTTTGGCGATATATCGTGATATTCTGCTGCCCAATATAATATCAATCTTTCACTTCTTAGTATCGATAAAAAAAAAAAAAAATGGTTACATAAAACATTGATGGGAAAATGGGCTACCTCTGCACCACCACTCTGGCAGAAAGCGCTGTGGAGCCCTTTAACTGTGCGTGCAGCACCAAATCTGTATTTCAGGCAGTCACAGTTGAAGAAAACCCCAAACAACATGGACAATAATACCTAATCAATATTTTCTGATGAAAATATACAGCACTTGCTGTTTTATCTCATCATTTGATTTTGACAGCTGGGGAAAATATGGCAATATATAGTGATACTGCAATGTCTTGATAATATCGTATCGTGACCCAAGTATCGCGACATGTATCGAATCGCAACACTCATGCCAATACTCACCTCTACATTTAACCCAACCCCTTGGAGAGCAGTGGGCTGCTATTGTGTGGCCCCCAGGGAGCAGTGTGGAGTTAAGGGTCTTGCTCAGAGACCCAGAGTGGCAGTCTGTGGGAGTGGGGATCGAACACAGAACCTCAGGATTCCAAGCTCCATCCCCTAACCACGATTCCACTTGTCTTTCCTGTTTCTCTCCTCACTAAAGGGCTGGTTATCCTCCTGCAGCATCGTGTCGCAGTGAGCTTGTCGCAGATATTTTTGATTTATGCCCAATATTGAAGCGTGGTCTATGCTATGTTATTCTACGCCACAACGCAGGAGGGACAGTCACGAACTAGCTGTGGGTCTAGATACGGCCGAGGCGGTGAGGAAGTGGGGGAAGTTTGTGTGACAACAGATGGACATGAAGGCGAAAAAGAGCGTTCTCGCGTACCTTGCTCTTCCAGCTGGTCCATCTTCACTAGTCGTTTTCCACAATGGCGGTCATACAAACAAAACAAGCCAGTAAGGAACCAAGGAAATATGGATAGACTAGAGCGGATGTAGATTTGAGCAATCAGAGGCCTCCTGTCTGCGGTCGCCTACAATTTTGGAGAGGTGCAGACTTTCCCCTTCCGCAGACACTGGGGAGGCAGACGACCTGGTTTCTGAGTATTAATCAGCCTTTTTCCGTGTCTGCATAACGCCTTCCTTAAGCTCTCTAAGTCTAAAAACATTGATAAACACAGACTGAGTTGTTACTTTTGTGTTGTTTGTCCTTAAAAATCACACCATGTCAGAGTACCACCTAGCTATCCTGAACCCCCTTTTAGATTTTACCCAATTGCCATGGAAAATGCATCATGTTAAACTGACCTAACCCGACCCTAATAAATCAGGCCCAAATGGAGCATATAAAAGCTCTGAGCTTCACAGAGCAGTTATATTTCTACAGGTCACATGTATGTGGGCTGTATTTATGTCAGATCACTGAGGAAAGTTCTCGCTCTTGATATTATTTGGACATATTTGGCAAGATAACAATCAGCCAGATGGTTATACCTGAGTAGGTCTGCTTCTTTGAATACATTTACATGGCGTTGTATGTGCAGATATTACCGGAAAGTTTGAGGGTCCCAAGAAAAAAAAGCAGCTCATTGTAAAGGACTCCAGACCGCTTTGCCCCAAACAGGCAGCCAATTGTAATTCTGTCATGGAGTGTGCCGAGTTGTGAAATGGCCTGAATAACCTGCCAAAAAAAGTATTCCCACGGGCAGTTTTCCCTTTAATTAAATACTGTCTCTAAGAACAAATTTTTTATTTTATTTTTTTGGGACATAAGATTTTTATGTCACTTTTAGGTAAGGTTGGGGGACACATTAAATGTGTAAATAAGGTGATCTGAGGAGACTCGGTCCTGTTAGGGTTAAATGAATGCCATAGCCTCAGGACTGGGCACCACGCCACTGCTGGGAAAGAAAAGCACCATCTTTTCAGCTGCAGGGAGCCTCAGCGGCTGCTGCTAACAAGTCTGTTTCTCACCAGCAGCATTTGGTTCCTGTTCATCCCTGGTAATGGGCTAGAATGCAAATCCTTTACCCCAGTGTACAAGCATTTCTTTTCAGCTCTTAGCGTCAGTGAACTCTTAAACATCCTAACTGTTTATATATTGTTTGTTCTCTCTTCTCTCTGCCAGCATAAACCACCTCTGGAGGTAAATGATCTTTTTGAGGACATCAAAGATGGGGTGAAGCTGCTGGCGCTGTTGGAAGTCCTGTCTGGCCAAAGACTGGTAAACACTTTATTTTTCTAGTGTAGAAGTCAATAAGAAATTATTTTATATAGACTGAAATATTTCTTTCAACTGTGTATCGTCAAATATGTATGTATTGTTATAAATCTTTAAATTAAGGTCATTCTAGCTTAATATTACAATAATATTAAATGGTGTAAAACCTAAATTCAATTTAGTTTCAATTCAGTTTATTTCTATAGCGCCAAATTCACAACACATGTCATCTCAAGGCACTTTACAGTTCAACCAGATCATCCAGTCAGATTGATTCAAAGTTTTCTATCTAAGGAAAACCAGCTGATTGCATCGACTCATTGACTCTTCAGCAATCCCTCACACTAAGCATGCTTGTAGCGACAGTGGAGAGGAAAAACTCCCTTTTAACAGGAAGAAACCTCCTGCAGAACCAGGCTCAGTGTGAGCGGCCATCTGCTGAGGCCGACTGGGGTTCAAGGAGACAGAAGCAGACATAGAAAAAGAAGCATAGATACAAAAAGCAGCTGCAAAAGGCGGCCCCGTCTAGAAATTCTGATAGACAACGTGGATTCAAATGTGGATTCAAATGTTTTTTCATTCTTTAGTTTATACTAATAAGGAAACAGAAAGTGATAGAGACCAGTAATAATTTCCACACAGCTATTAAACTGTAACTTTATAGCTGTTACTGATGACTGTATAAAGTTAGCATTTTTTTTATTATTAGGAACAGAGTTGAAGACACAATTCTACGCTTTTAGACTGGATTTTGTATCATTTATTAGTTTTAATATAAAAACAGAACATATTCAACACATTTTTACCTTCTTTTTAGGAGATCCAAATGTTGCCAACATTTCCAAAGTCAGGATGTTTTAGATAGATGTAGAAACCTCTGATGGAATTAAAATCAGCTTTGGTGGCGCAGTGGTTAGTGTGCACTACCCATGTACAGAGGCCTTAGTCCTCAACGCGGCCAACCCGGGTTTGATTCCAGCCTGTGGTCCTTTGCCGCATTTATCTCCCCTTCTCTCATACCTCCTTTCCTGTCAGTCTACTGTCAGAAAAACGAGCCACCAGAGGCATAAAAACTGCCTTCCTGTTAGCTGCAGAGATCGCATCCTGTCTATTAGTTTAATTGAAATGCAGATATGCGTCGCTCTGTGTTTCCCATCTTAATTTAAAACACTCACTGATCCTGAGTCTAACAGTCTGCTTACTTTAGTACCAGCAGCCAGACCAAAGAGGGTTGTTGTCACATTTAGTAGTCCCTAATAGATTGAATGTTTAGTTCTGCCAGTCAGCTCACTATTGAGGTTGATCAAGTTAAAAATCAGACATTTCTTTTGAGGCTTTTAATGAGTCAGACGTCCAGGTATGATTGCTCTTCTAACTAACTCAAAATGTAAACAATGATTCAACGTTTTCTGTGTTTTGTTCAAAGTTGCTATAGAAAAAAAGTAGTTCTGATCCTCTGCTGTGAGAGGCTCTTACCACAAGACATCTAATCTTACTTTTCATCTTTCTGACAGAAAGAAAACACACCCCCAGAGACACGATTGCACGCTAACAGTTTGAAGCAAATTTCTAGACATTCACACTTTTTTTAATCCAAACTCCCATTGTTATCTGTGAATCTATGGGGAGGCTTAGGGGTTTATTTTTATGTGACTTTGTGGACGCTTCGCCACACAGTATTACCAGTGTTACAAATCCTATGAGACACTTTGGAAGCTGTAAAAAATAATCGTTTCCTTTGTGACAGGATCTATTTTTTTGTGTTGCTTGATCCTTGCTAACAGTTTTTTCTGCAAGCAAGGGTTAAAAACACTAGGCTTGTCTTTTTTGAAGAAACTACATTTCTGTTTTTATACCAAGCCTTAATGCCTCTTTTTTTCCTACTCATGGTTTGTGTGAATATTGTGAATATTTTTTTATTTATGTATTTTTAAAACAAAGGCCATCAGGAGTTATATTCAATATTCAATAACTCAGTGCAATATTTATTTATTGATGTTACTTCTTCAATAATCTACTTTTTTAAGTGTTTTGGACTATGGTGATGTTGTCTACATGCATGCTGCCTCTAGTACTCTCCACCTGTTAGATTCTGTGTACCATAGTGCTTTGCGCTTCTTAACTAACTCCTATTCCCGTACTCATCATTGTACGCTGTATGAACTGGTAGGCTGGCCGTCACTAAGTCCACGTAGACAACTTCATTTGTATATTTTTCTATACAAGGCCATGTTGGGTAAACTGCCGGCATATTTATGCAATCTCCTCAAGCTAAATTCCAGCCATTTTCATCTCCGTTCCACCAGGTGGCGCTCTTACCAGGTTTCAATGGTTTTTACTGAGCTGGGGAAGAAATCCTTCTCTTACTTTGCTCCATGGTCCTGGAATAATTTGCCAAACTTGCTCCATTTAAATGATCTAGTCCCATTGAATGAATTTAAGGCCATGTTAAAATGTCATGTTATTCAAAAATGTAACTGCCCTATGTGACCTGTCTTTTCCTCTATGTGAGATTTTGTCTATGTTGTATTTCTGTTTGTATTTTAACTGGTGTGCTGTCTTGGCTAGGTCTCCCTCGAAAAAGAGATTTCAATCTCAAGGCACTTCCTGGATAAATAAAGGTTAAATAAAAAATAAAAATAACTCAGTGCAAAATATATATGTATATATATACTCTTTACCCTGTGTATAACTAGCTCTTACTTATAGAAAAAAAATTTATTTTGCAGGAATAAGGTCTTAGTTCTGTTACACTGGTAGCCAAGTAATCAACATTTTGTTGTTAAGATTCACCTTGTGTTTTTTTGTGCAATGACAATAAAGGAAGTCGAAGTCAAGTTAGCTAATGTTTAGAATAGTATGCTAAAATACATGTATAACTCATTTCTATGGACTTCTAAGTATTGTTTGCTGACAATGGTGTGTTCTTATGAGTTATTTTAGATAAAAATAGACTTGCTAAGACCAATTCCCTTATGTCATGACGAGCTACTATGTGCCAATTATACTGTATGAAATCCATAAATAGCCAGCTCGATTTACTTTATCTCTCAGGCATTAGTAGAAAAATGTCCCAAGTATTGCAAAACTGAACTGTCTGTATGAAGCGTACATTTGAAACTTACTGTATAACAGAAACATAGTGAACCAACTAAAGCATTTTTTTTGTGTGTGGTTTGCTTATTTTTCTCATATTTCTTTCCTCCTGGTGTTCAGCCCTGTGAGCAAGGCCGACAGCTGAAAAGGATACACTGGGTTTCCAACATCGGTACTGCGCTCAAATTCCTCGAAGGCAGAAAGGTGAGCATGAAATCATAATAAACATTCAATTTTTTTTTTGCTCTGTACTTTTTGATAAAATAGAAAGTTTTATCTGGAAAAAAAGAATAAGTATTTCTGCTTAGAAACCTAAGGTAATAGCAATAAATGCCCAGCACTCATTTATGCTCTTTGTTGGAGGCTAGACAAATTAGGCCATTTTCTTTATCTGCTAATAAAACTAAACATACACTAATTAATGCTTTTGCCTCCCTAACATCTAGTTTTCTAAATCAGAAGAGATCTACCTCCTTTAATGTTTATCCTGACAGCTCTTTTGAATCCCTAATATTATAAGTCATTTATTAATGTTAAGGGTTTATTCAGTACCTAAACATTCAGAACCAGAATCAATAATACTTTAATAATCCCAGAGGGAAATTACTTAACAGATCAGATTCGAACCCAGGTCAGCCCCGTCGAGGGTTAAGGCCTCTGTAGATGGATCGTGTGCGCTAACCAGCGCACCACCAAAGCACAACATTGCAGGAGTCTTTGCAGTAAACTATTTTGCTGAATTTACTTTGGGTCGGAAGTGCCTGCACTGTTCTCCGGATGTGACGTCAAGCGCATTCATGTTAAGTGAGTGCGCTTGACGTCACATCCGGAGATAGGATATTGAAGATGGATTATGTGGATATTCTGAACTGACCGGCATCAGACTCAACTCAGACATTGATGGAAACTAGGGCTAAAACGATTAATCGTGATTAATTGAAGTAATCGTCAACTAATTTTGTAATCGATTAATTGTTAGCTGACAGAGCAACCCACCTTGAGCAGCAGTTATACCAAAATTGTAAAAACAAATGTTAACAATTTGCATTTAAAGTAAAAAAAAGAAAGTTTTTGTTTGTCAATATGGTCTATCCAAAACTCCTCAACTGGAAAAGTTTTAGTTTCACCATGTTTAATTTAGTAAAAAGTCTTCTTTAAGGAACCTTAGGCTTAATTAATTGAATAATCGATTTGCAAAGTAATCGCTAGTTGCAGCCCTAATGGCAACACCACACAAGGTAAAATAGTAAAACAAAAAAACTTGTCAAGTACGACTCCGCTATGAGAACGAGCAGAAGAGTGCTGCAGTTTTATGTTTTGACCACAGGTGGCAGTATCATTAGAAAACTCCACCATGTCTCTATAAGTTGCTTATTTTGGTATTGATCAAAATTTTGGGCAGATTGATGATGTGAAGTTTGCCTCTAACTTCTACCTTGCAGGGACACTTTGAACTGGATCCAATTTTTATAGGAACTGTTATCTAATAGGATGTAAAAATAACATTTAAAGTATTTTATTCCAGCCTTTCTTACATGAGCAGTTAAAAAAAACACTGATATATGAGATGCAGACTTTAGCATCTTAACCTGGCTAAATCAATCACTCAAGATTTTCTTCAATTAATATTATGTTTCTAATTTTATTTTGTTTTTCCTTGGCACTTACCACAAGCACCACCTTCCCTGATCTAGATCTAGAAGGCTTGTTTTTCCATGCTCCACTGTTTTACTGTTACTCTTTTGTGGAAAAATGCTTACTTCTACTGGCATGCATTGATCTTTGCCCCAGCTGCAGCTCTCTCTTCTCCTAAGTGGTGGTAAACCCAATTCAAGTGTAAATCCCTTCATTTTCCCACATTGGGGATTTTCACTCTTTGCATTTAACCCATTCCATTGGGGAGCAGTGGGCTGCCATTGTGTGGCGCCTGGGGAGCAGTGTGGGGTAAAGGGTTTGTTCAGGGACCCAGAGTGGAGGCTGTGAGGCTGTGGAACCGGGTACTTGCAAACTTCTCAGAGGACGTACACACTGCTCTAACCACTAGGCCAACACTACTGCACCTAAAGGGCCCCACTATGAAAGTCAGTCTTGTAAAATGGCCTAAAGGAAGCCTTTTCAGGTTGAAAATAGCATTTAATTCAATTGTGATTATATTGTACTTAAAGTCAATTGTCCCATCCTTACATCTTGATGTAACTAGTATTAGGCAAAGAGGACTTTTTGTGTTTTTTGTAGAAATAGGTGATCCTGTGTAGCTCTTGTCACGACAGACACGGATCGGTTTCTCTTTAACTGGCATTTATTTCGTCTTTTCTCTCATGTCGTTCAACATGAAACTCCATTTAGGTTCTTTATGACGTTCATACTTTTATGCCGTGAGAACTGTACAGACACAAATAGACATATATCAGCTCAAACCGAGTGTACAAGTACAAATAAGAGCAGGATGCTGCGCTGCATAAGTATAAACAGATTTATCAATAAAACAAATAATAATACCTCATTAGCCGCTTGTCATGAAGAGAGGTTCTTTACACGCTTGCATCAGACTTTGTAATCTAGCTTCATAGTGTAGCATCTATTAATTTTAATGTAGTAGTACACAAGTATGAACATTGGTTCCTGGCTAAACATAACAGTGCAGAAAAGAGCAAACTTATTAAATAAATTATAAAATTAACCCGTATTTTATCTTATAACATGCCATGAATTTACTCATTTAAAGTTGTTACCTAAACAACAACATAAATTATGAATGATTAATTTTAACAAGAATTCAACAGCACTTACATCCTGAGTTAAACCTTAGTTAAACTAAGGTTTAACTAAGTCGCAGGTGGGAAAACCCAAAGAGTTAAACCTTAGATAAACTAAGGTTTAACTATTTGTCTTTTCCTACCTGCAACTTTAGGTCCATCTAAATTTAGCTCTACCTAAATTTAGTCCCGATTGGGTCAGAGTGAAAGCACAATCCGACTAATGTGCACCGATCTAGTGTGGCTGAAGAGGAGGTCGAGTTTTGCCTCCGGGCGAATTCTGGTGCTCACTAGTTGATATCTGAAAAGAACCGCTCTCTGATGCGACCCAACTGCAAGGCAAACTCAACAAGTTTGAGCTAAAAGGGATCCCGTAATCTCCTTAACAGTGCATTGTAGGCTGGCTGGGAAATATTCACAACAGAAAAAAAGAGGAGAGATGGAAACTTGATGTGGACAGACTAAGGCCTCAAAAGAAAAACGGTGTCTGATAGAATTCTGGTCAGAAGATTTTTATCACGAAGCAATTATCCAGCAGAGAAACGCCCACATAGATCCTATTTTCTACCAAAAGCTTTGAGAAAAAACTGCTGTGAAAGCAACGGTACTAACTGAAAAATGAAACCATGTATCATTTCAACATTTAGAGCCGCACTACGGTGCACACTAACCATCTTGTTAATCCAGCTTGATTAACAATGGATCAAAGTTTGCTGCACTTTCTTCAGCCACCCGATTTCTGGTGAAAGTCTCGTTCTCTGTCACTGTTTCCCAGCCTAGCAAATTAATAGGATCCAAAAATAACGTTATATATCAAACTTCGCCATGCCCCACATTTTACTAATATGAAGAATCACTAGTTTTCAGCCTTTCCTCCACACTAACAATGGCCACAACAAAAACCATGGCTTAAAAAAGTGTAGAACACCCGATGCTGTTGTAGGTGACATGGTGGCAATCATATCCTAAAGGCTTCCCAAAAGTTTCACTAAGTTGAATATATGCAAAGTATAGAAATAAACTATTGGGGTTAGGGATGCACGATATTGGGATTTTGGCCGATATCCGATGTGCCGATATTTTAAAACTCATGTAGCCGATAACCGATATGATACCCATGTTAAAGCTGGACAAAAATAAGTAGTCATTGAAAATAGCAGTATTGTTATCCATTTCTGACACTTTGAAAAATAATATACTCAAATATATTTTCATATGCTGATATCAAATAGATTTTTAAAAACGCGGTATCGATCTATTTTACTTTCAAAATCTTGTGAAATTTCATCGTTCTGTTACAAACTCTCGTGATATTTTGCAAATTCTTGTGACATTGTGTTAGTAAAATAGATCGATACCGCGTCAATATATCAACATATAAAAATATGGCAACATTTCGTGAATTTTCGGGGGATTTCGTAGCATAACGATGACATATAGCAATATTTCATTAGTAAAAGAGATTGATATGGTGTTTTTAAATGGCAATATATCAGCATATGAAGATATTGGGATATTTTAATGTATCAATATTTTTTCCCTCATCTTTATAAGTTTTTAAGTCTGTAAAAAAGAAGTTTTTGAGGAAGAAGTAGTAGTGTTTTTTTTTTTTTTTTTAGACCTTAGAAACTCAGAAGCTGATCAAATATCGCGTTAAATATCGGTGGGGTGGCCGATGCCCGATATTCAGTTTTAAGGCCGATACAGATAGGGGGCCGATTATATCGTGCATCCCTAATTGGGGTTTCAGCTGCTGGTGCCTCTTTTAAATAGTCTTTCATGTCTTCTTTTGTTGTAGTATTAACATAGAAAAATTTGAGCACTTTAAAAATAAAAGTATCCCTTCTCCATATCTTACTAGAAACTAATGTAGATTTTTTTCCCATAGAAATCATTAAGAGCTCTTGAGAAAGCTGAATGTTTATTGTATAGTTATGAAGCATATAGTGTATCTTTCTGCAAAGCATTCACTTTGTTCACAGAGGCATGACAGTTAGTCATTATTACATAGCCCATCCGTAAACCTCCTGCCCTACTTCAAATGGGTTCCCTGAGGACTGAGACTTATGTTGTAATCTCTCTCTCATCATGTTTGCTTTCAGTCTGTGTATCGAGGATCACCGGTCAGTTGCTTTTAAACACTTGTGCTATCATATGCAATGCTGTATGCATTTTTTTTTTCATCAAATGCATGTGGTATATGATGCCAAACTGGGACAGAGCTGTTCTACTGATACATTAAGGCAGTAATTATTTCTAATAGTCTGCATTTTTGAGTAGACAAAACTAGTGTATGCTCTGTGCTGCAGTTTAGCTTCCCCAGCATAGACATTTAAATTCATCAATTTTTGCTGCTCTACAAAGAAATATATGCAAATACAGTAGTGCATCTGTTTTTGTTTTATTTATTTTCTTTTGTAGCTGGTTGTCCTTCCACCCTCGCTTCTGCCTCTTACAATGACTTCTCTGCATCAAAGGCTCGACTTTGATGACCTGCATCACTGTTTTTGCACTATATAAAAACCACGTAAAATGTATGTGTGAATTTTTGTGGGTTTCTCCCCAAATGGTCGGAAGACGAATTACATTTTTTTTTGTTCTCAGATTAAACTGGTCAATATTCATGCCACTGACATCGCAGATGGACGGCCATCAATTGTCCTTGGTTTGATGTGGACTATTATCCTCTACTTTCAGGTAATGCATTTAAAGATTCTGATTGTATCTTGTGACCGATTATGGTTTTACTCCAAAGTGGGTCTTTCTCCTTTGGACCTGACCTTATTTTAAAGAGAATGTTTAATTGGGAAGAATTTATAAAATAAAATCCCTTGTTTTGATTTTTAAATCATCAATCTGTTGTCATTTAGTGTAATGGGCACCAACTGCACAACCCATTTAAGGGCTGGTTATCGCCCTGCATAGGGATGGAACGGTTAATGAAAACCGTCCGAACCGTTCAGTTCGATTGTCTCAGTTCGGTTCGCGTGTGTTGCGTTCCGTTCATGCGCTGCTCCTTTTTCTCATAGGTGAAGCGATTACACTCCAGAGCAGAAGGTGGCGGTACTGCGACCAAAGCCAACCACCAGTGGTAAACAATAAGAAGAAGCGAAGCAGCGTAGCCGGGTGTAGCACAAAAAAATCAGTTGTTGTGGAGAATTGTGTGGGTATGGCGAGTGGGAAAGAACAGGAGTTGGAAGACGCGCCAGCAGCATTTTATAGGTCTGCTGTATGGGACTACTTTGCATTTAGAGCGCTTTACACTACATTCATTCACCCATTCACACGCACACACTGATGGTGGCAAGCTACATTGTAGCCACAGCTGTCCTGGGGCTCACTGACAGAAGTGGGGCTGCCGTATACTGGCGCCACCGGGCCCTCTGACCACCATCAGTAGACAATGCAGGTGAAGTGTCTTGCCCAAGGACACAACGACACTGAAAGTCGGAGTCGGGGCTTGAACCGTCAACCCTTCGATTTCATGGAAAACTCCTACATCCAACGCCACTGTTTATGCAACAACGGAAGGACATGAGAGCCAAAAAGAGTGGGGATCCCTGTGGAAAAAGGGTCCCAGCGTTCTCGCGCACCTCGCTCTTCCAGCTGGTCCATGTTCACGAGTCGTTTTCCACAATTGGCGGTCATACAAACAAAACAAGCCGCTAAGGTACCAAAGAGGAAATACGGATAGTGTAGAGCGGATGTAGATTTGACCAATCAGAGGCCTCCTTTCAGTGGCACTGTCTGCGTTCGCCTACAATTTGGGAGAGGTGCAGCAGAGTGTCTGCAGACGGGGCGGATGTGCATTTGCGTTTACCGCGACACACGCAGACGACCTGGTGTTTGAGTATAAATCAGCCTAAAGTCTTCTGGTGCCCCAAGAGGACTAGTAAAAAGAATGTAGTAGCGTTGGGAATTTTTGCAAAGTTGCGGTTTGGCGCATGTATGCCAGGCTTAAGGCATGATTCAGACCCCCTCAGTTCCTTTAATTAACCCCACACTAACAGGAATTTCAAAACAGCAGCACAACAAATTTAAAAAGAAAAAGAAACTTCCTTCTCTGTTGGTACTGCATGATTGGCTGAATGATCTGTTTCACTAAGAATTTAAAATGTGTAAAAGTTGAGTTGAATGGTCCTAAACAAGTCAGGCACTCTTTAAGTGTATGAATGGAATTTGTGTTTTTTTTCTTCCCTAATGATATTTTCAATAATTGCATAATTTTGCAACCTCTGTAAGTGTAACTTTCGCTTTACAAAACACAGATCAGTTGTTGAGCTTATTAATCCTACCAGTGCAATTATGCTTCACTTACAAATAACTGATATTCAATTTCCACTAAAGGCATCCCGCTGGTCATGCTTTCTCCACAGCTTGAGAAAGGTTGCAGACAGTCTACCTTTTGTGGAGTTGATATTAAATAGATAGAGATATTACTGACCTTTACTAGTGTTGCACCGATACCAGTATCGAGCAAGTACCAACTAATACAAGTACCATTTTGAGAGCAAAAGTTTAACTATTGTCACCCATTCTAGGTAGGCAATGTAAAGTTCTACTGGATTCACTTTGTATCATTCTTTTTCCTGCTTCACAAAAGTAGGCAACAGCTTGAAAAACCATGGTGGCAATTATTTTACATCCAAGTAGTATGCAGTTCTTCATTTATACAATTCAAACTGATGGTATCGTATCAGCCAATACTGCACAGCCAGGTATCGGGTATCGGGTATCGGGGGCCAAGAAATGGCATCAACGTAACATGACCTTTTACCCTCCCTGGTTTTGCTTTGTTATTTGTTTCTCCATTAGATTGAAGAGTTAACGAGCAACCTGCCAGCTCTACAGGCGCTTTCTAACAGCAACTCATCTGTGGACAGCACAGCCAGCTGTGAAACAGGAAGCCCCCCCATGAAGAGGAAGGTCGTAACCAAATTCCAGGGCAATGCTAAAAAGGCTCTGCTCAGATGGGTGCAGTGCACCGCCGCCAAGTACGTAATTACAATTACAAGTAAAAGTATGTTTCTATACAAGATCCTCGTGTTTGTTCACAGTAAAAGTCAAGCAACATGGAGAGGCTCCCAATTGTGTTTTTCAGGGAATTTGGAATTGAGGTGAAGGACTTTGGACCCAGCTGGCGTGATGGTGTCGCGTTTCAAGCCGTAGTTCACGCCATCAGGCCTGATTTGGTCGATATGGAAGTGGTGCGACGGAGAAAGAACCGGGAGAATTTAGAGGAGGTTTTTTCACTTGCGGAAAATGAGCTGGGCATTCCTCGCCTGCTGGATCCAGAAGGTCTTTCTTTTGCTTTTGAATGATGATTTTCATTGTGTCTAACTATTCTAAATAACAATGCTTATCAGTGTTTTTTACACCAAGTAAGGTATCAGTAATATACGGTTTCGGTGTCAAACGTCTTCTCACATTAGTGTTCTTGATTCAGTGAGTGCTGAAAATACCAATGTTTCATTCATGGCTCAGAGTTTGGTTTCAGAGAAATGAGACTGCAGAAACTTTGTATTTCTGGCTCTACTTACAGAGAAGATTGAAGATGCTTTAATTGACACAGAGCTGCACACAAATGTATGTAGTTACAGGATCTTGGCTCTGGTTTGTAATACCAGGCCATCGTTGTGGATAAAAGGAGAGATGTATAAATAGCTGACAGCCTCGGCTGATTTAGTCTCTTGAGAAATATCTTTTTAGTCTACTAGATGTAATAATAATAACCATGTTGTGTATCTTTCCTTTTCATTTTATCAAATTATGAATTTCAGTTAATTTCATTTCATCTTTCAGGCTTGTTAAAGCAGTGATAAAATAATACTGTATCTCTGTAGATGTGGATGTTGACAAGCCAGATGAAAAATCCATCATGACATATGTGGCTCAGTTTCTCAAGCATTACCCAAACCCCAAACAGTCTGAGGGGGGTGGACAGCAGGATGAGGTAATTATTATTTTATCAACTTATTACACGCAGTTCAAAGTGAACTTGGTTTTTTTGAGGGATAAATACTGTTAAATTACAGTAACACTACTGTTCAAAAGTTTTTGGTCAAATTGAAATGTCCTTATTTTTGAAGGTAAAGCACTGTACTTTTCAATGAAGATAACTTTAAACTAGTTTTAACTTTAAAGAAATACACTCTATACATTGCTAATGTGGTAAATGACTATTCTAGCTGCAAATGTCTGGTTTTTGTCATTTCCAGCAACTATCACTCCAGTGTTCTACTGGTACAATCTGTTTGCTCATTGGCTCCGAAGGCTAATTGATGATTAGGAAACCCTTGTGCAATCATGTTCACACATCTGAAAACAGTTTAGCTCGTTACAGAAGCTACAAAACTGACCTTCCTTTGAGCAGATTGAGTTTCTGGAGCATCACATTTGTGGGGTCAATTAAACGCTCAAAATGGCCAGAAAAAGAGAACTTTCATCTGAAACTGGACAGTCTATTCTTGTTCTTAGAAATTAAGGCTATTCCATGTAAGAAATTGCTAAGAAATTGAAGATTTCCTACAGCGGTGTGTACTACTCCCTTCAGAGGACAGCACAAGCAGGCTCTAACCAGAGTAGAAAAAGAAGTGGGAGGCCGCGTTGCACAACTGAGCAAGAAGATAAGTACATTAGAGTCTCTAGTTTGAGAAACAGACGCCTCACAGGTCCCCAACTGGCATCTTCATTAAATAGTACCTGCAGTAGCCTGTTTGTGCTGTCCTCTGAAGGGAGTAGTACACACCGTTGTAGGAAATCTTCAATTACACTTATGTAGATATTGCACCAAAAACCAGATATTTGCAGCTAAAATAGTCATTTACCACATTAGCAATGTATAGAGTGTATTTCTTTGAAGTTAAGACTAGTTTAACGTTATCTTCATTGAAAAGTACAGTGCTTTTCCTTTAAAAATAAGGACATGTCAATGTGAGCCCACATTTTTGAACGGTAGTGTATCTGTTTGTGTTTACTGCATGCTTACTTATGATAAGCTTAACCATAGATCCCTTTGGTATATTTATGAATAAATAAATGGCCCTCATGCATTAACACTTGTTTTATCTGCTCGGTACTTAAGGCAAGGCAAGGCAAGGCAAATTTATTTGTATAGCACAATTCAGTACAAAGACAATGCAAAGTGCTTTACATGATTAAAATACAGGAAGATAAAACAGAATCAAAGCAAGTAGGAAAAAATAAAAAACTAATAAAATAAAATAAAAAATGCAGAAACAAAAAAAGAATATTAAAAACAAAGCTTAAGTACTACAAAAATGTATGTGGTAAAACATGTCAATAAATAAAGCTTTGATTTTGAATTACAGGCTTTAGAGATGCACCGTCACAAATCTGTGATAATCTCTGATCTTTTTTTAAGGCTTTGGTCTTTCGCTTGTGATCGCAGCCATAATTGGGCTGTATGGACAGTTATTAACACAGGTGTCTTTAACTGTTTATTTTAGCTGCTGAGAGAAGCAGCCTTAAAACATGGTTCTAAAGCTAACAAAAAATTTTTGAACTAGAATTTTTCTTCCTTTAGCTTCTTCTGTAAACAATGAACACATTTAGCAGCATTAGCATTATAAAGTAACCAGTCAATCACACAGTGTGTGTTTTCCAATCATGATAGAGAGCTTCACCTCATCTCTGAGATTTTCCAAAGGCTGATGGTGTTTCACTGTTAGAACTATCAGCAAGATGCTAATAAATCAAGCATGTTCCATACAAACCAGAAATAGAAAATATTTTTCTTTCAAAAAGTCTCCCAGAGCTGCATCCCATCATTTGACTTAATCTTTTAACCAAATACCAAAGAGAGTGTGAGTCAGCTTCACCTGGTCGCCCCTATCGCCACACTTTCAGCTGGAAGTTGGAGTTTTCAAGACATTAAAAATCATTTCTTTCCATTTGATTTCTCAGTGCATCTCTAATAGAAATGGTGTGCATGAAAACAAATTAGTTCTTATGTTTTATTTTATATCATCACACATTTATTTGTTGTTTTTTTCCATCCACTTTATTTTTTTATTTGTTGCACATCAAGCTGCTTCATGGCTCTCCTCCAACTCTTGCATTGTCAGTTTCAGTGCTTCAGGTGAGGTGTCAGGTCAGAGTTCTGCATGCTTTCTGTTTGGAGTGTGTTCACCCTCCTCTTCCATCTCTTCCTTCCTTTCACTCTGCTTTTGTTTCCTTGGTATTCTGATGCCTTTTTGATGTGAATGCATTTCTCTGTCATGCTTGCCTTGATGCTTTCCTGGAAAGTTTGTTCCCCAAGATATAGAGCAGATGCTGGAGGTATGTTTAAACAATAGCAGGAGTTTTCTTCTTTTATATCATATCTTTGAATACAATACTAGTATCAAAGTTCTCTGTTTCTACTACTCTTTTTAACGCTTCTGTGTCCAAGTCTGTTTATTCTAAAGTAGTCTTTTTAATCTGATCTATCATTTTTAAATTACAACATGGGAGGGTTCCATTGGTATGTTAATTAGGGGGAAATGGGTTTTGGATTTAGTTTTGCATAAACAAGCTGCTTATTTGTGACAGAGGGAAGAGAGGAAGATGCTTAGGGAACTGAAGGTGTTTGTAGATCAGCTGGAGAGAGATTTGCTGCGTGCCCAGGCCACAGAGGGAAGCCTCACTGACAAATACCAGGTGAGTTTGTCTTGGGTAGAAAAGAAATAAATATTTTAACAAGGAAATATTGTTCCAATCATTATGTCTGTGTTTTGCAGGGATTCAAAAACTTTCATGTCCAGTATGAAATGAAGAAAAAGCAGACAGATCAGCTGCTCCAGCCTGTTCATAAGGAAGGAAAGCTGTCAGTGGATCAGGCCCTGGTCAAGCAGGCCTGGGACCGTGTCTCTGCCCGGGTAACTATAGTCCAAGATGAAAAAGCTTTTTCTTTAGATTTACTGTTTAATTAAATCTTCTGTTTAGTAGCAGATTTTTGAATCCAATCCAAATTGGAAACTTTCCCTTAGAATCTGTGTAATTGCTCAAGCTGGTCCAGATTCTCCCCATCTATATATTTTCTCCTAACTTTTAGGGAAAAATTTAACTTATTTAATCCTATATATACATACAAGTTTTATGAAAAGACTTTTGCTTTTCTTTCAAAGGTTCCTACTTTTACATTATGTAATTTTTTTTATAATATCATATAAATTAAATAGGAATGTAAGTAGTTTTGTTTTTTTTGTTCAAAGAAATCTCCAATTCCATGCTTCTAATAAAGTTTAGTGGGGTGACAGGGTGCTTTGTGTTCACAGGCTGGGGGTGAGAGAACAGAGTGTGTTTTGTTCACCAGACACTTTATTTTCTGGACATCCACAGATTATTTAGAGAGGCATAATACGTGGTTGTAGCACAATTACTTGTGAATTTGAGGGACTGCTGTGTTTAGAGCTTCCTCTGCTGATGGTTCTTTCTATAGCTGAGTATCTTTCTTTGATTGGCTGTCAATTGTAGCTGTTGGACTGGCACATTCATCTGGACAAGTCCCTGCCTGGCCCCCTGGGGGTGGTGGGAGCCTGGCTTCACAGAGCGGAGTTGGCTTTGAGAGAGGACATTCCCCTCCAACATGTTCACGAAGAAACGGCCAACGTTCTGCACAGAAAACTGGAGCAGCATAAGGTAAAGTATCTGTCCTCAGCGTCATGTTAATTAGATAAATCAGTGTGAGGGTAATTGTATTTTTTTGTTGCAGGAAGTTTTAAAAAGCTTGGAATCGCACAGACAGACTTTCATGCAGATCCACAGAGACAGATCAGTAAACGGGGTACCGGTGCCACCCGAACAGCTCCAAGACATGGCAGAAAGGTCTATTTCTCCTCTCTACTAACCCTTGGGTTTTGTGTTTAAAATTCAGGAAAGAACTAAATTTTAATGTCTCTTTTCTCTACAGGTTCAACTTTGTGTCAACATCATCGCACTCTCACTTGATTAAACTAGAATTCTGGGAAATGAAGTATCGATTGATGGCGTTCCTTGTTTTGGCTGAAGCAAAACTCAAGTCCTGGATCATAAAATATGGCCGACGGGAGTCAGTTGAACTCCTGCTGCAGAGCTACCTTGTGAGTTTAACTTATTTAAATCGGAGGTGCATATTTTAACTTGCAGGTTTATGTAAAATGATAATTTCCCCATCTCTTTTGTAGACTTTTGTTGAAGGCCACAGATTTTTTGAGCAGTATGAAATCATCTTTACCGCCCTGAAGCAAGCTGCAGAGGTTTACATCAAGTCAGACAGTTCAAGTAAGATTATATGTTTATTTTACAAATACATATATTGGGATACCTAAACAAAATGAGTATTTGTCCTATTTTTTAGTAAACAGCGTCGATTTTTATGTTACAGGGACTAAAACCTGTAACAAAGGTAAGTCCAAAAACAGCGAAAACTAAAATGTGCCTGTTTCCATTCCTTCTCTAACTCTTGGCTTGCTTTTTGCTTCAACCCACTTCTGCCTCCAAGAATTAAAAGGTCATGGTGCATTATGCATGAGGGAATAACTAGTTGGAATGGTATTTTAGCATGTTTAACTGACCTAACAAACATAAGATCAGCAAGCACAATCATTCGCTGTTTCTACACAGTATGTAACATCGACTGGCAGTCAAGTATTCATACGGCTTGAACACTTGTGTGAACAATGCAGCCTCAAACCTCAGTGTATTTTGTTGGGATTTAAATGACAGACCAACACAAATTAGGGCATATTTTTGAAGGAAAATGATTTCTAGGTTTGCATAAAAACAAAATAGGAAAACCTGACTTGAATTTGTATTTCCTGCACTTAAATCTGATACACCTGAGTAAAATCCTAACAAATGCCTACAGAAGACACCCAACTAAGTCCACATGTATGTAATTCCCCAAGTCACCTGCTCTGTGAAGGCCTATAACCTTTCTTACAGAATATTAAAGAGCAAAAAACACCATGAAGACACAGAAAAGGAGCAAACATGTAAAGTTTAAAGTTGTGGATGAGTTTAAATCAAGACAAGCTTAAAAATGATATCCAAGCTTCTAACTTTTAGCAGTTAAATTTACTATAAAAAGAAGGACGTTTTGCACGACTGCTAAAATGGATCAGAATCAAGTATATTGCCAAGTAGGTTTGCACTTACAAGGAATTTGACTTGGTGTTGTTGGTGCAGACAAAAAACAAAATAAGATAGAATATATACAGAAGCTATATACACACAGTAGACTGTGGGTTAATGTAACGCAGAAATCCTGAATGGGGGAGAGAAACATTGTCCAGTGTCACGGGCGGCTCTTGGCCTTGTTGATCAGGCCGGTAGCAGATGGGAAAAAACTGTTTTTGTGACGGGAGGTTCTGGTCCTGATGGACCGCAGCCTCCTGCCAGAGGGAAGTGACTGACATAATCTGTGACTGGGGTGCGAAGGATCAGCCACAATCTTCCCTGCACGCCTCAGAGTCCTGGAGGCGTGCAGCTCCTGGAGAGATGGGAGGTTGCAGCCAATCACCTTCTCTGCAGACCGGATGACACGCTGCAGTCTGCTCTTGTCCTTAGCGGTGGCACCAGCGTACCAGATGGTGATGGAGGAAGTGAGGATGGACTCAATGATGGAGGAGTAGAACTGCACCATCATTGTCCTGGGCAGGTTGAATTTCTTCAGCTGCCGCAGGAAGTTCATCCTCTGCTGGGCTTTTTTGGTGAGGGAGTCGATGTTCAGCTCCCACTTTAGGTTCTGGGTGATGAAAGTTCCCAGGAAGCGGAAAGACTCTACAGTGTCAATGGTGGAGTCACAGAGGGTGATGGGGGTAGATAGGGATGACAGTTCACCTAAAAACTGACAAGGAGACCATTATTTAGAGAAAAAGCCAAAAGGCCCTTTGTGGCATTAGAGGAGCTGCCAACATCCACGGCTCAGGTGGAGGAATGTCAGTCAGACAAGTAGTAATGATGCCTTCCACAATCTGGCCTCAGAGTAGTAAGAATAAAACCAAAGTTCGAAATAATCCATCGTAAATTACTGTTTGCTCTGAGGCAATTAGAAGACCCAACACACCTATGGTGGAAGGTGTTCGTTTTTTGATGGAATGAGTCCAAAATCAGTCCGTAATTTAAACCCTTGATATGGTGGAAAACCTACACCCAGAATCACTCTGAACACATTATATCCACAGTGAAACAGCATGCAGTGAGATAATTGAGAATCTTGAGGAAAGACTTAAAAATTGATTTTCATTAAAGCGCTTCCTTAAAATCTATTGAAGCACAGCTACTTAGTATCAAAGAATGTGACAAAACGCCATATTCTAGATGCAGAAACCTGGTAGAGACATTATCCGAAAGACAGTAATCGTAGTAAAAAGTAGTTTAAATCATCACTAGTAAAACATGCTTCTGAACCATGTATCCCTTATCTTTCACATAGCAAGTCTACGATTGAGTGTGAAAATCCCAACAATATCCACTGAAGTTTGTGTTTTTATGACAAATGTTCAGAGGGAATGAATACTTCAAGGCACTATCATGTCATCATGTGAAAGTGTTTAGTTATCTTAGGAAGCTATGCTAATCTAAAGTTGTTTGATTTCCAGTTGATGAAGCAGAAGGTGTGAGCAAATTCCTGACTGAAACAACAGCTCAGTGGAAGAACCTGGCCCTGGAGGTCCGAAGTGTTCGCAGCATGCTCGAAGAAGTGATCTGTAACTGGGAGAAGTATAGCAGCTCTGTGGCATCACTGCAAGCCTGGCTGGAGGATGCTGAGCAAATGCTCAGCAAGTCAGAGAATGCCAAGCGTGTAAGAGCTTTTAGAGACAGTAGGAACAAGAGCGAATGCAACATTAAAATACACTCTATGACATCATCGCTATGTGTTCCCATAGCATGCAGCCCTGCACTCTTTTAGCCTTTTTTTTCTTTCATGTTTCAGGATTTTTTCAGGAACCTTTCTCACTGGATCCAGCAGCACATGGACATGAACGATGCTGGCAATTTTCTCATTGAAACGTGCGACGAAACCGTCTCGCGAGATCTAAAGCAGCAGCTTCTGCTGCTGAACGGTAGATGGAGAGAGCTATTTGTCAAAGTCAAACATGTACGTTTTATGCATTATTAAATCCAAATTACATACCAAAATGTGTTACATTTCTTACATAGCAGGTATAGCCTTCTTATATTATTAAAAAAAGTCTAATCATCTTTGCTATTTCCTTTGCAGTATGCAAGAGCAGATGAAGTTGATAAATTAAGACAAGACTATCAAGATGGGATTAAGACCTTAAAGATGTTTATGGATGCAACAAACGAGAAGATGACCGCTCCTGTTCAAGTATCTTTCCTTAACGTCAGGGCCTTTGTTCAAGATGTGGAGGTTAGACCATTTATTTTTCTTAAAGTTTACACCAACCCTCACTATATCAGTTTCTGTCCTGTATGCCGTCATTTCACCGTATTTTTTTTATATTATCTCTCATAGGAAATCAAGCACAAAGTGCCAGCAATGGAGGCAGCCTGCAAGGCCGCAAGCCGCACCGCCAGGCTGTTGACCAAAGACACTCCACAAGAGGAGATTTCTCAGATGATGGATGTGATGGCTTCGATCAAAGAGCAGCTCAGTAAGGTGAGAATGTGTCAGCATGTGGTGTTTTGCAACAAGAGTGTTATATTAAGTTTTTTGCCTCCCTACAGCCAATTAAGATTAAAGACGCTATTATATCACCATTGCATATGTTTTTATGCTTTATTTTGTGTTGATAGACATTAGTGATTGTAATATACTGTATGGGCTATCATTTAATGGAGAATACCCCCTTTTTTAAGCTAAATGCAATGTATTTGTATAGTGCCAATATACAGCACATGTCATTTCAAGGCACTTTAAGAGGTAATTTAATCAAATGATACAGACAGCTTGGTTAAAAGGAAACCCAGCAGACAGCAGTGATTTGACACTGCAGAATTCACTCCTCCTGGATGAGCATGTAGTGACAGTGGACAGTGCTTGCATATTATCAGATTACTTACTGCAGTAATCTGTCATACTGAGCATACATGTAATGATAGGAGAGAGAAAAACTCACCCAGTTGAATATTAATGTGACGGATCGACATAAAGTAATACATAAATTCAAATAATAGAAAAAATACATGGTTTTAAAAATTGTACAATCATTTATAAAGTGTATGCAGAGCCACCAGCTTTACATACAAGGATATTCAGGTGTTTGCCTTGTCCTCGGTTCAAACGGTACAAATCGAATCAGGTTACACGATGATGCCTTGTCACAGACTCTAAATTGAATTTTAGTCTAGATGTTTGCAATAATAACATTGCTTCCATTAAATCCATTTTATTTCAGTTCCGGCTCCTTGTTTGGAATAACTGTTGCCTCAGCCAATCAGAAGTAGGGGTGTAAATCACATCCATCATGGCGATTCGATTCAGTTTCGATTTCCTGACCCAGCGATTTGATTATTTTCGATACTCAAGAATACACCACGATACAATTCAATTCAATTAATTGGTTCATTTTTTTGTTCTTTTCTTTTTTTTTTACACTTTTTTACACAATGTTTCAAATTTGGAATAAATCAATGAACGCTGTAATATGGAACCCTTTTTCCACCTGGATCTCCGCTCTTTTTGGCCCTCATGTCCCTCCGTTGTCGGACTAAACTCGCCCACGCTTCCTCGCCGCCTCGGCTGTATCTAGACCCACAGCGTGTAGCGCAGACCACGCTTCAATATTGAGGATAAATTAAAAATGTCTGCTTCAAGCTCACTGCGACACACTGCTGTAAGAGTATAACCAGGAAGCGAGGTACAAGGGCAAAATAGGTTTAGCGCCACCGCAGCATGGGAGGGAGAATTACATCCAGGGGCAAATGGATAAAAATAGAAAAACGTGAATCGATACTCTTGCAGACGCATCGGATCGTCGGCTGTTGGATCGATGCATCGATACAAAACGATTTTAATTTACACCCGTAATCAGAAGGGGAAAGGATTTATATTTCTATTAAATTCCCACAGACGATGCTGCAGACAGTTCATAGTGGGGATGGTGATTTGAGGTATTAGTTCCTTTCCAAGTCAAAATCCTGAAACATCTGCTTTTTTCTTCCATTTCTTCTGTGGAAGCCAAACAAGTGGACTGCACCACTAATTGTCTTTTAACAGTCTTTTTACCAATCTACCAGAGTGACTATTGGTCTCTTACTCGTGTTTTTACAGTACAGTATGTTCCTGCAACAAAAATTCACTCTAAAACACACTGTAGTGTGTCATAATAAAGTTCAGGGAGTGTGATTCGCTTTTTAAGGAACTAAGGATCTGTTTCCTTCGGAACGACGTGGCATGTTTATCTTTCTGACATGACTTTTTCTTGTCAGGTGAGGGAGAGGTTTCTGCCTCTGCTAAGGGAGTCTCAGTCTCTCTTACCTCCACTGGAGGAAATGGAGAGGAACATCACAGGCTTTTACCAAGCTCTGGAGAAGGCTGGCCGTATCACCGGCACCACAGACTCTGAGGGACCAGTAGATTTTAAACAGAATTGCCAGGTAACTCATAAAACAGTTCAGGATTAATGAACTTTAGACTTATGGATATAAATGTCTAATTGACCCTCTTAAAAAGTCAGGTTTCATTGCCTTGTTTTTAGCCTAATGTTTGGTTAACTTAAAGCAACATCGTATTATATACATAACATTTTTTTTATTTTACACTTTAGGAGCTGGCGACCTTCACACACAGCTGTAAGAAGTGCCTGACAGTAATAGAAAGAAACCATCAAACTATCCAAAAAATCATGAACACCAGTAAAACCCTGCAGCATATGGACATGAGTCTGTTGCAGAAGAGAGTGGCAGATTTGCAGACTTCGTCACAGGTAACTTTCATAATCTAATGCAGTATCACTGTATGTCTAAAGCTGCTTGTCAGCAGTGAAGTAATTGCTTGTGGGATTTCCTTTAGAACATGATTACGGAATCAACAGAGTGGCGAAAGCATGTGGAAGCAAACAGCAGCCTCATGAAGAGGTTTGATGAGTCACGAGTCGAGCTGGAGAAAGTCCTGAAAGCGGCCCAGAACTGTCTGACAGAAAGGGGCAACCCGGAGGAACTGCTGAAGAAACACACAGTAGGGCTTTTTTTAAACATTCAGCTTCTGTTCATCAAAATAGATGGGAGCAGTTTATTATATCCTAATATAATTGACACAATGCACCGATCAGAATTCAGTTTTGTGGAAGTTGGAGCTGCCAGCACCAATTTTCCTTTTTGTTTTTAACCAAAGCCAATGTGATGAAGTTGACATTTTAGATTTGCTTTAGTATAACACTATAGTAATGCAACTAGTTTTACAAAAACAGCTGTATTAATGTGCATCCATACTGGAGAACTTTACTCCAAAATGTTCCAAACAGCTCTTGGCCCATTTCTTTTATTTGTTATCTGTTACCTGCTGAAGTCCCTCTTGTCTTTTAGATGTCGCTATTTAAATTTAACGGACAAAGTACCATTTCTGTTTGAACATCATCCTACATGCTCAAAAATGTTTTAAGTACGATGCATTCACTTCTCAGAAAGAAACATCAGATGTTGATATTTTTGACCAGTCTGTCACTTTTGGTCACCAAAATATACTTGAGTTGTTTTGGGGTTTTTTTAACTACAGCTTAATGTAAATGAGTTTTGTTTTTAAGAACAAGCCTCAGCTAGAGGTTGAACCCTGAAAACATCTTGCTGTCATTTGCAGGAATTCTTTGGACAGCTGGACCAGCGGGTTTTGAACACGTTCCTCAAGGCTTGTGACGAACTGACGGATATTTTGCCTGAGCAGGAGCAGCAGTGTCTGCAGGAAACAGTTAGAAAGCTGCACAAACACTGGAAGGTTGGTGGGAATTAATCCATGAAAATCTATAGATAAAAAGTTATTTCAAAAGGATATGTGAATACTTGCTTATACTAATTCTTATCTTTCTGTTATGATACAAAAACTACATTGTAAGAAGATAATTTAACAGTAGTTTAGCTGTTAGAAAGTGTATTGAAACTATAGTGCTGTAAACAAATATGAGATTATAGTTCCTCTTTCCTCAGGATATACACACGGAAGCCCCTTTTCATCTCCTGCATCTGAAGGTGGAGGGCGAGAGGAACAAGCTGATGGTGTCGTTGCAGGGGTGCCAGGCAGAGCTGACCAGGGAAAACCGGCACCTGGCTAGCATGGGGAGTGAGAGGCTCATCAAGGAGCACAGGGTCAGCACACTATTGCTACTTAAACATGTTCTTGAAATGTTTCTACTGAAATTTTCAAGCGATACTCCAAAGTAAAGTAGTGTTCGCTTGAAAACTGCAAGGAAATCATTTTTTGTTTTTACCAGAGATGGCAAAAGTACTCACTTTCCGTACTTGAGTAAAAGTACAGATACTTGTGTTAAAAAATACTCTGGTAAAAGTGGAAGTACTGATTAAACTTCTTTACTCAAGTAAAAGTAACAAAGTACAGGCTTGTAAATTTACTTAAAGTATAAAAGTAAAAGTAGAAACCACTTTTTTCATGCCGTTGCCTACATTTTAAATGGATGTCTGCCAATAGGACTAGATCTCCGTTGTGTTCATTTTCAATCATCTCGTCGTCCATGCTACTATGCTAACGCCACCGCCACCAAGCTGCAATGATTTGCCGCCAATGAATACCGCCGAATCTGTCGATTCATCTTGTAGTGGTGCGTCAAATGCAACGTAGATTCCCATCCAATTAGATTGAATTTGGTATTGATGACGTGAAAAATAATAACGGTAACTCCATTGAAATTATTCAAACTAAAGTAACGAGACAATTTTTTAAAATGTAAGGAGTAGAAAGTACAGATATTTGTGTAAAAATGTAAGGAGTAGAAGTAAAAAGTCGTCATAAAAATAAGTAGTAAAGTAAAGTAAAAATATCAGAAAAATCTACTTGAGTACAGTAACGAAGTATTTGTACTTCGTTACTTCCCATCTCTGGTTTTTACCTATTAAGATCTGAATAGGGTGGTATGCAGTCATACTGAATCTGATCATTCAGCGAAATATTAACATTGATAAAGAATTGAAGATCTTTATGTGTAACTGTGTTGTAACAATGTTCTGCTTTATAAAATGCCATTAAGGCGTTCTTTAGGGAGAAGGGTCCTCAGTCTATATGTGAGAAAAGACTACAGTTGATGGAAGAACTGTGTCAAAAGCTACCTGAGGGGGACCCAGCTCATCAGATTTTGGACACGGCAAGAAGGGACTTTACTGAGGTGCAGGAGGAAATTGAAAACACCCACCAGAAGCTAATGCAGCACCAAGATAAATGGAAGGAGTATGATGCAAGGTACGGTATTTTAAAGAAAATATTTGTTTTTTCTGAGACTGGCTTAGCTTAAAGGAATAGTACACAAAAAACATGATTAGCCTTCATTTTCTACTCACCCCCATGCTGAACAACACTCTGGAGTACTTTTTTGATATCTCAAATGCATCTGGAGACCTGGGAGGCTTCTTGCTGTCTGCTGACATTCAAATAATGGAGGTCTATGGCGCCCGAGGCAGAAAGGTCCATAAAAGTCCACAAAAAACGTGTCAATATTCCTCCATACTGCTCGTCCAATGTATTCCAAGTGTCCTGAGTGGGTAGCGTCCATAATTTACTCGAAACGAAGTCATTTAGAATGTTTTTAGAGCATAAACAGTAGTGTATAGGATTTCCTAAAAGCGCGTTCACGACGCTACGGAAACCGCGGCAGACCAAACCAGATGAAAGTGCGCATTCAGCTCGGCAAAGAACTCATGCTCTTCCTCAACACTGAAATCCTCAGACATTTTTCTTTCGTTGTTTCTTTCTTTGCACAGGTAAACAGCACATTTCTTCTTCTACGCTTGCATTATCGGCAGAGCAGACGCTGAATGCGCACTTTCATCTGGTTTGGTCTGCCGGCTTCCGTAGACTCGTGAACGCGCTTTTAGGAAATCCTATACACTACTGTTTATGCTCTAAAAACATTCTAAATGACTTCGTTTCGAGTAAATTATGGATGCTACCCACTCAGGACACTTGGAATACATTGGACGAGCAGTATGGAGGAATATTGACACGTTTTTTGTGGACTTTTATGGACCTTTCTGCCTCGGGCGCCATAGACCTCCATTATTTGAATGTCAGCAGACAGCAAGAAGCCTCCCAGATCTCCAGATGCATTTGAGATATCAAAAAAGTACTCCAGAGTGTTGTTCAGCATGGGGGTGAGTAGAAAATGAAGGCTAATCATGTTTTGGGTGTACTATTCCTTTAAACAATCAAAGAAGAAGGCCTAAAAGGTGAAGCAATCTCGTCCTCTTTACTAAAATCTATTACCTGGAAATGTTGCAAAATGTGAATGGCTGAGTGTGGTTTTCATTTCTGTGTCACAAACTCTTCACCTCTATTAATAATAGAGATTAACTGCAGTTTGTACAGTTTTAATTTTTATCGTTGCATTAGTTCAAGTGTAATATCATAAAGATTTGAATCTGTTATTCCACTATTAATGTAGACGTCTAGTCATTTTGTGAAGCACACATTTTAACTTCCTATACACCACATATTTTGCTTCTTTATGACCTTAACTATTTTAGTATTTTTTTATATATATAAGCTGAAATGAATGTTTTGTGTCCTTTTACCTCTGGATTGATTTTCTTCATCCCTTTCTTGAAAACAGGTATGCCGAACTGTCTTGTTGGCTTATATCCAAAGAAAGCCAACTGAGGCTTCTGAGAAACCGAGCCAGTGACCCCAGAAAATACAATCAGGTGAAATCCACCATCACGGTGAGTCCCATTATTTGCCTTGCTCCTGTTACTGTTTGTCATCCTGAGGAGATGAGACTGTTTACTAAGTCACTTAAAAAAGATGACACCTTTGGCCTCATAGGGTTTTATCAGCTTTTGATCTTGTTTGCAGGAGTTGAGAAATGAGGCAGAGCTACAGGAGGGGAACCTTGCTTGGCTAAAAGCCCGTATGGCTGTACTGATTGAAATCTGTGCTGACAGTGATGCCCAAAGGCAGGGAAGCACTTTGAACAAACTCTCTGCTGATTTTAAGGGTCTCCTTGCCTCTCTCGTTGAGGTAAGTCCCTTTTGTTCTTTTGGAAGACCTTTCATACTCTTTTTTCTGGTCATTTATAGTACCTTGCTGAACGCAAGTCCTCCATCATTACTCTTGGAGCAAAGTTTGTATGTGGAGAACACCATTGCAACTATGAGATATCGGGTTGACAGGATGATTATATACAGGAGTTGGACAATGAAACTGAAACACCTCTCATTAAATTACTGAATTTGACCAGCCTGGTGGCCAATCTTCATTAATTGCACATTGAACCAATAAGAGCAGAGTGTGAAGGTCCAATTAGCAGGGTAAGAGCACAGTTTTGCTCAAACTGTTGCAATGCACACAACATTAAAGGTGACATACCAGAGTTCAAAAGAGGTCAAATTGTTGGTGCACGTCTTGCTGGCGCATCTATGACAAAGACAGCAAGTCTTTGTGATGTATCAAGAGCCACGGTATCCAGGGTAATGTCAGCATACCACCAAGAAGGACGAACCACATCCAACAGGATTAACTCTGGACGCAAGAGGAAGCTGTCTAAAAGGGATGTTCTGGTGCTAACCCCGATTATATAAAAAAAAAAAAAAACACGGCTGCCCAAATCACGGCAGAATTAGATGTACAACTCTACTCTCCTGTTTCCACCAAAACTATCCGTCGGGAGCTCCACAGGGTCAATATACACGGCCGGGCTGCTATAGCCAAACCTTTGGTCACTCATGCCAATGCCAAACGTCGGTTTCAACGGTGCAAGGAGCGCAAATCTTGGGCTGTGGACAATCTGAAACATGAATTGTTCTTTGATGAGTCCACCTTTACTGTTTTCCCCACATCCGGGAGAGTTACAGTGTGGAGAAGCCCCAAAGAAGCGTACCACCCAGACTGTTGCATGCCCAGAGTGAAGCATGGGGGTGGATCAGTGATGGTTTGGGCTGCCATATCATGGCATTCCCTTGGCCCCATACTTGTGGACTACCAAAGGACTACCGAACATTTCTGGAGGACCATGTGCATCCAATGGTTCAAACATTGTATCTTGAAGGAGGTGCTGTGTATCAGGATGACAATGCACCAATACACACAGCAAGACTGGTGAAAGATTGGTTTAATGAACATGAAAGTGAAGATAAACATCTCCCATGGCCTGCACAGTCACCGGATCTAAATATTATTGAGCCACTTTGGGGTGTTTTGGAGGAGCGAGTCAGGAAACATTTTCCTCCACCAGCATCACGTCGTGACCTGGCCACTGTCCTGCAAGAAGAATGGCTTAACATCCCTCTGACCACTGTGCAGGACTTGTATATGTCATTCCCAAGAAGAATTGAAGCTGTATTGGCCGCAAAAGGAGGCCCTACACCAAAAAAAACAAAAACCAGTTGTTTCAGTTTCATTGTCCAACCCTTGTACATATTATTCAATGTTCATATACATTACAAAGCTCTGTACTGTAGCAAATTTGTTAACAAAATGCTTGCTTGTTAAAGGATAACAATAAGAAATAAATTATCATATTTGTTGCGGTCAAAATTTTGTATTCTCACTTAAAAAAAGAAAGAAGGAAAACGGTTGCCCTAATGGTTCAATTTTGTATTGTTAAATACACCAGTTTAAAGAATCTTAGTCAGCATCTGATCCATCAATTATAAACTATATATGTCAAAACGTCTTTCAATAGTTTGAAGTAAATCTCCAAGTAGTTTTGTTAGCAGAAAACAATGTGTATGATAATTCTTTTCAAAGGCGGAGAAGATGGTGCTTGCAGTTGGGGATTGTGTGCAGTTCAGAGAGGAAGTACAGGCGACTTTGGAGGATCTGGATCAGGGGCAGAAAGAAGCTCAGGCAGAGGCCACCAAAATACTGGATTGTTCTACTTCAAGAGAAGCCCAACAGCTGCTGCTCGTTCATCAGGTGCTGCATGACAGAGACCGAATCGTCAATCTTTTTCTTTACCGACCTCCATGCTGCTTTATGTCTAGGCTCTCCGTGTTTCAACATATTAACATTTTGAATGAACTTCTCTTGATAACAGCAACAGTTAAAGCGACTAAAACTAAAAAGGAAGGATGTCCAGCAGCTGATCACCAGAGGCCAGCAACTCCAGTCTGAAGAAGGACTGGGAGAGACTCTGCAGCAGGACCTGCAGACTTTAGAAAACACACTGGGCAAAATGGAGCAGAGTATGGATTCACAGGAACAAAACCTCGAGGTGAACACAGTCACTAAGAAAGATTATGAAGATGTATTCACCTTAACATGCCAAACGGGTGGAGCAGTTGTAACTGATGATAGCTGGGTCAACATCTCAGATTTAGACAGTATAATTGAGAGTCATGTTGTTTCAAACCATTGAAAATACTTCTACTTTTGATATTTGTTATTTTTCAGGTTACTCTGGCCGCCTGGCAGGAGTTTGACAGTCAGCAGGAAGCAGTGCATGAGTTTGTCAACAAAGCCCGCTCCACAGTAGAGAGAGATGTTAACTTCAGCAGTCCTGAGAGCCTTGCCGTTGAACTGGATCAGGCAAATGTAAGAACATTTGGTTTAAAGCGTAACAAACCTTTTTAGACCGACTCAGTTTTTTTGCTATAAGGGAAAAAAATAGGTAATTCTCCTTATATGTATTGCAAATTTGATGATTTTGTGAACAGGTGATGCTGAAGCAGTGCGAAGCGGAAGTCTTACACATGAACACCTTACAGAAGAGAGCAACAGAAATCCAGCTTGGTGCAAAAAGCAAATCTCTTCTTCTACAGCAAGCTCGTTCTCTCAGTGAGCAGGTGGACAAAGTAGAAACCAGACTGAAGGAAGAGTAAGTTAAATATGTTCTCCAGTTTTTAAGATAGAAAACTTACTCAAATTTCTGATATATTAATCGTAATTCTATATCATTGCATTTTAATACATTATTGTTATGAAACAATATATACAAGTGTTTCTAGGAAAATCAGTCAAATGCGGGTGACCCACAAAAATTCGGTCTGCATAAGGGGAAGGTAATGCTAATAATTATTATTTAGAAAGTAATAATATAGATAACGATGGTGAGTATTAGCTTTGTGCATTTTACATAAGTACCAGAAAGTGCTACAACACAAAATATGTGTTAAATCTAAGGCTGATTTATACTTTGAAACTAGGTCGTCTGCATGGGTGTCGCGGTGAACGCATAGACGTCCCCGCCCCCTCCGCAGACACTCTGCTGCTGCTCTCCCAAATTGTAGGCGACCGCAGACAGTGCTGCAGACAGGAGGCCTCTGATTGGTCAAATCTACATCCTATCTACACTATGCGTATCTCCTGTTTGGTACCTTATCGGCTTGTTTTGTTTGTATGACTGCGATTGCAAAAAATTACTCGTGTAGATGGACCAGCTAGAAGAGTGAGGTGCGTGAGAACACTAGGACCCTTTTTCCACCTGGATCTCCACTCTTTTTCGCCCTGATGTCCCTCCGTTCTCCTCACCGCCTCTGCCGTATCTAGACCCACATCTAATTCGTGATTTTCTCCTTTTGCGTTATGGCGTGGAATAAACATAGCACAGACCACGCTTCAATATTGAGCATAAATAAAAAATGTCTGCATCATACCAGCGACAAGCTCACTGCGACACACTGCTACGGGAGTATAACCAGACTAAACATCAATCATAAAACCTGGGAAAGTTCTATCTGACTGTCCTCTTACAGACATGATCCACTGTCAGCCAATTTAAGCTCTAAATGGCTGAATGTATGTGTCACAACATCCTCTTGATCCAAATATTGCCAATAATCTCATAGAACAGTAATAAAAACAGAGCTACATATTAATGAAGGCACACACTGTTCCACTAAGTTTGCAAACAGAATGCTTTTGTTGCTTTGATGATTAGCTCTGAATGACAAAACTAGTTTGAATATGTTTATCATACATGCAGGCTTTTATAAGATCAGGGCTTATGTGTGTTACTGTGCAATAAAAAGGTTTATTTTAAAATTTCCTGAGTTAATTAGTCCTTTTTTCCCCAGGGTGAAGAATCTGGAGGAAATGAAAAATCAGTGGGATCGATTTGGAATCGGATTTATTTCATTTTCCTCATGGATTTCTGAAAAAGAGAAACAGCTAGATGCAATAAAATCCTCAAATTTGCCTCTTGAGGAGCAGATCAAAGCACTTAAGGTAACGTGTGGTTAAACATTAAGCTACAGTTCTCAACATCAAAAATTTATACTGCCTTAAGCACACCTTACACATGTTTTAATCCTGTTAACTTCATTGTTCTTCTTATTTCATGCTTCTGTAATGCCATTGGTATAATTGTATTTCTTAAGCCCTTCTTCCCATCCAGCTGCCACTATAAATTAATTCAGGTTTCCATAATGCTGTCACTTAAAGACAGTATTAGGGCTCCTTAGTTTCTTACTCTGTCTGCTGGATCTTGCTGTCGCTGTCTTCCTGTTTCTTTATGTTTTCCTCATGTAATGCTAATTTTCTCATCATTATATTCTCCGAGAATTGTAATACACCTGGTGGTGCAACCTGGACACATCTTCAGCGACTCTCCTGAGATCACTGGGTGTTTCAGGTCTTAGTCATACACCCTTACTTGGGTGACCCAGCCGGGGGAGATCAGTTCCCCGATTTGTATCCAGGTAGCACACTACGACACACCTCCCCCCTCCTCAACCAGAGCCACCGTAAAGCCTTTTCAGCTGCTTTCAAAATGTTTTTGGTGGCTCTTCGACTCAGAACTCAAATCCCTAGGAGTCCTAGGATAGGCTAGGCTTGCAGCGGGCCTTCCAGCCATTCCTCCAGCACTCAGCCACGAGCATATTTGCATATTTAGCCCCCTTCCTCTCCTGGGCTTCCGCTATTCTGTCCTCCCAAGGAACAGTTAGTTCAATCAGCACAACCTGTCTGGTGGAAGTTGATGACAGCACCATGTCCGGGCGGAGTGTCATGGCTGCGATGTAATCCGGGAATCGCAACTGCCTCCCCAGATCGACCAAGAGCTGTCAGTCTTTTGCTGTCTTGAGCTGGCCCCGTTGGGTTTTCTTGGAGGGTTGCAGTTTCTCCCCTGCTCAAACAAAGGCAATCATGCCCCTCCTTAGAGGTCGACTCTTGCTGGTGTTTATCTGCCATCTCCCACGGCCTTTAGGCAGCAGCTTAGGATGTGTTTAAGAGACCCTTTCCTCTGGCAGAGCTGACACACAGGTGAATCTATCAGGCCCCAGGTGAAGAGGGTAGTGGGGCTTGGGAGGACATCATACACCGCTTGGACGATGAGGTGTTGTAGTCTGTGATCATCTGAATGCCTTTCCACATCCTCCTGGCGTTGCTGTCGTCCTGGAAAAGATCCCGGATCTTCTGGCTGTGGTTCTACTTCGCTGATCTGATGGCAAGGTTTAAATTGGCACACGCTGTTCTTAGTGCCTCTTTATCACCAGACTTGAAAGCTTAGTTCTCTGCTTTTAGCGATTTCCGAACCTCTCCATTTATCCAGTGGGTTAGTTCGCCCGGGTGGTGATGTTCTTTTTGACGCTGACGTCCTCAATGCATTTGTTGATGTAGGCTGACACAGTCATGGCATACTCATCTATATTTAATAAGTCCTCATACAGTATGTTGCTGCAGCCTTGAAGATGTTCCCGTCAGAGCATTCAAAACAGTCTTGGAGTGTTTCCATGGCACCCTCAAATTACACTCGGACCTTATATCTCCAAGCTCATAATAATTGTAAAGCTATGTGCTTTATCTACATGGATTATTGCACCCCAGATTGTCCAATTGTTCATGTCATGCATCTGTAAATTTTGTCATGAGAGGGATAGTGGAGATGATAGAGAAAGGGTGGTGGTTGGGGGGTAAGGCTGGGTGTGGGGGTTGCGGATGGGATGTGGGGTGGGATGTAGGGTTGGGATGTTCGGGGTTGGCGAGGTGCGTGAGGGGGTTAGGGTTGGGTTATGGGGGGTTGGTGGGATGGGGGGAGGGTGGTTGAGGGGGTAGGTTAGGGTTAGGGTAGGGTTTGTGTGGGGTTAGGGTAGGGTACGGTTAGGGCTAGGGTTTTCTCTCCAAAAGGTGTTCTTTCGCATCATGCAGTCTGCTGTGTATAATGCTGCATGTGGTATTATTCTGTTCTTTCCAGATACTGTCTTCACAGCATTTGCTAGGTCATCATAAAGCTCCCACACATTTAGCTCTTCAACAGTAGACCACGTAATGTCCCAGGCCATCTTTGATCACGCCTCTCTTGAACACGATGACTCCTCTCAAAGTAATTGTCTTTCCTTCTAGAGACATAATGGATGGAAATTCACTCAAAGAAAAATAAGGTGTGTTGTCCAGTTCAAGGTCAATGCATACTATTTCCCCAAAGCTGTAGCTATGAGTAACATTTCCAATGCAGAGCATTTCTCCTGGGTGCTGCCTTCAATTTTACATTCATCTGGACATTCTGATTCATTTAGTAGTTTTTGACAGCATAGAGACTCAGAAAGGAAGAGTGCATTTTCTGCTGAAGTCTTAAGTTGCGTTATTCCACATTCCATCAGGACTGACAGGTCAGGTGAAACAAAAGGTACTTGCCTTGTAACTCCCTTGTTTAATTGACAGTACTGTGAAGAGCAGGTTTTGGAGAGGTATGCGCTGGGTACATTTTTCACTGTTTTTCTAATGAGTGAGGAGATAGGGCACTGAGCATAGATTTGGTAGCCACCAGACCTCGCCTGGACTTTTTGAAATATTGTACTGAGCAGCTCTGCCCTCTGTGAATATATATTTGGGGTCACACCATCCGTAGCCATAGATTTTACCAGCTGCAAGATGGGAATATCGCTGTTCTTCCTTACAACATTTTGAAAAGCTGAGCTGTCACAAAAAGCACTGCATAAGCACTGACAAAGTGCATCGAATCCACACGTATTCCACACAGAGAGTGTTGAGTTTTCAAATGTACAAGGTTTAAGCCGGTTTCCGTTTTTTATTAGTCCCTCTTTGACCCAATGATGGCTCTGCATGAAGCCGTTGTGTGCAGGGAGGCAGATGAGAAGTTTTTTTTTCCATTTTTTGGGCTGTAAGAATTGGTTCCTTACTGTTTTCAGCCAATCCTTTAACTGTTGGATGATTGTTTTTAATTTGTTCCTGTTTTCTTCTATCTTTGAATGAACTTCGAGACCTGATTTCTGATGGCTCTTTTCTGATAAATTTTTCTGACTTTCTGAGACCTTTAGCACATCTAATGTGGTGTATGAAACTCTTTCACAGCATTCGAGATGTTGAATGAGGTGTCTTCATTTGGCTTTGCCGCCCTTTGATGTAGTAGTTGCATGAACCTTTTCTATTTTATCTACTTTTTCCTTATTAAAGTCAGCCGATATACTTGGAAGCTTCTCCTTTGGTTTAGGCTAATGTTTCTGGTTCCTGCTGGGTTTTCAAGTCTTGAGTGGATGAAATCTCCTTTTTTACCTAATATTTCACACCAGGAAGTTGAAAATCTTTTGTTGATCTTTTTTCAGTTTCTGAGACGTCTGGCACATCTAATGACGATGGTGAATCCTTTGCAATACATTTATCTGGAACAAGATTTCCAGAAAAGTGTTTGAATGCAGCAGATGCAGGAAACTTTTCTTTTTTTGGTATATTGTTCTCGTCAGTGATAGCAAAATATCTTTCTGCTCACATTTGTCATATTTTTCATCATTTTTAAGGCATTTACCTGTGGAAGGATTTCTGGTGAAGCGCTGGGGTGTTGTATCCTTTGATTCTGTAGCAAGCTCATCTTTGTTTTCATCTACTCTTTTTTCCAGGTTTGGTTTTTGATAAATCTAACCTGCTGTGTATAACGCTGCATTAACGCTGGCAGTAATGATATCCGGTTACGCCGATCAGAGGTCACTAAAATTAGTGTTGCTTCGGTGTGTAAGTTTGCCAAATCAATGTTGGACTCCGTAATTTTCTCTGGTCCCCTTTCCTGATCTGACCAGTGATGACATGTTTAGCCGCATGTCGTCATTCAACTGCTGGTTGTCTAGGTGGTGTCCTGAAAACAACGTGGGCTACATTAATAATTGGCAATCCTTTTGGGGAAAGCCTGGTCTGATTCGGAGAGACGGCATCCATCCCACTTTGGATGGTGCAGTTCTTCTTCCTAGGAATCTGGCCACATTTATTAGTCCTCCAAAACCCTGACCCCCCAGGGTGCAGACCAGGAAGCAGAATTGTAGTTTAACACACATCTCTGCAGCTTCTCTACTGTTACCCACTCTTTACTCCATCCAGACTGTGTCTTACCCACGACCAAAATCTAATAAATTAGCAACTATTCCCAAAAGTGTAAATCATGATAATTTTATTAAAATAACTCCAATTGGGGAAAAAGTTTAAATGATTAAATGTGGTCTGTTTAACATAAGATCTCTTTCCTCTTAAAGTCTGCTAGTTAATGACTTGATTTGTGATAATCACATTGACTTATGTTGCCTTACAGAAACCTGGCTGCAGCAAGAGGATTATGTGAGCATAAATGAGGCAACTCCTTCAAACTATTTAAATTTTCAGATACCCAGAAGTTCTGGGCGAGGAGGAGGAGTAGCAACAATCTTTCAGTCAGACTTACTGATTACTCCCAAAACAGTTAATACCTACAACTCTTTTGAACATTTAACCCTTAATTTCCCTGATCCAAATTTCAAAGCAAGAAAACCTCTTCTTTTTGTAACTTTGTATCGTCCACCAGGTCCTTACTCTGAATTTTTGGATGAGTTTTCAGAGTTCCTTTCTGATTTGGTATTAAATACTGACAGGGTCATCATAGTGGGAGATTTTAACATCCATGCTGACATTGAAGGCGATAGCTTAAGAGCAGCCTTTAATGCTATCTTAGACACTATTGGTTTTGTTCAAAATGTGAATAGTCCCACACATTCTCATCTTCATACTTTGGATCTTGTGCTGACATATGGCATATAATGTGAAGAAATAACAGTATTTCCTCACAACCCTGTCCTCTCTGACCACTTTCTAATAACCTTCAGGATTACTTTAACAGAATTTTCCTCCCCCAAAAGAAGGTAGATCATTATCAGATAGTGCAGTTATACATTTTAAAGAATCTGCTTCACTTTCTCTCTCCTCTATGTCGCTGAGCAGTGCTGCAGAGTGCAAAAGCTTAGTTTATTCCCCTTAACAGGTTGTGATTTTGTTGATGGGGTTGCTGGTGTTGTGATTCTATAGTTAAATTCTATTCCCAGCCCGCTGGGAATTTATGTGTCTGATACTTTAAGATGTTTATTGCCCTCCCCTGTAGGGGTGGTAAAATATCTTATTTAATCATATATTATTTCAGCTGTTATATACTGTTCATGACACACAGTCCTAATAATTGTGTGTTAGAACAATAGATGAAAGAGTGACTCGAGCACTAATCATGGGCAAACAGTTATTTCTGCACATACATGGAATAAATTCACCACAACTTCTGTTCAAAATATAAGATTTTATTAACAAAATTCATTCAGCTCCACGTCAAACGTATTTCAGTTTAACACTCTCAACTAAGACTAGTAAAACTCAACTAAACTAAACTAACTACTATGTACAAAGAGGAAGGGAAAAACGGTTGAAAAACATATTACAGTTTAAGATGGATTCTGTGTTTGAAACCAAAGTTTATCTGGAAGAATTTGGGATATGATCAAATTAGCTTTTCACTAATTTTAAGGACATTGGAATGTTTTCAGACCAATTCACAATGCAAATCCATGAGGTGAATAAAACATTATTTGGCCAAATAATGTTCTATTGAATGATTTGCTTAATCAAGAACCAATAACCTTTAGCTAAATGATTCTTTACCCTCTTTGAAATAGCTAGCAGCGAATAGACATCAGGATTCCACTAAATGACTCTTGGTCAGACTTGGCAATGGAAATGTAATGAGCATTTGAGGAACACGTGAACACTAATGTTATATCAGTGTTTAAATCCTTAGTGAATAAAGCTTGTCTAAGCTTTAGCAACAGCTCAACACATATTCCTGTAGCATAGCATAGCATGCAGTCCATTCTTTAGCATCAATTAGCGTTGTCTTTACTGAGCAGTAAACACACGATATGATTAGCATCATCAAAAGACACATTGCTTGTTCTGTCCCTAATCATGCCAGACCTGCAAACCTTTTTCCATGTCCATTTGGAAAGCTTGAGTTTCATCCAGTTTTGCAGCTCTGCAGTCAGGGATTCTTTGTCTCAGTCTCACAGCAGAGGTCCCCTCAGTCTCAAACCCAGGGCATGGTCTTCATCCAGTTTGGCTCTGTAAGTTCTGAAACTCAAGAGAAATGTGTTGCAAAAGTTCTGTTTGCAGCAGTTAGGTTCTGAAGAGTTCTGATTCATCCTTGATGGTTCTGGGGATCTGGTTCCCCTGGGGCCTGCATCTCCACTGTGGGCCACAGGGGGCCCCAGCTTTGAGCGCAGGAGCAGAAGCAGGCTAGATCAGAAGAGGGAGAAAGAGAAGAGAGGCAAAAGAGGAAGAATCCTGTGTGCTCTGTGGTTTTGTTCTGTCCTCACAGGGAGGGGGGTAGGTTTTCACACCTCTGTGACTTCCATGTGACTGCTTTGGCTGAAAAAGGGGGGCTGCTGAAGTCCCCAAGCTGTTATTCACCAAAGCTGCGTTTTCTTCTCTGGTCATCCTATCAGGATGAAATATGGACACTGGTTCCCACTTTCCAAAAGGTATGATCATGGCATATGGCATAACACTAGTTCTCTGCGTACTGCCTTAGACAACGCAGCTCCTTTGAAAATGAAAACCGTTAAAATAGAAAGCTTGCTCTTTGGTTTAATGCAAAGCTGCGCATTTTGAAGCAAAATGCTAGGAAACTGGAGAGAAAATATCACTCCACAGGCCTATTTATTTGTAATTAAATATAACTACGTCTACGTCATCAGAGTCACCAACACTGGAATGATTTCAGACAGCGAGGCCACCAGCGAAGCAATCAGACGATAACGTATCTGTACAATAAAAATAGCTGCATGAGCTGGAACGCTGTAGAGAGAGAAAGCAAGAATGTTTATATAATAATGACAATCTGCCCTATTTACAGGGGGCAAATATTACTCAAGTCACTTCAGTGCGGTGCTGCAGCAGAAGAGAGACTGCAGTAAAGTTGGCAATGTATTCACAGATTCGCCTTTTCCGAAATTAATAATTTGTCGGCTGATTAATTTATTCTACAAAACAGACGACTCGCCGCAACCACAGCAAGGCAGACAGTGAGCTACAACTGTAGTTTCCTCAAAACTAGTCTCCTATTGTGCTGGGAGAATTACATTGGACACTATGTAGAGCTCGCTCCTCTGCAAAGGTTAGGGACCGTCTGCAAGTTGCAAAAACATAAAAATAATCAGAGAGAAATATTCAAAAGCGTCACCAAGGAGACGTGGATTATTATCAAATTAATTTCATGTGTATCCAATCTGATGTCTTTCATATCACATTTATTGGATTTGAAAATAATACTTTTATGAGGAATGTCCCAAAGCCTAAATGACAAATGGCACCTCTATTTTATTATTTGAATAATTATAAAATGAGCAATGACTACACTATAGATCATTGTACCACATTGTATCTTACTTTGGGAAGATAGGCCAAACTGTATTATTCAAGATTTTTTCTTCGTTTTTATAAGCATATAATTATAGCCATTAATTACACTATAGATCATTGTAGTGCCACCAAACTTGTAGGATACATAGATAACCTCATCTAGCTCATACTACAACTCTTACTTTCGGAATATGTGCTGAACTCTATTTTTTTTTAGATTTGATCGTTGTTATTATAAGCAGGCAAGGTGTGCAATCTCTGCAACAGGAACCACAGCACTGAGCGTTGTGTGCACTGCATAAAGTATACCTGTCGCAAATACAGGAAGGACTCCCCTTGGGTTTGTAAAAACTGCTAAATGGGACAATTGTGGCTTCATATGTAGTGCTTTTCCTTGGGTGAAATAAATGTTACTCCAATACTGAAATCATACTGTTTGTCATTTTCTAAGCTGAAATGTTGAATGACATGAAAAGGCCAGACAAGACAAAATACAATTATTCTCTAAGTTGTTCTTTCTTTCATGGAAGGAGCTTTGCAATATAAATGAGTCGGTGGGTGAATGGATAATATAAATAGGCTCTGCCTTGCCTTGTTGGAAAAGCATGGTTATGACCTGTTCTCAGCTCAGGAACAATGTTGAAGGGGCAGGTAATGAAAAGTTCTGGGGAAAAATGCAGCTCACTTGCTCTAGTTTTTTTCAGCCTTTATCCAGTCTCATGTAGAAGGGCTGGTCATATCACTGTTACGTGCATTACAATAGGGACAGTTAGCAAGGTACAATGAATACACAAACGTGAAAATGCTGGGGGGATCACCCTCTCCCAAATACATCTCAAGTCTCCGCTAAGTGCGGAGCCCATTCCCCCCGTCCTGCTCTCCCTCAGCTGGCTGGCGTCGGGGCTCACCGGTGCGCTGGTGGAGCTTGGGGTCTGGGGGTGGATGCCCGGGGGGCTGCTGGCTCATTCCTGGCGGCCTTTCCGCTGGCCCCGGCCGGCCGGGGCTTTGCTGGGGCTCCTGTCTGGGGGTCGGTCGCCCTTGGGGCCTCGGATCCCTGGGGCCCGGGACTGGATCCACTTCGGGGTGGGGCTGGGTGTTGTTGGGGGATCTTCGGTGTCGGTGCCGGTGCCTTTGGTGCGATGCCGGTTCCTGGGCGGTGTTTTTTCTTATGCCGGTTCTGTGGTATCGGTTCAGGGGGGAGGGGAGCTGCACGGCATGGTGGGGTGCGAGTCTTGGGTCCTGTTTTGGGCTCCGGTTTTTCCGCTCGCATTTCTCCTCTTGCATATTTATTTTAATTGTAATTATTAATCAATTAATTAATTTATTTATTTATTTTTATTTTTTTTCTCTCTTGCTTCCTCGGTGGGGGGGAGCGGTTGCGGGCGGGTCGGTGTCTGGTGTCGCATTGTGGGGGCTCCTTTTTTTTTTTTTTTGGGGGGGGGGGGGGGGTTTGGCATGTCTGTTTTCTCGGGGGGCGGGCGGGCCTGCTGGGTGGGGGTCCTGCTGGCGGCGCGCCGCTGGTGTGTGGGGGTCCGGGCGGCTCCGGCGGGGGTGGTGTTGGGGGGCCGGTGTGGGCGGGCTGGCTGCGCTGATTGGGTATTCGGGTGGGTTTTCCCTCTTGGAGGCATGGCGGAGCTGCTTTGTTCCCGCTGATCGCGGCGGGTGAGGCTGCGGGGCGGGTGGGGGTTGGATTGGCTCTTGCCGGCGTGCGTTGGGGGGCCGGGGTGGCGGAGCTGCGTGGTTCGCTCCGCTCTGGCTTTGTGCTGCCCCTCGGGCTGCTGGGGGGGGGGGGGGGGGGGGGGGGGGTTGCGCCGGCTGCGGTCTGCTCTTCTTGCGGTTTTGCGCCGGGCCGCTTTTCTGCTCTTGGGGTGATTCTGTGCACGATGTGTTGCGTTGCGCGCTGTTGGCGTCAGTCTTGGTGGGGTGGGGCTGCGCTTTTGGCCAGGGGGGCGTTTTGGGGGGGTCCCGCAGCGCTCGCGGCCGGTTTGTGGCGGATGCGCATGGGCCCCGGCCGCGGGCGGGGCCGCCTGTGTGTTTTTCCTGGGTGGTGCGGTCGCGGTGGGTGTTGCGGCCGGTCGCCAGGGCTTGGTGCCGGGGGGCGGGGCGTGTTTCGGTGCTCTGTGGGGCTGGGGCGTTTCGGTCGGTGCCGTGGGGGGGCCGGTGTCCGGTGCCCGGCCCTACTTCAGGGTGGCCGGCTGCCGGCGGGGCCCACGGACTCATCCCCGCGGCTCCCTGGGGCGCCCGCATGGCGGTGGTTGGGGGGCTTCTTTGTGGCTGTCTCTCCTCCTCCCTTGGTGGGGGTCTGATTTCCGGGGCTGGCCCCTCCTTGGTGCCTTCGCTTCTGGGGTCCCTTTGGGCGCCTGGGGCTTTGGGTCTCCCGGCGCTGGACTCAGTGCTCTGGGGGGGGTGCCTCTCCAGCTCTCCACAACCACTATTGAGCATTTTTTCTATGGTTAAAACTTTACATGCACAAGTTCACCCTCACAAACAACTACAGGTGCTTGGCTTCAGGTACTTAGAGACTCACTTCCATACAGAAAGCCCACATTCATATCTTCAGGTAACACAGAGTACATGTCAGACTTAATAATATTACTTTAGCGATAGTTTCAAGGTGTTGCTTTATTGTATATCTCGTACCATGTCTTTTGGTTGTGCTGTTCTTTTTACATCTCGTTGCAGGTGATGAAGCAGACTGAAAATGTTTTGTCATTATCTCCTTTCTATCTCCTCTTTCTTTTATCTTTTGTCCTTTTTTTTCTTTTTCTTTTTCCTTTTTTTCTTCTTCTGTTTTTCTGCTCTACTTGCATTGCAGTGTCCATATGAACTGTAAAACTCCCTGCATAATTATAATAAAGCAATTTATATGCATGAAACCAGTGGAGCAGTATGGCAATTGCCATACCGCTACACTTGTGAAAGTAAAATCTGTTGGGCTCCTTTTGGCATCAAGACAATTATTCTTATTGCCACCTTGCCAGACAGGACACTGTAAAAAAAAAAAAAAGAAAAGAAAGAAAATGCGGGGGGATAGATTTGTCAGAATCTACAGAAGACTCAACAATTGCTTGGGGAAGTCAACTTTGAACAAGCGTTCATCAGCAAGGGAGCTGTACTCTCACTATTCTCTTTGACCATGTCTGACTTTCAGTAAAAGAAAGACTCCTGTAACCTTCAAATGATTCTACAGTTGGTTGTGGCATGGTGTGGAAACAATAATGATTCTGAATGTGAACAAAATTTTGTCCATTAGCATCGTAGGGGAAGTAGGGGATAAAGTGAAGGAGTATAAATACCTCGGTGTTCACCTTGACAACATACTAGACCGGAGAGGCCACTGCGATTCGGACTATAATAAGGAACAGGACAGACTGTCATTTTTAAGGAAGCCTCGGTCCTTCAGGGTTTCCGGCAAAATGCTAAGTATCTTCTATAAGTCTGTTGTGGAGAGTGTGATCTCTTCTACCATCATCTGCTGGGGTATCTGCGTTCGAGTAAGGTACTTAAAAAAGCTCAACTAGCAGATGAGAAGCCCAGCTCCATTTTAGGAAGTTCTCTGAAGCCACTGCAGATGGTTTCACAAAGATTCTGGATTATGGACAACTGTGACAATGCTCTTCAGAAGACTGTTAAACATCATAGAGTGTCTTCAGCCAAAGGCTTGTCCAGATCTGGTACAAGGCAGAGCGCCAGAGAAGATCCTTTCCGTCAACAGCTATCAAGACCTACTACAACTCATTACAAAAAACAATGTGCTTCACCATAAAGCTGCATTGAAGTATTGACTTGTGGTTGTATATGATCAACAAATTGAAAGAAAATGTGTTTGGATTTTTTATAAAAGCAATAAATCATCTTTTTCGTCCTGTGCCATTTTAAGTCATGCTGAAAAACACTTAAAATTTGCTCCTGACATCAATTTTCCAGAGGACTGTGTTTAATGTCATCTTTTTCTATGTTTTGGTTTTTATATCTCAGGATGTTGAAGCAGAACTTGAAGATCGGGCTGCATCCTTTTCCCAGTTGGAGACAGACTCCCAAGCACTGGCCCAGTTTGTATCGTCGGGCGAAGCAGCACGCATTAAGGCCCGACTCACCCAAATTGGGAGGTACTGGGAAGAGCTGAAGGAGAGTGTTCAGCAATTTAATGGGCAGCTAGAGGAAAGCTCCTCTCACCAACTGAAGTTTAAATTGAACTTAAACAAGGTTGATAAAGTTAACATTACTCTCACTGCATAACCTTAAGAGTTGGTATATTGGCTTACATTGTGTTTTAATTTTGCTTCTCTTTAAGGTACAATCATCTATTTCTGAACTTCAAGAAAAACTGCAGAATCCTATTAAATCCTGCATGTCATCATCCGAGACTTACAAAGCCCTTCAGAGTCACATGGTATGACAATCTGCTCTCATCTTTACAAATAAAACAGATTTTTTAAAAGTAATTCACTTCTAAAAGCTGTTTTATGTGCCAGCATGAGTTGACAGGCAGTTGTTGTTGGTAAATGTTGTTGTTGTTTCCTAGGATGTCTGTCAGAGTCTGGAGCAGCTGAAAGGCAACATTCTGTCGCTGTCAGCTAGTGTCAGACGAATCAGTGACAAGGAGCATGCAGTGAGGGCTGTGACTGAGCTAAACACCAGCTACGAACAAGCCCTGGAGGAAGCAAAGGACAAGCAGAGCACTTTGGAAAACCTTCTTTCTATGTGGCAAAAGTATGAGTTTTTCTACAGATGTCCAACCTCTATAGTTATATGTATAATACGAGCTGAAATACAGACATGTTTGAATAATACTGTAACTTCATATCCGGCTATTAAGGGCAATACGACAAATATTCCCGCGCAGTTTTTACAGTTAACGTTGCTGTTTTTTTTTTTTATCATAATCTAATTTAATAGCTGAGATATTAAAGAAAAAGACAGAGCAGCTATTTTAAAAAGATTAAATTCCCATTTGTGCACATTTCCAAATATGCATTAAATTCCCATAATGCCGTAAAAAGATTTTTTTTAACTTTTTTTTTTTCACATTATAGCCACAAACATTTATCTAATTTATTGGAATGCTATTTTACAAACACTACAAATCTACAAACGTGTAATGTATGCTAGTGCTAAGCCTACTTTCTCTCAACTTACGTAAAAGTTGCTCTTAGAAGTCAACCTCTTAGTAAATTTATTTAAGTAAACTTCAATTTAAATCCGGCTTTTCTGTTAAAGCCTCCGGTTTGCTATATTAAAGGATAGCTTTGAGTTTTGCATTCAAAATAGAAATGTGTATCTTTATACATTAAAACAAATAAATTTGCTCTTGTCAGGTAAGACTAAATTAGCATGACCCAGTTCAAATTTCGCCGTAAATCTTTTGACAAACTTTTGCCAGACTTGAAAATCAGAAATATTTTAATAATCCCAGAGGGAAATTTCTTTTGTTACACACTCCAGATATACAAACATTTACATATATATATATATTCCGTAAAAATTCAAAAATATCCACTGGACTTGGTCTTCAAGATTTGAAGACGTTTCGCCACCTCTCCAGGAAGCTTTCTCAATTCAAATGTCTGGATCCGCAGTGAGTTTGAGTCTTATATAGACAACGCCTTGTATCGCTTGGAAACATGCAATGGTAACCGATGAATGGGTCGTTAGTTCCATCGTTAGCCTGTAATATCTGAACCTGTCTATGATTCTAGGGGTCGGTCGTTAAAGGGGGGATTGCCATTAAGGGGGGGGATTGTCTCCTGTAATACCTGAAACCTGTCTATGATTGTTAAGGGTTGGTCGTTAAGGAGGTATTGTTCACCGGCTGGGGCGGGTAGGTCCCTCGTTCCTCTGTGATGGGTTTGGTGATATCTGGAAGGGATCATGTCTATGATTGAATTGTATGTTTTTGGAAGCTGGAATCTGAGTCCACCACCTCTGTTTAAAGTTGTTTTTTCTCTCTTAACATAGATGGCTTCCTTCACACCCCTCTCAAACCACCTATTTTCTTTATCCAGAATATGGACATTCTGGTCCTCAAAAGAATGTCCTTTGTCCACAAGGTGTAGGTGTACTGCGGAGTCTTGTCCAGAGGCGGCCGCTCTTCTGTGTTGGGCCATGCGTCTGTGGAGAGGTTGTTTTGTTTCGCCAATATAAAGATCAGAGCATTCCTCGCTGCACTGAACAGCATATACCACTCCGCTCATATTCGGTCTGGGGGTTTTATCTTTAGGATGCACTAGCCTCTGTTTAAGGGTTTGGTTTGGCTTGAAATGTACTGGGATCTTGTGTTTGGAGAAAATCCTCTTGAGCTTTTCAGACACTCCAGCAACATAAGGGATTGCTGGAGTGTCTGAAAAGACTGAATGACTTTGACCTGGATGACTGAGAACCTTCATCAGCATATATATATATATGTATAGCCTAACTCAAAAACTGTATTTTAGTTTCAAAAGATGAACAAAACAGGCATATTCCAGTGTTATGACATAAAAGTGAGCTTAAAAATCAAAAATAAAAGAAATAGATTACATTCGTATAGCAGCATAGAACAGTCATAGATCATCTTAAGGACATACAAAATATATTTTCTTTGATTTGGCGGACGGTCCACATATAATCCTTTATGAGCAACAAGCTGCTTTTTCTGTCTTAACCTAAAGAACAGAAGCTAACAGTGAGAACAGAGATTTAAATCCCACTTTTTAAGACTTCAAATGTTTGTGTTCTACGCCAGGTTTGAGAAGCAGCTTTCACACTTTGAGACCTGCCTGGAGAGAAGTGAATCTGCATCTAAACCAGAAAGTCAGTGTCTTTCTGCTGACAAAGCCAAACTATGCAATGAGATACAGGATTTGCAGGTACAGTAATGTTCATCTAAGCAATATAACCACAACTTAACCTTATTGGTATTACATTTTGACTTTTGTTTCAGGCTCTGCAACATGAGGTAGAGTCTCTTAAGAAGGCCCACGATGACTTGGTCTCTCTGGGGGTATTGTTGTACCCCACAGCACCAGAGGAGAATGTTATAGAGCTTAAAGATAAGCTTCAGACTCTACAGCAAAGAGTGCTGGTCCAACAGGAAGTCATCCCTCAAAGGTGCTTTTTTTTTTTGAAAGCATAGTGAACATATCTAGTGAATTTAATTGTTTTATCAATTACTTCCAATTTATTTGGAGACATACATGCAGCCAGAGGAGAAAAGTTTTGTGCTATAACAGCTTAATGAAAAACTAAGCTTCAGTTTGAATCCCTTTTCTCTGCTAGGATCACAGAGCTTCAGAGCCACGTTTCATTGGTGGACCAGTTTGACCGGGATCTTCTTAAATTCTCTGAGTGGAGTGAGAACAAACTCTCTAACCTCCATACAGCTCCTCAGATCAACATTGGTAACCTAAAGGGCTCATCCACGCAAGTAAAGGTGGGATATTTTTTCTAAATCTCTTAAATGCCAGTGTCAAATTTTATAAAATTAGTTTAATTTTATAAATATAGACTCATCGGCCACTTTATTAGGTACCCCATGCTAGTAACGGGTTGGACCCCCTTTTGCCTTCAGAACTGCCTCAATTCTTCGTGGCATAGATTCAACAAGGTGCTGGAAGCATTCCTCAGGGAGTTTGGTCCATATTGACATGATGGCATCACACAGTTGCTGCAGAATGCGAATCTCCCGTTCCACCACATCCCAAAGATGCTCTATTGGATTGAGATCTGGTGACTGTGGAGGCCATTTGAGTACAGTGAACTCATTGTCATGTTCAAGAAACCAGTCTGAGATGATTCCAGCTTTATGACATGACGCATTATCCTGCTGAAAGTAGCCATCAGAAGTTGGGTACATTGTGCTCATAAAGGGATGGACATGGTCAGCAACAATACTCAGGTAGGCTGTGGCGTTGCAACGATGCTCAATTGGTACCAAGGGGGGCCGAAGAGTGCCAAGAAAATATTCCCCACACCATGACACCACCACCACCAGCCTGAACCGTTGATACAAGGCAGGACGAATCCATGCTTTCATGTTGTAGACGCCAAATTCTGACCCTACCATCCGAATGTCGCAGCAGAAATCGAGACTCATCAGACCAGGCAACGTTTTTCCAATCTTCTATTGTCCAATTTCGATGAGCTTGTGCAAATTGTAGCCTCAGTTTCCTGTTCTTAGCTGAAAGGAGTGGCACCCGGTGTGGTCTTCTGCTGCTGTAGCCCATCTGCCTCAAAGTTCGGCGTACTGTGCGTTCAGAGATGCTCTTCTGCCCACCTTGGTTGTAACGGGTGGTTATTTGAGTCACTGTTGCCCTTCTATCAGCTCGAACCAGTCTGGCCATTCTCCTCTGACCTCTGGCATCAACAAGGCATTTCCGCCCACAGAACTGCCGCTCACTGGATGTTTTTTCTTTTTCGGACCATTCTCTGTAAACCCTAGAGATGGTTGTGCGTGAAAATCCCAGTAGATCAGCAGTTTCTGAAATACTCAGACCAGCCCTTCTGGCACCAACAATCATGCCACGTTCAAAGTCACTCAAATACAGATGTTGCTAACAGATGTTGCTAACAGATATTATATTGCAAACTGGCTTAAGCACCTATTGGCTATTATGGATTACAATCACCACAGTCTTCATTTGCATGTTCCAATGAATATAGTTCCTTAGCTCTGCTCTGAGAGAACCCTGTTTAGTTACTCTGCTGCACTTCCTTGCAGCCTTCTTAACCTCCTAAAAATCTTGTTTCTCCAAGCCCTTGCTTCCTTAACCCACTCCTCAGACTCACCCTTCGATTTAGATTAGGCTTTAATTAGTCTTTGTCTTTTGACCCTAACAGGAAACAAAGTTGGCTCTACAGCAGCAGTCCAGCATGAAGCAAAGCTTAGAGGAACAGTCTGAGAAGCTCTGCAAGATCTGTGAGCCCGGTGATGCGCAAATCCTCAATAACAGAGTAGAAAGCTGTCTTCAGTCTTACTGTGAGGCTCAACGTTTAGCTGAGCTGCAGTTCGAGTGCCTTGAGAAGCTGGAGACGTTCTTGCAGACTCACAGTGTGGTGGCTGGAGTTCTGCAGGGTCTCGGACAGACTGTGGAGAACGCTGGGAGCTGGGACCGTGGGAGGGTAGAGGAGCTTCAGCAAGAACTTGCCACTGTTATTCCTGACATAAGTAATCTGGAGAGTTCAGCTGTCAATCTGGACAGCAGCCTTTGTAAAGCTCATCTCCACATAGGGGCTGAAGAGGGTTCACGTAAATCATGCCGCTCGCTTGCTGATTCACTGAGTGCTGAGTTGGATACAGTCAGGAACCTGCTTGGCTCGAAGCAAAATGAAGCGGAGGCCCTGGGTGTTTTGTGGACGTCATTTCGACAGCGGAAAGAGCAGCTGCTCAAGGCTGTGGAGGACATTGAGGAGAAAGCTGACCACCAGACCTTCAAAGAGCCCAGCTTGCATGCTCTACAGCAACGGTATGGTGCCAATAAGCAAATACAACAGTTTGCTTTACAGATTTTTCTGGGAGTGAAAAGAACAAGGGAATGTATATTGTGAATTGGAAGGAAACAAATTCTTAGTTTTCAAATGAAGAAAAAATGTGCATGTGTGACATGCACATGTTAGGAATCAATAATATGCAAATGTACATTACAGCTGCCAGCCTTTTGAGGTAAATCTGCCAGCTTTGCTCTGTCGCCACCGAATCCGTCTCGGAAGCCCGATCCGTACCATCATTTCATTTGTGCATGTACAACTTAATATACATCCGGGTCGCCCTCAATTTTATTTTGTAAAAAGGAAATAAATAAAATTTTTCCTCCTAAAAAATAGTAAGCATACTGAACTATAATGTGTAATAGATTAATAAGTTAATTCCTGAGAAAATAATTCATTAAAATCCTTTCTGTTTTATCACTCTTCTCGTCTGTGTGCCGGAAATGGGATCCTACACAACTTCTGGGAGCTAACTTTTTTGGCTTTGGATTTAAAGATTAATCTAGTATTTTGGGGTTTTATGTAGAAACAAAAAAACTAAATTGCAGATAAACATTGTTTACCGTAATCATATTTTGCCAGACCACTCTGAGCATGTCTGACGATGACATACGAGCAGTTTAACAGAGAATATGTTAAAAAGTATCAACATTTTCTAAGAAAAGTCATAAAATGTTTTTTTTTTAAAGATGTGTATTAGCATTCTCTAGTGAGTTAAATACGTAATGTTATTATCATAATTACCTTTTTTATGGAAACACGGATCTATATCTGGTTGTGCATGCGCAAATAGGCTAATAGATCGTTTTTCCGGGACGGATCGGATAGTGACAGGCACATCGAAACGCTCACAATTAATCTTTGACGAATGCATCAAGATTAGTCAGACGGGTTGAATGTTTTGATCCTCTTGTAAATTTGTAGATCTGACTCTTATATGCTTTTACCAAAATTATTCCATTGCAGCTGTGATTCTGTTTAGAATAAAAGGGAACATCTGTTCCAGGAAACCCTTTACACTGGCTTACAGTTTTCTTCAGGTTCTTTTTTTTAGCTGCATTTATTTTCCAAACAGGTTTCCAGTTGTGCCATTATCTTTGTGTTTATGGATTATTGATTTTATATGGGCTGCCCAGTAGCCCACCATAGTTTTAGCACCATTATCTTGCACCAAGAAGGTCTTGGGTTCAACTCCCAAGTTGCAAAAACATAACTGTCAACTTTGAATAAATTGTCCTTAGACATGTTTGTGTGCATGGTGGTGTGTTACACTCAGAGACGTCAAATATTTAATTCATCAAGTCCCTTGTAAAAGACAACTGGTTTAAATAGGTTTTATTTAGTGTATCAAATTTTAAGAGGGCGAAAAAATTGAGATTGTTGCATTTTTTAGGCATTTTTTAAGTAATGCTATTATCTTGTATTATTTCCTTCTTCTTCACATTTATGCTTCTATCTATGTTAGTTTATCACATAAAAGACCAACAGAACACATTAAAATATTGGATGTAAGGTGAGAAAATGTGTGAAAGTTAAAATGATATGAACAGTTTTTCAAGACAATTATAACCATCATGTGTGTTTGTGGTGTTTTTGAGATGTAGTAACAAGCCACCGTCCTTTTTTATCAGACTTCGGTTCTTTAACCAGTTAGAGGACGAGCTCCAGTCACACCAGCATGAAGAACAGTGGCTGAGGGACAAAGGCAACCAGCTGGCGCAGAGAGACGCAGAACTGGCAGGGGAGGTTTTGAGGGAAATTAGTCTGCTGGAGACAACATGGGAGGACACAAAGAGGCTGATAGCAGAACGGTACTGTGAGGATTCAATGGATATGTTGGCATGATTTAACATTTTTTGGCATAATGACCTATAGCTTGTTTTTTTTTTCTTTTAAACTTTTTTCCTTATTTTTCAGACAAGAACATTGTAATGTCCTTGCTGGGCTTATGAGGGAATACCAAACCCTGAAAACCAGCATCAATGGCATCATGGAGACAGCTGAACCTCTGGTAGACATCAGCTCTGTTCTGAAGGATTATGAGGAAACCAAGAGATCACTAACCAAGGTTTGACCAGAAACCGTTCTTACTCTTTTCTATCATTTGTGATCAAACATTTGATTGATTACCTATATTAAACCTTTTTTTCTTCCTCTGCCTTCATTGCAGCATCAATCATTGAAGGCAGATATGGGTGGCAAGCAGCGGGAACTGGATCAGTTTTCAGGCAAGGGAAAACAACTCGTGACTGAACTGAAGAAGATCCCAGAGTGCGATTGTGAAATGATCAGAAAAGATGTGGAGAAAACTGTTGATCACTGGCTGGATGTAAGTTTGTCTCAAATACATTGTATTGGTACAATGTGTTAGTAATTTAGCTACTAGCAGACGGTTCAACGGATGTTTATGTAAACCACTTTATTGTCCAACAATGGGGAAATGCACTCTCTGTATTTAAAGGGAAACAGTGTTTTTTTTACATTGGGCCCTTGATTTTACGTTATTCCATCATGTTCTACTCACCCATATGAGTTGTGTGTCATTTGGAGCCGTTCTGAAGGTATTCCGTTGGGTTATATTCAAGTAACGTCTTCCTATGGGCAACGAGTTGAAGGCACAAACTAAACTGTTCATAATTTTTTCTTTATGGTACGCCAGCATTCATAACATGGAGGCCAATCACTGTCCCCCAGACATCCGCCGTTATTTTATTTATGTGTGTATGACATCATCCGCGCGCCGGACTGGAGTTGCGACAGGCAGCTCGTCCACAGGCGGCTACGCTCTACCCCTTGTATTCATTCTAGCTAATCTGAATCGTTCAATTCCATTTGGAGAGCGAGATCATCTGTGGTAGTAGCACTAGACATCTTCCAGGCATGTGAGGAAAACTAGCATCAGTTCAGCGGACAGGATGAATGAATGTTAGCCGGTGGGCACGGAAGACATCATACACAGTAGACTTCGTTTTAAAAAAATATTAATATAAATAATATAACTGTGGATGTCTGGGGGACAGTGATTGTCCTACATGTTCTGAATGCTGGCGTACCATAAAGAATAAATGAACAGTTTAGTTTGTGCCTTCAAGTCGTTGCCCATAGGAAGACGTTACTTGGATATAACCTAACGGAATATCTTCAGAACGGCTCCAAATGACACAAAACTCATATGTTTGAGTAGAACATGATGTAATAACGTAAAATCAAGGGATCAATGTAAAAAAAAAAAAAAAAACGCCGTTTCCCTTTAACCAATCCCCTTTGGGTGTAGTGGGCTGCCATTGTGTGGTGCCTAGGGATCGAACCGGGTACTTGCAACCTTCTCAGAGCGCAATCACACACTAAATGTTTATGTCTTAGTCACAGCTATGTTTTTTGCAACACTTCCTTCAGCATTAATGAGCTAAAGCAGAGGCTATTGTCTATAAACACAGACTTTTTAAACTTATATTGTGAGCATTTAAACCACAGAAGTTCTGAGTCAATCACATGATCCTGTTAAATTTTTCCCTAGGTGTCTGAGAAAATAGAAGAAAACATTGATCGGCTCCGTCACTGTCTTGAGTTGTGGGGTGATGTGCTTAGCCTAAACGAGGACATCGAGGGTTGGACGAGCAGTTGTGTGGTGGAACTGAACGAAATCCTGAGCAATTTCAGCAACAGTCAGAAGGTGTCAGAGAGGCTCTCTGGGCTACAGGTACAGAAAGACTTTCAGAGGTCATAAAAAATTAGAGATTGTTTTTTTCTGCTTAATCAGGATCGGTTATTAAAGGACACATCTAATTAAATCAAGAGGCTGTAGAACATGTTTATTTTTTGGTTTCTTTAACAGGGAGAAATTAAAGAGAAGGAGCAGAAACTTGATGTCCTCCAAACAAAAGTTTCCCAGCTGACCAAGTGCTATCACAGCGAAGATACTCCCGCTAAATTGCAGGTAATTGATTACTAAAAACCAAACTTTAAATCAAATCAGGCCTTTTATGCAGCAAACCCCTGAGAAATAGAACTCTATTGTTATTGTTATTTTACTATAATGTATTTGTTCATATTACTAACTGTTAATAAATATCCCCATCCGTGCGGTCACAACCCAACCCATAAAATCATGACCATGAAAAGGGACAGTCTGATTTCAGAGGCCGATTAAGGGTTTGTAAATGTATTTCAATTGGGTTTAGTTGAAAGAAACATCCAGAAGGCCTTGCATGTGAATATGAGTCAATCAGTTGTGTTTGAGTTTTATGAAAAAGTGAATGTGTGTTATAAATATAAATAGCCAAACAAACTTAGAAAATAACTACAGAGAGAATATTTAACTTGGAGAACTAGAGGGAATATTTAATATTGAGGAAGGCAAAGACAGACGTCTCCACTGTGAGTTTTTATTTAAAAAATGCAGATCATTGATTTAAATGTTAGACTCCAAAAAAGCTGAACTTTTTAGACAATAACCAACGCCCAACAAGGGCTATATCTTAGTTGTAGCATCATGAATGAAAACCCAAACTCCCTTGAGGTATAAAATACATTTTTAAGTTGTTTCCTTTTTAAAAACTTTACTTTATTGAAAATACCCGGAACTAGTGATTATGTTCTTTATCACCTAAAGAACATCTCATCTCCAGGAAGAAATAACTAATGTCCAGTCGGGATCTAGAAAAACTCGTGAATGCATGTATCTTTAGTAGAATCAATTACTGCAATAGTGTCTTCACAGGTTTGCCTAAAAAGCCAATCAGACAGCTGCAGCTGAACCTAAACGCTTCTCCCTGTTTTCTCACTACAACTAAGAAAGTAGAGACATCAGCCCAGGTCTGAAGTCCTTCCACTGGCTCCCTGTAGCTCAGAGAATAGACTTTAAAATCCTTTTGTTAGTCTATAAATTACTGAATAGATCAGCACCTCAATGCATAATAGATCTGTTGTCAGTTATCAACCTCGCAGACCACTCAGGCCTTCTAGTTCAACCCTACATTACTTTGTACACCCAGGACTAGAACCAAACGTTGTTCCTATGTTCCACTTATCTGTAGCAAAACTCCCAGAAGACTGTAAAAGTGCTGAAAGAAAATTTTTTTTCAATTTAAAGTTAAAAACCCATTTGTTTAGAACTGCCTTTGACTGTTGAAGTTAAACTGTTAATGGAGGTGTTATTAGTTTAGGTTTGTGGTCCAACTGTTTTTGTTTTCCCAACCTGCTTTTATCTTTACTATTTTTCTTCTATTTTATTTTCTAATTAATGTGAAACATTAAACTTGTCCTTGTACTGAATTGTGTTATTTAAACAAACTTACATTGCCTATATTGTGCCAATGTTTTGGTTCTGTTAACACACAAAGGTTTTGGAGACTGACCTACGGAAGAAGATCACTTCTGTTCAGATGCTGCATGAACAGATTCAAGGGAACCTGACTGACTTCAGATCTCAGCGTAAACAGCTAGAAGACTACATCTCACAGATGTCTGCTTGGCTAAAGAGCATGGAAGACTCTTTGGTTTCCTCTCCATCGGGATCAGATCCCGAGGACATCTGCAGAGTAAAGGTACAACCATAACAACTGTTAAATATTAGTAGAACCATCTGTTATCTGAAAAAAACCAAATGGAAAGACCTTTGTCAGATCTAACGACATTTCCAGATAAAAACCCAAACTCATTTCTGAACATTATTGGCAGGACCTTCAGAAAGAGCTTCAAAATCAGCAGGGTAGTATTGACTCAACCAGGGAGAGCCTCAACACACTGTGCAGAAAATATCCCTCTGAGGAGCTGGCCAGCTTAGGGTCGTCTCTCACTGACCTCATCAAGGCGTATGAGTCTGTGAACCAGCTCTCTGCGAGGAAACTCAACTCCTTACAAAACTGTCTTCAACAACACTTCAATGGTAAGACACTAAACTACTGATCCTATAATACACTGGTCTTGTTTTAAACCTCTGCTACCTGAATGTATATCCTTTAATATAAAAATTTTATTTTTTGTGGTATCATGAGATGTTGAATTCATAAAATTCCTACTATTACTCCTGTAGATTTGAATTAGCAAAATCAGGCACAACAGGATTAAGTAGGGATGCACGATATAATCGGCCCCCTATCGGTATCGGCCTTAAAACTGAATATCGGACATCGGCCACCCCACCGATATTTAATCCGATATTTGATCAGCTTCTGATTTTCTAAAGTCTAAAAAAAAAAATAATAATAATACTACTTCTTCTTCCTCAAAAACTTCTTTTTTACAGACTTAAAAACTTCTAAAGACGAGGGAAAAAATATTGATACATTAAAATATCACAATATCTTCATATGCTGATATATTGCCATTTAAAAACACCATATCAATCTCTTTTACCAATGAAATATTGCTATATGTCATCGTTATGCTACGAAATCCCCCAAAAATTCACGAAATGTTGCCATATTTTTATATGTTGATATATTGACGCGGTATCGATCTATTTTACTAACAAAATTTCACAAGAATTTGCAAAATATCACGAGAGTTTGTAACAGAAGGATGAAATTTCATGAGATTTTGAAAGTAAAATAGATCGATACCGCGTTTTTAAAAATCTATTTGATATCAGCATATGAAAATATATTTGAGTATATTATTTTTCAAAGTGTCAGAAATGGATAACAAAACTGCTATTTTCAATGACTACTTATTTTTGTCCAGCTTTAACATCGGTATCGATATCGGTTATCGGATACATGAGTTTTAAAATATCGGCATATCGGATATCGGCCAAAATCCCAATATCGTGCATCCCTAGGATTAAGACAATATTTTCAGCCTTAGGTTATCAGATTTTATTATTGCTGCACAAACAATGAAATAAAGATATGTATTTTGATCACCATTCCTGTATCATCACGGTGTGCTGTAATTTAATTTTGCAGCATTTAAATAATAGAGCTAAATCTGTTGCTGTCATAATGGGTTTAAGTGATCTGACCCACAGGCAGAGAACCACTTAGAGACCAAGGGAAAAAGTTTAACAGGTTTATTGAATGTTGATGAAAAAAAGAATTAGGAGCTGGAACTCGGTGGACTGGTGAACCGAAACCAGAAAGTCTGAAGGAGAGGTCAAAGTGAACAGTTCAGGGACTGTAGAAAAATTGACTGAGGCTTGAATATAGCTGGAGAGAAACTCACGTTTGAGGGGGCTCTTGTTAATCCTTGAATCCAGTTTATGGGGAATTAATCCAGAAGAGAGGGAAATCGTTGGAGAGCGGATAGGTAGACATATGTTGGACCCAGAGGAGTAAAGGAGCAGAGTGTCAATTGGTTTTCCAATTCCAATCCAGTTTTCCAAAGAGGACTTGAACAGATCATGTGGAAGTTTACCCCTGCTCAGTGTGTACTCAGTAATCCTTCCAGGGGGAGAAGGTCCAGGTTATCCAGTTACACAGGAAAGGCTTCCTGCCGAAAAGCAAAGACAAAAACAAGATTAGACTCAGAGAAACAAAGCTTAGGTTAGACTCTGCTAATCTCAGCTGGGCTAGAGTACCCAACACTGGCAAACACTCTGGCGTCGAGGTGGTGACAGCCCGCTGCTCAAATACTCCTCTGGTAATGATGGAGCCGGTGTGCAGGTAGGCCCAACGAGAAACAGGGAACCACCTGGTGGCGGAGAGAGAAAAAACACAAAAACTACCCATACAAACTGGATTCCTAACAGTTTCCGTGTAGTTTAAATATCAGGACTAAGATTTATTCTAAATTTTGAAAGAAAAGGTAAATACTTGTTTTGTTATGAAAATTACAAAAACTGAAAGTAAAGTAGAAATTATTCTAAAGAATAATTGTTTAAATAGTTTAAACAAAACACAACAGCTTTATTTTCAGATTTCAATGTTTTTTGTCATCGAGACCTTTGTTTTTTTTCTGCAACAAAAAGTTTCCTCTTCGATTTATTCTCCTTTAAATGACACAAGTACTACAAGCTAAGGAGGGGGATATCTGTCTGCCAGCATTTGTGCCTTACATAAAACACTCTGGCTGTATTTAACACTGGGTCTAATTCGAATCTAATTCTTTATAGACTTCCAAATGAGGTGTATATGTTTTTGTCTGAATGTATTCGAGGAGGAAAATGTCTGTTTTTGTTTTTATCTTCAGATCTTGTCCAGGAGTTCCATCAGTGGCTTTCAGAGCAAAGAGAGATTGTTAAAGAATGCTCTGACCGATCTGGAGACACTCAAATTGTGGAACGTAAACTGCAAAAAATCAAGGTGATTGTTTATTTACTCCTTGAAAGTTAAATGAGAGTTAGACTGACGTGCTCTATCCCTCAGGGCGCAATGGACCGGGTGGAAGAAGGAGAGATACGACTTAAGCAAGTCTGTGAGGAAGGAGAGAAACTTCTTCTTCATCTGCCAAAAGCCAGTGCTGGGCAAGTCCAGCAACACCTTTCATCCATCCAGCAAGACTGGGACAGCTTTGTAGAGCAGTGCAAGCAGAACCAGCAGATCCTTGAGGACAGTGCATCCCTCATGAAAGGGTAACAGACTTAAATGAACTAGGTATATAACTGTTGGTGAATCAACCATTTTTTAAAGCCAGATCATTACAACCTCTATAGGTTTGAGGGTCGCCTCAAGAAGCTGAAGTGTTGGTTGGAAAACATGGAAAGCAGAATTGCTACAGATCTACTGGAAGCCAAACAGCGCGGCTCTGAAAGAGCTTTGACTGAGCAAGTGGAGGAATACCAGAAGGAAGTGCTTAAAGAAAGGTGTTTAAGTTGTTTATATTTAAGGAAAAGAATGAAACCAATATTGTCTAAGCTGTAATGTATGTGTGTCATGATGTCATCCATCCTAAAGATTCCCCCTCTAATCATTTCCAAATTTAACATAGGGATTCATTTGAGCGTCTCTGTCAGGAGGGACAGGCTCTAAACGAAGGCGGACGAGGGGATGGAAGCGAGACCAGAGTCTCAGCTCAGCTGCAGTCCCAGCACCAGGCCTTGTTAAGGTGTGTTAGGGAGAGGCTGCGTAGCTGCCAGCTCACTTTACAGGAACAACAAGCCTTTGAAGAGACTCTGCAGACCACCTGGCTCTGGCTTAATGGGGTGCAGGAGCGTCTGGCTTCTCTTAACAGCACTGTTGGCAATAAAGAAACTCTAGAAAAAAGACTCGGTCTCGTACAGGTCAGTAAGCAAAGCAACGCGCTATTGTTTAATTTATCATTTTTGAAAGGCTGTGCTGTCGGATGACAGTTGTTTCCCCATCTTTCCTCAGGATATCCTGCTAATGAAGGGAGAGGGTGAGGTGAAACTCAACATGACAGTTGGAAAAGGAGAACAGGTTTTAAAACACAGTAGGGTTGAGGAGCAGGAGACCATATCTTCACAGCTGCAGAACCTGAAGGATGCATGGGCCAACATGTTAATGACTGCAATGAGCTGCCACAGGTATGAAGAAGTCCTTCTGTTGTTATGATGAGAGAAGTTTTAGAGAAGACTGCGATCGGTAAAAGAATCGCTTCCTGTGTATCCTTGAACCTTTTTCTTTTTGACACTTTAAGACACAAATTTTAGTGTATTTTATTAAGGTTAATTAAATGGCCCACTATGAAGTTCTATATCATTAAAGCTATAAAAACAACTTTTTTTTTGTTTCTTTACAACTAATAATTTGAAGTGTGTCATACACACATAGTCCTAGAAATACAGGAAAGGTTACTATAGAATGGGTCAGATTAGAATATATTTGGGTGTTAGGATTGCATACAGCAGTTAAAAACTTAAATACAATTAAAAGTTGGTGGCAGGACTTGAAAGCTTAACGCATTTGCTAAGCTTATGCAGAACTAGAGAAGAAGAATTAGCATCAGTAACAGCATGAATTGTGTTATAACTGCAGATGAGGGGGTCCTTCTACTCTTTGTTGGTCTGCCAAGTTTAAAATGCATTGAAGTTGGTGGCTCGAATAGCTTTTAATACTTTTGCAAAACATTGCATTATGTATTTGTTTATCTTTAAGCAGTACTACATTAGTTAACAAATCATAATTATTCATAGTCGACTTGAGTGGACGGTGACCCAGTGGACCTCATTTCAAGAAAATAAAAGCCAGCTGCAGCAGTGGATGGAGTCCGTTGAACAGGAGGTTGGGAGGGTTCAGCCTCAGCAACCGGGCCTCAAAGAGAAGAGTGCCTTACTTGATCGGCTACGGGCCATCCAAGCTGATGTGGACACTCATGCGACGGCTTTGTCACACCTAAGTGAGAAAGCCGTGGAGATGCATGAAAAAACTGGTGACCAAACATTTGGACCGGAGTCAAGGGCGGAGCTCAACGCTCACTTCACTGATCTATCAGCTGTCATCAAGGTAATCTAGATTCAGATCTGTGAAAAGCAGTGATTCTAGATAGTTGACCTGTTTTTCTTGGGAGTGTCTCCAGTCTCACACTGACCTATGCTTAATGTAATCAAACTAGTAGTTAATCTCATTAATTTGAACTTGTTTTAAGTTATAGAGAAACTGATAGAGGCATTTCTTGCAAGAAAAGGTTCAAATTGATTTTACGTCCTTAGACAGAAAGAGAAAAGCTCCTACAGGGGTGAGCTCAGTACAGGGGTGAGCTCAGTACAGAAATACTGTACAAAACCCAAAACACACTCTTCCTTGGAACTATCCCACCCCTGCGTAAAGAACTTTCTCAACATAAACATTTGAAGGAAAACAACTTCAGTTCATGAAGGACGTTCCCTGTTAGGTTAATATATATTTCACTGGCCAGAAGGAGGAGGAGGAAACTTTAAACACATATCTTTTATCCCTCCCAGGCTTCCTTTCACCTCCATTAGGCCGAGGAAAAACATGCTTCCACACTCATCACAATTGCAGCATTTTTCTGTAATGAGCATAATACATAACTCAGTTATCTTTAAAATTACCTCAGGATGTAACATAATGTAGATGTTTCATACTTATTGACTGTCTGGTATTAACATAGAGCTTGTTCCATAAAGGGTAAAGTGCAGTCCATGCAAAAGATTGTGTCTGAGCATGAGCAGTACCTGGACGCTGTCAGAGACTTCAACGACTGGCTGATTTCAGCAAAAGAGGAACTTCAGCGCTGGTCTGACTTGTCAGGAGACTCAGTGAACATTAGAAGAAAGCTCTCCAAAGTACAGGTAAGAAAAGGGAAAACTCTACATTTTTTAAACGATCTCCCTGTTTGGAGACTTCCTTTTCTTATTTCTTCTTTTATTTGATTTAATGAATTCTTAGAATCCTTACTGAGGTATATGAAAGACTCTTGTGTGACCTTCTAGATCAGAATTGTGTGACATGATTGTTTAAGATCATTGGTTTCAAGTTTGCTCTTTTCCTTCAGAGAAATAAAGATTGGATATTAAAACCTGAATGTAGCTCCAATTGAAATACTTTTCTTACTAGTTTGGCCTGCTGTCAAGGTATTGGTTTATTGTGTTAAATTTTTTATTTCTTCTTTTTTTACAGGAGCTCCTTGACTCTAAGCAGCGAGGCAGAGAAAGGCTGAATCGTGTTCAGAGGTATGGGGCAGTGGCAAGAGATTACACAGGTTCAGGGGGCTATGAGGCCATGGAGCGAGAGGAAGCAACACTCTTGTCATCATGGGAGCAGTGGGAACGTGGAGCTCTACAGACCCGTGCAAGCCTGGAGACGGCCCTCTCACAGATATCAAGCTCAGAGCAAGAGTTCAGCAGCCTATCAGTACAGCTGGAGCAGGATCTTCAGGACTTTAGCGCTCAGCTACAGGGCTGCCGACATCGACTGTGTCAGGCAGAGAAGAAAAACGAGGGAGAGGAAGCTGTCAAAGGCTGGCAAATGGCAAAGGTAGGTTGACCCGTATTAAAAATGATGTATAAAATTAAAAATTTACGCTTTTGGCTGTCCTCACTTTCCCATTGTTCCATCTGCAGGATACTTTAGAGGAACTTGTCAAAGCCGAGGCGTTGTCTGATCGTCTGAAGACTCAGCTTAATGATTTGTGCCGTTTCTCCAGAGAAATAACCACCCAGTCTGAGAGAGTGTCTGCTCTGATCAAAGACTATAACAGGTCAGAAAAATCCATATATATCTGGTACAGTAATCTTTAACAAATACAGCTGCAGCAATTAGTCTGCAACAAACTTGTAGTTTGTTTTTAGATCTAATATTTACAAATCTATACTCATTTTCACAGCTAGTTAGATGCTTTTCTGTAGATCTGAAAAAAAAAACTGAACCAAGTGAATGGATGAATGAAAAGGAATTTATTTCAGACAATTTTAGACAATTTTGACAAACAATAAATAAATCAACTTCAAAAAAATATTTCAAACAAATAAACAACTAAATATACACAAAAAGAGACTGGTTAACATCAAACCAAACAAAACTCCAATTTCCAAACAATCTAAATTCACCTGTACATAAATAGAAACCAAACCCTCCACCAAATGACATTGATTTATGTAAATTGTCTGAAAAGGGGTATGAAGAAGTAAAAATTATTTTTTTAATTGCATCTAATGTTATTACAGTTTTTTCTGATTGCTTAAGCACATTTTTTGTAACTATTGGCTATTTTTGCAAAACTCTACACACAAATAAGAAAACCTTTCACCCAATTATCAAAACATTGCAGTTCTCTTGCAAAAGCGAACTCTTCACACCTTTGTAAAAATTGTGTTTTCGTATCAAACAGTAAACACAAGCCATCATCTACTAAGCACACAATGTGCCAACTACACACTGATGGTATGAATACAAAACAAATCTGGCTTTCTCTTTCTCTGTGTACAGATGTCAATTTGAGGTCATACTTTTGTCATAGTGTCATGTAAACATATAAGGTTCCAAATTTCAAGTATTGCTGTTTATTCACACTCATCAAAACCAAGACAAAGTCAGAACACAAAATAGTAATTTCACAAAAAACAAAAAAACAATCAGCCTACATCATGTCGTCTTTCTGGGTCCGGCCACAAAATTTCGTCCACTTCGCATGCGATATCCTCCAGTCCAAGGCACCGGGGAAAATATCTCCTTGAATGCCGTATGCAGGCCTGACATGATGCCTGGTCAATATCTCCACATGCCTCCTCCATTGCCTGTAAAAGGGCTACCTGTTGATGAGGATGACGGTCGTACACTTTCCAGCGCCAGGCAGAGAAGAACTCCTCAATGGGATTTAAGAATGGAGAGTATGGAGGCAGGTTGAGTGCCATGAAGAATGGGTGGTCTGTAAACCAGTTGCGGACCAAAGCAGCCCTATGGAAATTAACATTGTCCCATATGATGACATATTGGGTATGCTCTGGTCTCTGAACAGTGAGCATGTCATGTAAGGTGTCCAGGAATGCAATAATGTGTGCAGAGCTGTATGGGCCTATGGTTGCATGATGGTGAACAACACCATTTTGGCTTATAGCTGCACACATGGTTATGTTATGTATTGGTTATGTCCAATAATGTTTCTGTCACGTCTCCTGGTTTTACTGAGGTTAAAACCAGCTTCATCTACAAAAAGTAGCTCATGTTCCATGGCATCTGCTTCTAGTTCCATCACTCTCTGGACAAGACAAAACAAATGCATCACATCAGGCCCATGCACAGCACTACAGTATGCACTTCCAAATTCAGAACCATTGACACTATAGCTTACCTGCACATAGTCATATCACAGTTGCTTTACATGTTCTGTGTTTCTCTCCAAAGGAACTCTGTAAATTTGTTTCATTCTTATTCTGTGGCGTGCAAGTACACGACTTCATGAAGAAATGCTTATTGCCTATTTTGAAAGATGGTGTCATTATCAATTATTATTATTTATAGTGCTTAGGCTGATTGCAAAGTGAACTAATTATCTAAAACAGTTTTCACATGTGAAAGTGTGCCAGACAGTTGGCAAAATAGTGTTAATGATAGCCATACATGTGTATGATTTTATTAGGAGTGTGTTGGAAATTTGGTAATAGAGTGTTGTGCAGTGAATTGTGCCTACAGTTTTGCAAAATGTGTGTTACAAAATTGCAAACTGAGTGCAATGCAGTGTTTGTGCTTTTAGTTTTGCAAACTCAGCGAGTGGTTTTGCTATACGTATTAATAGTTTTAGAAATTGTGCTACAAGAATCACGATTAGCGCTTAAGCATTCAGAAAAAACTGTAATCAAATTGCATTTAAATTAAAGTAATATTCCTGTTAAACTTCTATGTTTTTAGCTAGAGAGCTTTTGTTTTGAAAGAAAGCTGTTGGAAATCTCATCCAAATTGTGTTAAACAACAAAGACTTAAAAAAGGATGCATTGGTCAAATGAGGAAAAATCAACATACTAACAATAGTAAACATGGTAGTGGTAATATTTAGCTTTTCTGAAATAGGACTGAGATAATAGAGCTGTATTGTAACATAAAACATGTCAGAGGCGTACAGTACCTTCCAGAACAAAAACACCAGAATCAAACAGTCACATAGGATTTTTTTCAGATCAAAGTTGAATAAAATGTTTTAGAGTAACCCTGTTTAAGTCCAGACTTAAACCCAATCGTAAGTCTCTCCTAAAACTTACGGAAGAGGATTAAGGCCACTGGAAAAAATTAAAAAAGTTAACTAATTTTTACATTTTATTTCAGTTTAATATGGGAAAAAAGTCAGAATTCTAAGATTAAAGTCAGAATTCTGAGATTAAAGTCAGAATCCTGAGAAAAAAAGTCAGAATTCTGAGATTAAAGTCAGAATTCTGAGAAAAAAGTCAGAATTTTGAGAAAAAAAGTCAGAATTCTGAGATTAAAGTCAAAATTCTGCGATTAAAGTCAGAATTCTGAGATTAAAGTCAAAATTCTGCGATTAAAGTCAGAATTCTGAGATTAAAGTCAAAATTCTGCGATTAAAGTCAGAATTCTGAGATTAAAGTCAGAATTTTGAGAAAAAAAAGTCAGAATTCTGAGAAAAAAGTCAGAATTCTGAGATTAAAGTCAGAATTCTGAGAAAAAAGTCAGAATTCTGAGATTAAAGTCAGAATTCTTAGATTAAAGTCAGAATTTTGAGAAAAAAAAGTCAGAATTCTGAGAAAAAGTCAGAATTCTGAGAAAAAAGTCAGAATTCTGAGATTAAAGTCAGAATTCTGAGAAAATATTCAGAATTCTAAGAAAAAAGTCAGAATTCCGAGATTAAAGTCAGAATTTTGAGAGAAAAAGTCAGAATTCTGAGATTAAAGTCAGAATTCTGAGATTAAAGTCAGAATTTTGAGAAAAAAAAAGTCAGAATTCTGAGATTAAAGTCAGAATTCTGAGAAAAAAGTCAGAATTCTGAGATTAAAGTCAGAATTCTGAGAAAAAAGTCAGAATTCTGAGATTAAAGTCAGAATTCTGAGAAAAAAGTCAGAATTCTGAGAAAAAAGTCAGAATTCTGAGATTAAAGTCAGAATTCTGAGAAAAAAGTCAGAATTCTGAGATTTAAGTCAGAATTTTGAGAAAAAAGTCAGAATTCTAACTTTTTTCACATGTTAAACTGAAATATCATTTAGAAAACAGTTCCAGTGGCCCTAATCCTCTGCCGTAAAAACTTAGTTTTCTGATTTAAATTAACCTCTGTCTGATCCTCTGCTAAATTATATAAAAAAAAATCTATTTCTGCTATTTTTCCAGTTTGTGTCTTCAAGCCACCAGAGATTGTCAGAGTAAAGAAAAGGTGCTGGATCAAGGCTTCCGCTCTTCTTTCAGGGAATTTCAGCAATGGTTGGTTAATGCTAAGATCAATACCGCCAAATGTTTTGACGCACCTCAAAATCTCAGCGAAGCCTCGTCTAGTTTCCAGAAGATTCAGGTTGGTGACATTGTTTTTTTTTAACAAAACTCAGACACTGATCCCCATTACCATAGTAAAGCTTACATTTTTTACTCAACCGGGTTTAAGTTATAACCTTACATCTTGTCTTGCCCTCGTAGGAGTTTCTTAATGACAAAGAACAGGGTCAGTCCAAGCTGAATGCTGTGTTTGTAAATGGAGAGCTTGTCTGTAGCATCGCAGCTAAAGACAAAGCCGATGCAGTTCGGGGGAAAATGAACACGGCCCGAGAAGACTGGAAACACATCATGACCAGTCTGCACAACAGAGAGACAAGTTTGCTGGTAAGCATTTAAACATTTGAGGACTGCCTTTCATTTTATTCTAAGCTTCTATTCCTGAGTTTAACACTGAGCTTCTGTATTTGCTGTTTCAGAACCTGATTTTGCAGATGAAGGATTTTGAGGCAAGTGCAGAGCCTCTTCAGGACAGTTTGAATGCCACAGAGCTGGCTGTACAGGAGAGTAGCACACGACTTTATGATCTCACGGCAAAAAAGCAGGAGCTTCATAAACTGCAGGTATTAATGTCCAAAATCAAGCAGACTTGAACCACCATCTTAAAGCAGACATCTTTGAGTGCATTCATCCAATGCTGGAACATTACTGCTACTTTCATTTGCAGAACAATCATCATTCCAGCTCAGGCAGAATATTTAGCAATTTTTCAATTTCAATTTCTTATTAGAGAGACATTTTGTTAGTTCTTACTCAAATATATGTTTAAAACGATTTTTTAGTCCCTTTACAACAAAAACATCTTTTGATGAGCAGACTGACTCCTCAGTAGTTCAGCACCAATGCATCTATAAGCCTGTAAACTGTTTTCCCCAAATTTAATTTGGGTCGGAATTTTCCCGTACTTTTTCTGCAGATGTGTGTGTTTGTTAAATGGATCCAACCTGAAAATAATTGAAGCGTTTTAATAATAATTTTTGGGGATTTTTATGGATACTCAGAAGCAACCGGTGATCTGTCAGATCAGCATATCCATAGTCAATACCCATGCGCAAGACATCAGATTTGCGTCTATCCCTTTAGCTTTGTTCAAAAAATACACTTTAAACTACCTCAATGGGCGTGTATCCCTTTAGTCATGTCCCAAAAAAAACTATTTAAAGTCAGATCACCATACGCTTCAAAAAACACAAAAAAGTAAAATAGTTTTTTGAACAAGAAAAGCGAGAAGGAGCAGAGGAGTGCTGCAGTTCTAAGTTGTGGTCACAGGTGGCAGTGACATTAGAACACTCCATAATGCCTCTTTAAAAGCTATAAATAAGAAATGTATATCGACTCTCTGCATCAACTGAATATTGACCTGTCTTTAAAGAAGATGGCTACAAATTAAACTCCTCCTGGCCAGTAGGTGATGCACTCGTGCATTCTCACTCTCATTCCCACCTTTAACTGCATTGTTTGCTATTGGTTGCCAGGTCACGCAACCATTTAACTTACCTGTCCAGAAGGAAAATGGCAACATTTCTTCTGAGCCCTTTTGCATCCTTAAATTGGCACTAACGCCATTAAATGTCATGAACCGAGGACAGAATGGACCCAGTATTCAGGAGAGACAGTCAGTAGGAAAGATCAAAACGTTTATTAAATAAAAAAACAAAACAAAAGCGGAGCTGTGGCTCGCGGACATTGCAGGCGGGGGGGCGGGGCACCGCCCAATCTCAGACACTCTGGTTTAACAGTCCAGACCAAGAATGCAGTCCCAGTGGTCATGCTGGAAGCTGATCCTGGTCAGGGATCCAGAACAGACAGGAACAGGCAGGATCCAGATCAGGCAGGAACAGAAACAGGTGACAGGATCCAGACTTCCAGGCATCCACAGGCTCCCAGGAGGGTTTAGAGTCTGACGGGGACCAGAAGCATGACCAGGTGGTCACGCACAGGAGCAGACAGGATCAGGTGCAGATGAGCAGGCCCAGTGGAAGAGGGTAGCCGAGACAGGACGTGGAACCGGAACTTGATGCAGGACTTTAAACTGGTCTCCTCCCTGGAGCCAGGCTTACTGAGATAAAAACTGAACCTCCCCACATAATGAGCCAAAAACCCAGAGGACTCCGTGGGGGAGGAACAGTGGACGATCAGGAGACGAGACAAACACAAAAACCCTCTTTGCACTGGCTGCCAGGATCCAGGACATGAACCATGAACTAAAACTGAACAGACAGACTAACAGAAAGACAAGTAATGATCTGGCACTGAATGCTCAGGCTGAACTGAATATAAACCAGAGGAAACAGGTGAGAGGAATAAATTATAATTGAGGCAGAGAGGGAAAAACGACAGGTGAGAGGAATTACTAATTAAGGGAGAGCAAACAGGCCAGATCATGACATTAAAAGCTTCATCCTTGCTTTGCTTCTTTTTTTGTCCTCTATAATCTGATAAATGTGGTGCTTAGAAGGATTCCTATTGGTGCAGAATCCTTTCGCATCGATGGCATATTAACCAGATGTAACTATTGATGTATTTTGCCCCCATCAAAATATATAAAATAATTATTTCTATACTTTTTTCTGTAAAATTTTTAATTTTATTCTGCAACACTATAGACGGTGTATGGGTGTATTATTTTAAAATAATAATTTTAATGATAAAAGTTATAGCTATGAGATGAAATAAGATGAAATAATATCCTCAATAACAGCCCTTCATCACTTAACAGGTGCAAAGGCTATAAAATTATGTCACAATCAATTAAATCCTTTATAAGAGGCATTACTGATTTTTTGTGTGTTGGTTTTTTTACATTACAAAAATAGAAGTGTGACACCTCACTAAATCTTTTTTTTTAGAAAAATCTGTATTAGCTTATTATAAAGAGAAAATGTCGCATATTACTGTAGATAACGTGTTAGATTTTTGAATAATTTCTTTATTCTAACTGCAGGAGCTTTAGGCAGCCTTTCCGTCATTAAGAATCATCATTATGATGGAGGCTCAGTTGCTTCATCTCCAAGGTTAAAAAATGGAAAATTGAAAACAGAATACACATTTAAAATTAATCCACATCTTATCTTAGAATCTGATGAGTATTTATTTAGTAATGCTAACCATGCTTATCATGCTAAAATCTATCAACATGACCATAACTATGAGATTTTGGAAGGATTGATAGCTTTGCTGATTACGTATGTTCTATGGCAGACAGAATTGGGGATCTTCCGATATCTAAAACAGGTAGTTTTTCTGTAATACAGCTGTGAGCGTCCTGCTGTTTACCAAAGTTACACTCTGTTTTAAAGTAGCAGTTTAAATGAACAGATGAAATGCATTGGTGGAATAGAGTACATTTTAAGTAGCTTCCTATGCCTTCTGTCCTTCCCCTGACTTAATTTATAAACCTCACACTGATAATGAGAATAGCTGAGTATCCTTCTCTCAGTAATGACTTCCACACTAGTGAGTATTAGTTTTAGAGCTTTGGTATGGCGCATTCAATGTTTGGAAATAGAAAGTATTTTGAGTTTCAGACTAACAAATCATTGATTAAGGGTTTGTCAAGCATGAAAGCAGCTAAATCCTGTCACCCATTGAGTTTCTGGTACATCCCTTAGGTTAAGTCTTTGTTCAGATTGCACCTCGATGTGCCTTTGCTAACTGCCAACATGCTTCGTTTGTCTTTGGTTCTCTTTGTAGAGCAACAGCTTATATCAGCTTTTCTGATTGTTTTTTCTCATTTACTTTTCCATCTGCTCTCATCTCTAACATCCCGCTCTTCACCTTTCGTACAAACCTGTGTGTCAGCTTGCATGCCTCTGTGATAACCTGCTTGTGCTCTTTCAGTCTGTGCTTGAGGAGTTAGCTTCTCACAAGGTTCAGCTGAACAAGCTGAAGGAGAAGGCACAACTATTGTGGGATGAACACTCGGCCGGGAAGGGCTTTGTGCACCGTGTCTCGCAGCTATCCGCTCAGTGCCTAGCTTTAACCAACCTCACCAAGGTAAAGTAATGCCTGTGAGACTGACTGTGCACTAGGGACGCTCCTTTATCTTATCCTTTATTATCATCTATCTTATCAAGCTCATGAATTTTAAAAACAAAAATTCCAGTTTATATTTGAAAACCTCCCAAACTGTTGGTTTGATTTGAGCACCCTAAGATATGACTTTATAAAAAAATATATTTTTATATCCAGTTTCCATTTACTTTTAAATAGTAAGATTCATAGGCCGTTTCTCAATTCACCAGAACGGACTGGTGAAGAACGGACTTGACGAGAACGCGAGAACGAGAACGCGAGTACGTACTCGCGTTCTCGTCAAGTCCGTTCTTGGCGAGAACGCAGGAAGATCGGACTTGACGAGAACGCGAGCACGCAAGCACGTATGTGTATTGGAACAGAAGCGTACTCGTGACGTCATCACATGCAACGTTCTTTAGCATTTCTTTAACAGTCAAAACTATTTATTCCCTACACAAAACATTTTGAAAACAATATTTTTAATTTCTAAAGCTTAAAAAACATTAAAAAAAATTACCGCAGTCAGATAAACACAAAACAAATGGACGTTTGGCCAAATTAAAGCAAAAAACCGCCATCAGAATGAGCGGTAGTTCACACATAACTAGACCGAGAGAAGTGCACTACAGACGGGGTAACATTAGCCCTGGCTGCGGTTACCCTCGGAGGTCTGCTGGTCACTCTGGTGCGCTCAATGTCGGTCTTTTTTTTTTTTATTTCGCACTAACTCTGTAAACAGGCCACACAGGGAGGCTTAAATGTATAATGTTATTGCCTCAAACGATTTCAAAACGTACTTTTGAAGAACAACAGCAGCAGAAAAGGGAATGTTTAACTTACCACTGTGAGAGCTGTCTCGAATCAAGCTGCGGCCGCGGGGCATTCTGGGGAAGCGGTCAGTCTGAAGAACGCACAAGTCTGCTCTGATGCATGCTCGATAAAGAGGGCGGGGCGAGAACAACATCCGGGGATTTGGTGCGTTCTCGATCTGGCGTTCTCGAGAATTGGAACGGTACTCGGGCTGAGGCTGATGACGTGTCACGAGTACACGAGCACACGAGAACGCTCAAGAATGCATACTGAGAAACGGCCATAATCACTGGTGCACCCAAGAAGTCTATTTCAAAATCTATATTTATGTGAAAAGCAGTGTTTGCACGTTAACAGCAGCAGTAGCATGGAGCCATTTAGTTGCACAATTTGGGGGAAAAAATATTGTGACAAACTCATACCCAGTCCTGCCAGATTTTAAACATGGGTGTATGCATTTTGTTGATGCAACTTACATTTTCTAACTTCGTTGAATTGATATCTTTAACCTATAACGGTTAATAACCTGATGTTTAATGGTTTCATGTTTATGGATGTGCAGGAAAAGGCCTCCCGCATTGATCGGATCGTTACAGAGCACCAGCTTTTCTCCCAAGGGTTAGAGGAGCTGCAGAACTGGGTGGCTGACACCAGCCATATGCTGCAGACTTACAGCGCTCCGACGGCTGACAAAAATGTACTAGATAGCAGAATGATCAAGCTGGAGGTAGAGAAACAATATTCTCTATTAATTGAAGCCAGCCAATGCATGTGAAATATTGTATGGTGATAAATGTGTTTGGTTTCGCATCAGGCTTTGCTGACTGCTCGCCAGGAGAAGGAGATCCAGCTGAAGATGCTGATCACAAGAGGAGAGTCAGTGCAGAGAAACACCTCAGCTGAAGGAGTGCCACTAATCCAAAAACAAATACAGGAGCTTAAAGACTCCTGGGATGCTCTGCTTTCTGCCGCAATTCTTTGCAAAAGGTGTATCTGTTTTGTCATTTTTTTGTTTGTTTTTGCACTCATTATGAACAAATGAGCAATGATGATGCTTTGTATCTCAGAAAATATCTCTAGCGTCAACCCATCATTTATATGTTTGCATGGCAAACACAACGGCGCTCAGCTTAGGTTTGGGTGGGATTCTGTATGCGATCCAGTGCAGAGAGGAATTTAGAGCCCCCTAAATTAAAGAATCAAAAACTTCATAAACGCATGGCATAGCATAGGTGTCGTGATTTATTTAAGGTTCTGACCCAAAATGCAGGGAACAACTCAGAGAGCAAGGCAATGGTTTAAACAGGTTTATTGTGGTAAGGGTTGAGAGGGGTTGGATCTGGTACTCAGAGGGCTGGTGAACAGGAACTGGAAGGGAAGAGGGAAGTTCACAGAGGTGAGTTCAGGATCCATGGGAATTTTGAACAATGACTTGGAGAGACAGAGAAAACGGGACTCACGTTAGTGGAGAAAACTTTCTTCCCGCCATCCAGTCTGTGTGGGCTGACCTAGTAAAGACGGGACTTGTTTGAGAGCGGACAGGCAGACCTTCGTTGGACCCAGAGGAGTATGAGAGGACTGTCACTCGGAAATCCAGGAGAACTTGAACGGAACTAGTGGAGGGTGATCCCCTGCTCAGTGTGAGACTCAAACAATCCTTCCAGGGGAAGAAGGCCAAAAATCCAGCTTGCAGGATGACTTCCTGCCGAAAAGAAAAGACAAAATCAAGGTTAGGCTCAGTGAAACAAAGACTCAGTTAGGACTCAGTTAGAATTTAGATAAACTCAGCTTGGCTAGAGTACCTAAAACTGGCAAACACTCTGGTGTCAAGGCAGTGACAGTTCACTGCTTAAGTACTCCTCCAGATAATGATCCAACGGGATGCAGGTGTGCAGGGAGGACCAACAAGGACAGGGCACCTCCTGGTGGTGGAGGGAGAGACAAACACAGAACAACAGACCACACAAACTGGATTCTTGGCAATAGGAGAGCTAGCAGCTATGGGTTACACTCAGCTGTAAACTTACACCTCAAGAATAAAGGACATACCTTTGAAGACCAACATTTTCAGATTTCCGACAGAGAGGACAGATGGTTTGAAAGAGGCATCAATAATTCCATCTTTATAAAAAAAAAAGAGAAAGACATCACTGTATAGAGGGGGAGGATTGCAATTTCAGCTTCCAAGCACTCCAACTCATTCCCAAAAAGTTACCTCAGCACCTCTATTATCATTTGAAAGACCAATCACATAGCCCATACACAGGAAAAGTTTTTAACGATCCAGAGAACAAGGGGTTACTTGAATTATGTGCAGGAGGATGAACCTCCATGCTGCTTAAATACATTGGCTCTTCAACTAGTAATTGCTCTGGTGCAACAGGTGTCGAAATGTCTTCAGCGAAATGTTTGGTTGCCTTCCAATTTAAGCCTGTTTGTGATTCTATACTAAAAGTATATCCTATTCAACAAGGCAGAAATACTGAACATCATGTAGCTAACCTACTATTTCTATGTCTACCATCAACAGTCAGCTGGAAGGTTCGCTGTCTCAGTGGACAAGTTACCAAGAGGACGTGCGTCAGTTTCTGGCTTGGATTGAGCAGGTGGAGGAAAGCCTTGAGGTCACCGATAAGCTGTGTCCAGAGATGAGAGACAAAACGGCTAATCTGAGCAAAGCAAAGGTACTGCAGCCTCCTCTCTCATGTGGACGTTTTTTTAAATTCATATAAATTCATGATTAAATTTCCTTTTGCGTTTAGCTGCTTTATGAGGAGGTGCTCAGCCACAACAGTCTCCTGGAAACCATTACTGCAAAGAGCGCTAGAATCACTGAAAACTATGTTACTCAGCTGGAGCTGCAAGAACTTCAGGAGCGGTATAAAACCGCCAAAGACAACGCTATGGTAACAATAACAATGTCATCTCTATTCCAGAAAACTAACAACACTTCCAATAAGTGTGCAATATTTTTAAAATGCGTTTACAGAATAAGCATGATGGCATTCTATAATAAATTGTTATTTTTTTATGGATTCAAACTGTAATATTTGTTTTTTATTGAATGTGACAAACTCAATCAGGAAATATGAATGTAAACCATTAACTCTAAATGTGAGTCAATAAATCACTGTGCTGTTCCTTAGAGGGCAGTTGGCAAAGCAGAGGAATTGGTGAAAGCTCATCAAGAGTATCAGTGGGACCTTCGTTCCTTTGAGGAGTGGCTGAAGCAAGAAGAAGAGAAGCTCAGCTGCTACACCCAGCTGGAAGGAGATGTTGATATGCTGGAGGAAACACTCCAAAAGCTGCAGGTGTGAAATTAACCCCCCTTGATATTATCCTGTTTGTGTTACTAGTAATTATGACGGAAGTCAACATGAAATATTTAATCGTAGGAACTGCAGCTGCACTGCACCGAAGGCCAGGCTTTGCTGAACACCTTGTTGCTGAGTCGTGAACTTGTGGTCCCCTGGGGTCTCCCTCAGATCGAGGACCGAGCCCTTGAGACCCTCCAGCAGGAGTGGAGGCTCTATCAGGCTCAGCTGGCTGACACCCGTGCTCAGCTGAACAGCGCTCTGGCCAAACTTCGACAGATGGAGCAGAAGTTCCAGCGTCTTGACAGTTGGCTGAAAGGCATGGAAACCAAAGCTCAGCTGCGTTCTAACCGGCGGTCTGACCGCGCCACGAAGAGCGCTCAGTTACAGATGGTGAAGGTTGGTAGCCGCATGAAAAACTTGTAAAACTTATATATTAAAGGATGGTCCAGTTTTACTTTTCTTGATTAACAAACTGGTTGACTCTAAAATTGTCAAATATGTTTAAGGATTTAAGCAACTCTGAGCAGTAATATTATCCTGTCTTTCATTAGAGCTGGCAGGAAGAGGTGCTTGTTTATCAGGAGGAAATGGAGGGCCTTACGCTTTTGGCTCAGCAAGTTCTGGATGAAACCCATATAAGCAGCCGGATCAGTAGCAGAGCCACCCAGATCACAGCCCGCTACCACGCCCTGCTACTGCAATTATTGGTAAGGTCAAACTCAATCTAAAATCTTCTTTATTTAATCTATTTTATCAAATACAATCATATGGGTTTACATAGATAAAAAACTTTTAACCAATATGCCTGCATCTTTTGATTAACTTGACTCAAGGGCGTAGGTTTGATTTCAACTTTGGTAGGGACACTATTCTTCAGTTTCATTGGTCCTTTGCAAAAATATGCATGCTCTTTTTTATGCTTAATGTGAGCTTCAGGGCTCATTTTGTTTAAAGAGAACAGCAGCATTTCTTGCTACATTAATACAAATCTTATAAGCACTACATGCACTAGATGCTGTTTATCAATATTTAAAGCATCACTGGTTCTGAAGAATGTAGAATTAGGACTTTTTCCACTTTGAAAAGGATTGCATTCAAATTTACCTGCTACTAAGACAGTGTCTGTTTAACCAAATATAGTCTATAATATGTGGATTTATCCTGTGTTTTCTTCTGAAGATAGAGAATTGAGCAGAGGTAAAACCCCACTCTTATTTTTTTTTATCTAATATGCTCTCTCTGGATCATGCAAAATAATACATTCAAGGGACGGCAAAGAAATGTATTGTATTTACATGTGCACTGGAACTATAAGAGGAACTGACACTGAGCATTTAAAGTATTAATATTAGAAGTTGTACATCTGGGCTGTAGTTACTCTGTGTAGCTAATTTCATGTATTTTATCTATGGCTGAAACAATCATATTAACAAATTATTTAAATAATCGTGAACTATGTAATTGATTATTCGTAAACTGGAGTATAGGGCCACTAAAATGTGCCTTTAGCCGACAGAGCGACCCACTTAGAGCAGGAATTATACCAAAATTGTAAAAAATATGTAAACATTTTGCATTTAAGAAGTAAAAAAAAATAGTTTTTGTCTGTCAATATTCTCCATCCAGAACTCCACCAAAGGAAACGTTTAAACGTTTCTGTTTCACCTGGTTTCATTTCATAAAAGATCTTCTTTGAGGAGCCTTTGGCTATCTGATTAAAAGATAAAATAAAAGAAATCCTAACGTTGTTAACTTACATTCCTCAAGTTCCACAAATCAAAAAACTCTCTCCTGCTTTACAGAACTCCAGTCAGAAGCTTTCGCCTGTTTTAGCGTAGATAATACGTTTTTTAATTCGGACTAGTTTCGTAGCCCAATATTAATTTATTTTAGCGTCTTTTTTTTTCGTGCTCCAAGCACGCGCACATACAGACTAGAAAACACGCAATCAAAAAGAGAGAAGGCGGAACTTAAGGCAGAATAACCAGAGAGTTAAACCGCGCAGCACAGTTGATGCGCTGCTATTCTGAAAGGGACAGGAAAGAGCAGGCAGCTGCAGCTACCAGGCAGAGAAGCTGCGAGAGGAAAAGAAGCGGCTGCTGTATAGTAAATTATTAACATGTTGCTCACATCCAATTATTGGTAGGGACAAATGAGTCCGTCCAAAATTTTGGTAGGGACATGTCCCTATGGTCCCTATGCAAACCTACGCCCATGACTTGACTGTAGAGATCTTTGAGATGATGTGTCGTTAATTGGCATTATTTAAGTAAATTAAACTGAGTTTAAATTTAATTGAATTGAACCACATTCTCTGTATTTCTTGAAATTGTTATCTAAGATAAAATCAGAAATACATTTTAAACTTTCACTTTCAGTATTTTTTATTTGGCTATTATATTACAAAGTTAGGGATAATGATTAACTTCTGTATATTAAATATATTTGTTATGCATCAGAACGATGTGTTTCAGTGTTAATTTCCTCTGTAATCTTATTTTTTCTTTTTTTATAATACAGGAAACAATCAAACAGCTCCAGGAGGAGATGACTTCAATCGAAGAATCACAGTGTGTCTTCACCACCTTCACAGAGTGGCTCAGCGCAGCTCAGAATAACTTCAGCACGGTGGCCATTAGCATTGACGTAGTAGATCGTTTTGCTTTAGAGAGAAAAATGAAGAAACTTGAGGTGAATTTTTAATAATTTCAGTGTCATTTTGTTTTTATTTTTTTGTCTAAACTAACAAACTTTAGAGTATTAAACCATAAGAGGTACTAGATAAAGGCTTTCACATACAGCCTGCGTGCATACTGTGAGGTTTTTAGAAGTCTGCACAAGTATGGAGGCCTTTGGATGCTTAACATTAATTGACATTTTGTGTGATTTTAGACTCTGCAGGGTGACATGGAGCAGGGTCACACCTACCTAAAGGCAATGAGGGAAAAGGCAGAAAAGGCGATGACCTTCCTTGAAGAGCCTGAGGCAGACCAGCTGAGGGAGGAGGTGGACATCCAACTTTTTCAGCTTGAGGAATTAACCACTTCTCTACGCACAGAACACAGCTCCCTGGAGAAATATATCTCACTCTCCAAAGACTTTATGGATAAATATAAAACACAAGCCCAGTGGGTGAAGGAGACAAAGAACTTTTTAGCAGCAAGTTTAGAACCAAAAACTGAACTCTACCAGAAAAAAGCTCAGTTGGCAAAATATAAGGTGAGTAATAATATTGTAACAT